>NC_143137.1:76122196-76425227 GCF_059928025.1 Delphinapterus leucas
AAGAAAGAACTGTCCCACTTAAAATGCCAATAATCCCCTGATTGAGAATAACACCAAGTGATTGATAAACTCTTGGCAATGGCCTTTCCATAGGCAAATAACATTATGTAGGGGAAAAAAAGTGAGGTAAAAGTGAAAAATAATATGGTTCTGAGAATTTTATCCTCATTCCTTTTCTGTCCCTCTCTAATGGAAAGGTAGAAAGATCAACTTGGCTTAGATCTTAGGAAATAAATTTCCTCTCCCTATAACAATCACTGGGCTCTCATCTCATTAAGCACACAAAAAATGTCACAGGCTAAGGAAAAGAGAGGGGTAAACAAAACAGTTCCCGTAGGACACTGGTTCTTTACTCTCTGAAGAAAATGTTTTTCAACCTCACCAAAACCCATGTCTTCTACATTTGACTTCAAATCCATTCTTCATTTGTGTGTCTTCTGGTGAATTACTACAAATGATGTGCCATCCTAGGGACTCTCTTTCTTTGCTTAGTTGACTGTATTTTAGGTAGTTTTCTATTAACCATTAATTCTTTATAACACCTAGAAAGTAAGATGATTTAAAATGGTTTATAATGGCTGGGCAGTGGGTTATCATTCTTTCCTGTCACACATTCATCCTTTGTTCAAATATTAATCAAGCTAATAAACAAAAAATGCCTTAGATCTCCTTTAATTTCTCAACTTGGATAAATTTCTGCCAACATTCTAGAAGACTGAAAGGTGTCAGAGCCATTAACGAAATCATATAGTTCAAATAGCATGGACTCTGGAGGTTACTTACAGACATGGGTGATCTGGACTGGAATCTGCAGGGCTGTCATGGGGCTTGGAGAGATGGCTGTATTGTCTTCCAAGCGGGCAACTCTGATCTGAACATGCTGTACGCTGGAACTGGAATTACTGTTTGGAACTCCAGATCCTGATTTATTCTCCAAAAGCGTTGGGTTGTTTTTTTGATTCTCATGTAACTGTTTAAGACCTTTTATCAAGACTGAAGGGAGATGGGTAGACAAAAAGAACATTGATTCTCCGACAGACCACCATCTAAGCAGCAAGGGAGGTGGGGGGTAAGGAGGGAAAGTATTTGGAATAAATAATTGTATACTGGATATGTGATCTTACCAAAATAACAATAAAAATATTTAAAAACTACAACCTGTCTGGAAATTTTTGGAAACATCCGTCAAAAGAGATTTAAAAAATTCATAACGTGATACTGTTTTTGCCATCAAAGATGAATTAAAAGCCATTGTAAGGAACATGGAAATAAGACATTTTCTATGTCCTAGGACTTCTTGATAAAATTCTTATTATTTAGGGAGAATATTGGTAATGCTAATTAACTTATTTTCATTCAGCAATGAATAGTCTACTACTCTCCCTCCCCCAACCCTGGGCACTTTTTAGCCACTGCAAGAACATAATCAGTTGGCTGTGAGTCTAACTTACAACTCCAGAGTAGCAGCTGAGCTTTTCCAAACAGTATGCAACCGCCTTGAGTTCTTGTACAGGAAAGCCAACTCCTCTACTAATCATGATAAACTACATCAATCCTCTCAGGTAATGCTGCAATCTGGCTGGGTTCATGTTACATTAGTATTCATTCACTCTCCTGGTTATACCAGAATTTATAATTTTTAAAGTGTAAAATAAATTTTTAACTGGGTATTTAAAGAAAAAAAAATCACATTTTCATCAAGCCAAATTCCTCAGCATTTAATTTTCCTTTGCAAAAATGGAAGTTTGAGCACTAGACCAATGGGAGGGAATCTGATTACCTAAATCATACAGACTACAATTTAGTTCCGTGTCTAAGAACAAAGCAGACAGTGAAGTGGAAAGTATGCTATATCTCACTTAAGCAAACCTAAGATCTCTAGATTTACATAACAAATGAAATTAGAAATTTGCAAGCTTTTGTTCTACAAAATAAATCACCACAGAATTTCTCTAACCCAGTTATTTGAAATTATTCAATTCGTAAAAGTTGATTTAAATGTAAGTTCTTACATCTTTGTATACAGTGAAAATACACATTTAAAATTTACTTCCCCTTCATAGTTTATGTGAAAGGATAAGAATGTGTGTAGATGTGTATAGTTTTTTTCTTTTGCGGTACGCAGGCCTCACTGTTGTGGCCTCTCCCGTTGCGGAGCACGGGCTCCAGACGCTCAGGCTCAGCGGCCATGGCTCACGGGCCCAGCCGCTCCGCGGCATGTGGGATCTTCCCGGACCGCGGCACGAACCCACGTCCCCTGCATCGGCAGGCGGACTCTCAACCACTGCGCCACCAGGGAAGCCCGATGTGTATAGTTTATCTTTGGTGCTTTGAGAATTAAAAATCATATCAACTCTTCTCAGGGGAAGACAGTTACCCAAAGAAATAGGGCAGAGGTTGAAGTAAAAGCCTACTATGATTCATATCTCTTCAGCTGAGGCAAAGAACTTCTAACCTCTAATTCCTTGAGGACTAAATACGGTAAGACAAAGGAAGGACTTAAGAAGCAAATAATACATTACCAGGGAATGAAACATCCTTATGGTTTGCAATTTGCCTTTTGATGGTCCACCATTTACTTCGAAGCCATTGTGGTGAACGGACACTGCTCCATCCCTCTGCTAACAGATCCCAGTTTATGTCATTTTCATCAGCTACATCAAGCTCTGCTATCCTACAAGTTACGAAATAAGCATCTGTTAGATGTTTGTTTCTCCATAAGAACCCTCCTCTAACTACAGATGATGGCACTGGCAATAAAGGGAATGGCAGGTTGTGCCACTGAGATACTACTGTTCAGGTATAGGAAAGGATGGACTGCAGGAGTGCAGACCTGCTTCCACAGCTAAGAGCTATGAAACATCACAGTAGCAGCCTTGTTAATGGTACCACCAATGGGCCATACCATAAATGGTCAGAACCAGATGAAGCACCATGAAGGAAAGGGAATAGCTAAAGGTTAGAATAAGATAAGGACAGGTTTAGTTGTATAGTGTTCTACAATGTTTTATAGTATGTTATAATGTTATTTCCTAGATCTGAGCTTTTCCATTTGTAAAATAAACAAAATTACTTAGAAAGGAACTATTTATAAAGATGACTAGCTGGAAAAAACTATATTAAAAACAAAACTCAAAACAAAGTGATAAAAAGATAAAAACAATACTCAGGCAGCAACCCAAAAAACCACAATCAACACAAAATAGTACAACTAAATTTGGGGTTTTAATGTCTATTTGTTTTCTACTTTTAACTGTCACGATCTTGATTTTCAGTAGGGTGTAGCCACAAAAGCAACTTCTACTACTTAAGTGTCTCAGCTATTTTCTTGCTGGTATTTTTGCTCATTTGAGTTTCTGAGTCTTAATGGTTAAACCAACTAATGTAAAAAATAAACTTGGGATTATCTTAAAGCTATTTTTGGATATGTATGAAATGGAAGTGTCTAATTTGGTCCAATTTGAAGGTGTGGGGTAACTGTAGACTGGGCAATCTTAGCATAGTAGCCAAAGATTGAAGGGCATGGAGACTGACAGCCCTCTTACCCTCAACATGGTCCCTCTTGGCTAGGACTGAGGCACATTGGTGGGACAGTGGAAAAGCTGCACTGCCGCTGCCTGTGCCATACCTGTTCTGTGGATATAGAGAGGACTTCAGTCTCCACGCCTTCAATCTGGTACTTTACACGAGCACTAAATCCACTAAAAAAGGAACAAACACAAAACAAAACAAAAAAGAGCTCAATATGAAATATTTAGGATTTTAAACAGTGGCTCTCTATGGAAAGGATGCTATTCAGACATTAGGCATCTATGGAAACCAAAAGAGGAAAGCCAATCTAGATAGCCATGGCAATTAAGCAGCTTTTATTAAAAGATTTAGGACACAAACCTGAGGATGAGATTGATTTCATCTTCCTTGGTCCACTCAGTACCTCCACTCTGTTTCCAGTTCAGGTAGTTGAGCCATTTAGAACGACACTGCTTTTCTGAGCGAGTACCCACCCGCTCTGCCACAGCTGCCCAAGACACACCCTGTGTGACTATGTCACCTGGCTCAGTGCTCGTCAATTCATGAACCACCTCTGCAAGTCTCTTTTCTTCTTCTTCTGTCCACTTCCCTGAAAGAAGGAAATCATCCAGACTACCACTGCTACCTTCTCCTTATTTTGCAAATCAGATTCAGCCCTGTATTTCAAGAGACTGATGGGAAGTATGCAGTAATATTAGAATTATTTCTGAATGAAACATGGAAATCCTGCATATACCTGCTAAGACAGTTACTAACCCAGTAAAGTTCTTAGTACTACAAAAGAAAATATAGAATCCTAATAGAAAGCACGGACTGACTCTTAAAGGAAAGAAAAACTACTCAAAACATAGAAAAAATTATATTTTCTCAAGTTATATTAAGTCCTAACTGGGAAGTGTTCCATTGATGGCTTGATGGACACAAACATTCATACTTTTTTCTTAGTCCCACCTAAGATTCCTTGCTCCGCAGAAGTGAAGTAATAAGCTCAACAGAGACCATTATTTACAGGAATGAAAGAGGAGGGACAAGTAGAGTAACACCTATGGCTTCCCACCCATTTCAGTAAAAATAAAAACTAGGTTTATACCACCTCCTTTCCCAACTCCAAGCTACTGTGATAAAATATAAGTCTGAGACTGGTAATCACATATATTTCTATTTCCGTTTTTTTGAACCCATGAACCCACTAATAATATCACATGTTCCTATTAGTCTTTTTCTTAGAAAAGCTTAAGCAGAAAAGCAGGAAAAAAAAAGAAAATCTCTTAAAAATGTCTTCCACTCTGTTTCCATTTTGTTACTAGTAGCTGAAAACTTCTGGAAAATTTCAAAAAGGCTATGTGCTTGCCTTTCAGGCATTCATTCAACAAATATATACTGAATATCTATGTGCTAGGCACAGTTCTGGGTATCATGGATTCAAGACAAAGTCCTGCTCTCCTATTTTAGCATGGCAAAAAAGGAAGGGGAAACTCAGACTGCCATCTCATGGCGTGGTCCAAAGAGAAAACTCCTGATCCAAAACGATACATAGCAACAAGGCAAGTTAACAGGCAGAGCATTCCCTCAGGCTGGCAATCAGGGAATGGCACAGTGTTTTTCCATTATGCTCACAAAAGGGGTTCTATCCTCAGTGTCTTACGTGAACCTCTGGGGTCCCATCGTAAGTCTAAAGCTCCCATTCCTGCTTCATTCACTACAGAATTAGAGTTGGTGGAATTTATGTTTTCAGTGCCTTATAGGTAATAGTGCTGGCGGAGTGGTTAAGGAGGAAACATTCCTGACTCCACTTCAGCAGGGTAGTGGGTGAGGACGAAAATTATATTCCCTGGAAGCTCAAGCCTAGATGGAGAACTATTTTTCTAATTAAAAGACTGAGCATAGATTATGGATCATTCAGAAAAAATTAGAGCTGAAAAGGGAACTGTGAAGTCATCTATTCTAACTTCTTCATTTTATAGAGGAAACTGAGGCTCAGAAAGGTTAAGTGAGAGTTGGTGGCGGAGCCTAAATACTCTTGTTGGTCATAAAGGTTAGGTTTAACAGTATCTATCATCAGTTAGTACATCTGTATACATTACGAATTGACTGGGCATCTGTGGTCTGGCCTGGGGACTGAAACACCAATCACGAGTTTTTTCTATGGAAAAATGTACTTTGAATTTGAAATAAGCAAAATACATACAAACCTCTGGAACACAGCTTCTTCCCAAGTTGGGACCTGCCTAGAACTAAAGTTTTTCATAAATATGAGTTGATAAGCTGTTACCAACATAAGATCAACAGTTAGATGGGCTTAAATTAAAATTACTTCCTACATATATGCCTTAAAAGTACCTATTAGACTTAAAAATAGTTACTTCCCCAACTGGAGCAGTTCTGAATTGCTACAAAATGGAAACATGCTAGACCTAAATAAAACCTTTGAAACTGAGGAGATGTGTCCCTGTGAAAAATATCACCTTACTACACAGAGCACAAAAATAAAGGATTAGTTGGGTCTATCTGAAGAAAAAGGACACAAGAAAATAAAACCTCAACTACAATGAATGGCAAATCTCTTTTCAGAACAGAAGAGAAAGCAGTATCTGAAGGGGCAGGGAGCTCAAATGGTGACAAAAAACACCAGTGGCACTCACAGTACCTGTGTTGCAAGTGTCCTTCATCAGTCGGCACCGATCTTTGACAGAAGAGGCACTCCTTCCTAGCGCCGCCCCTATTGTTGCCCAGTCATTGCCATGCTTTATCCGGAGCCTAAAACAAGAGTCTGCCAATCAGCATTTGGTTCAACTGTTTTCTCCCTTCTAATTTCATCATTTATTCTTCATTCTTCTTCTTCCCATTTGACTGGTTTGGAAGTTGTGGGCAGCAATACTTTGAGAGCCAAAGTTTGAAAGTGTGGCCTTTTTTTGGGGTCCACAGTTGTCTGTGGGTGAAAAAAAAACAGGCAGCAATTGCCTTTTTCCTGGGTCAGAGAAGAAATAAGTAACTTGGATATGTGTTCAAAAAAGACCAAATTTCCCCTCAGGTTATTGACACAATTTCCCAGGCAATCCCCAGATTTCTCCCTTTTGAGCACTCCTAACAAGCTCTTCTCAGACACCTGAAACAGTTTCACAAGTCCTTATTATCACAAACAGGATCAGCCTTCGGGGTTTTTTTTTTCATGATCCATACAATCCATTAACCCATACTTTATGGTCCCAAAATTATGTTTCCTGCAAAATAAGACTGTATAAGGTAGAGTCAGCCCAGATAGTCAGTGAAACATTTGCCAACTCGCCATTCTAAAGTAAGCCATTAGCACAACCCTGCTTTTGATCCTGGTGTGTAAGTTCCCCAGACTTAGTCCTCAGGTCACCAAGAATGGCGATCTAATCTCTTTTGTAACCCCTATTAGTGGTCTAAGGACGCATTACATTCAGTTACTAACAACAAGAGAAGACAACTCATGGACATGGCTACTCTGTGCAGATATAGATTTGGTAAGTTCTTTACATGGTCAACTATGCTTAACAGCAGGATTAAATTATACTAGTCTACCAAAAATCTCTTGACATTTTCAAAGTAAAACTTTAGAAAACACAAAATATTAAAAAAAATTAAAACACAACTATCAGAATTAATGAAAAAAGAAAGTTAAACTTACTCCTTGAGCTTTTCAATTTCTTCAGGTGTGTATCTAGAAATTTAAAGAAATTTTTAAAAGATCAATTAAACAAAGAATGCTAAAAAACTTAATAAAAATCAGAATTTCACTTAGGGAGCCAAATGTTAAGTCACTTAGCATATTGATAACATTTTTAAAGTAATCAATTTCAAAGTAGATTAATAAAAATCAAAATTAATGCCTCTATTTAAAAAAAAACCCCAACAAATACTTTAAGCTATAATAAAAGTGAGCACTGTAACAATTTTCTCTAGGAAAATTCAGCATTTAAAACATATTTTCCCCTATGCTGCCTAACTCTTGCACTATTTCAAGTTAGGTTCAGGTACTCTAATATCATAGCTATTCTGAAAGACTTATGGATGACATGGTAAACTGGAGCTAAAAAGAAAATCTATGGTCAATTCTCACAAGTCACTGAAGAATTTTAAGTTCTCTTTATTTTCTCTACCCATGCACGGACAACTGACATATTCTTACTCCATGTAAAGGCTTTCTTTTTAGTGGGTAAGTACTCAATATAGCCAATGCAATGTTCTTTTTAAAAGCAGTATCTAGAAAGCCACACTACTACCACCTAAAACTCCCAGAGAGAAATTTAAAATATGCCAACACCACCATATTACCATTTCATTGAAGATATGATGGCTTCCCACAGATATTACCGATATATAATATCGGTAATTATATCCAGAAATTTATATATCCAGAAATTTATTATATCCAGAAATTTATTTTCTACTCTGGTTTTATTAAAAAAAAACAAAAGAAGTCACTGACCTAGGAAATGTTATACTATAGAAATGAATAGGAAAAATGTTACCAATGAATTTAGAGTTCTTTTTACACTTCCTAAATCTTTAACCACTACAATGTTACTTTACTACAAAGCAGACTTTGATGTATTAAGTCAGCTAAGTCTTAAACCTATATAAAGTAATTTAGATTCTAATTTCTAAAAGAGGCCGTATTGTAATGAGGTTTCACCGTATTTACAAAATGGACCTGGAGAATAAAAATATGAACATCACTCAACAGTAATTCATAACTATCTCCAATTAAGGCTTTTATCATAATTTTATTAAAAAAAAGTTCCTTAAATATTTCCCCTAAATTACATGAAAACATGCAGCAATTACAAGTTTTCATACTTTCCCACATGGTTTCTGTCATCATACATGCGAAGCACTCTTCTATAAACTGCAAACAAAGGCCGGTTCAGACCCCATGCTATAGTCCTGTAGAAATCTTTTCTTTCGTCTTTTGACATCTCAAAGATGATTTCTGTAGCATCTTTTATTCCACGTGCCTAAATGGGTTACATTTCTTTGATTTAGGGATTTCTGATAAAATGCATACGGATATACTATGCTTTTTAAAAGTTTTTTTATGTTAAAATCATCAATGGCATTTAGAAAAATAACATATTGATAATTCATTAATAAGTCAAATATAAAGTTTAAAATGCTGCGAGATAATACAATGATACTTAAGTATTCCAAAAATAAGTTGTATATAATTCAATAAAGTCCTGCCAACCCCTTTTAAAATTACAAAAAATTAAATCTAAAGAAAGTAGAAAAGGAAGAAATCATAAGAACAAAATTAATATAATCAAATCAAGAGTAGAAAGGATAAGCAATGCTAAAAACTGGTTCTTTGAAAAGATCCATGAGACTAAATAAAAACAAAAAGATAAACTTATGGCAAAACTTAAAAAAAAAAAAAGGACAAAACAATACTAGAGATGAAAAATGGCGCCTAAGGAGAGATGCTACAGAGATTAGATAGTTGAACATTAGGAAAATTTTATGGCAATAAATTTGAAAACTCATATAAATGTATGATTTCCTAGAAAAAGTCAACTTACCAACTGACTCAGGAAGAGAAAGAAAATCTAATAAACACAGACCATGAAGAAAATTTAATCAGTTATTAATAATTTTCCCACAATGAAAACACCAGGCCAAGATGACTTTACAGGTAAACCCTACCAAACAATTAAGAGAAACATAATTCTGATTTTAAACTATCCTAAAGATAAAAAGGGGGTGGGACTTCCCTGGTGGCACAGTGGTTGGGAGTCCACCTGCCAAAGCAAGGACATGGGTTTGAGCCCTGGTCCGGGAAGATCTCACATGCCGCAGAGCAACTAAGCCCGTGTGCCACAACTACTGAGCCCGCGTGCCACAACTACTGAAGCCTGCGCACCTAGAGCCCGTGTTCCGCAACAAGAGAAGCCACCGCAATGAGAAGCCTGAGCACCGCAACGAAGAGTAGCCCCCACTTGCCGCAACTAGATAAAGCCCACGCACAGCAACAAAGAACTAACGCAGCCAAAAATAAAAATAAATAAATTTATTAAAAAAAAAAGATAAAAATCGGGGACAATTCCCCACTCATTTGGTTAGGCTAGCATAATCTCAATAGCAAAACCAGACAAGGGGAGTTTCAGAAAAGATCTTCCAGGCCAAGCTCATTCATTAAAATAGATCCCCCAAATCCTCAAAATATTTTAGCACACTGAACTCAGTAATGTATAAAAAGGTTAATAATGCAAAAAGTAATCTTACTCCAGGAATATGAGTTTGTATTAATTTCAGAAAAATTAGCAATTAATCACATAAGATTTATGGGAAAAAAAGTAAAATCTCAATAGGTATGGAAAGAGCAATCATAAAATCCAACATTCAAAAAGCATAAAGATTGTAATAATTATAAACAGAGTATAACCTTTAAATATTGTAAATCACTATGTACACCTGAAACTTATATAATATTGTACAACAACTATACCCCAATTTTAAAAAAGCATAAAGATTAGAAAAGAATCATTTATAGATGTTATATATGTAGAAACCCAAACATCTATAATCAAAAATTATTTAAGAGTACTTAGCAAGAATGCTGGTTACAAAATCAATGCAGTCATCTGTATTTCTAGACAAAGCTCATAAAAAATCTTTAAAAATTCCCACTAATAATAGCATCAAAATTAAAAAAGCATTAAGACTAAATCTTAGGCAAGTTATGCAATTCCTTTATGGAGCAAACATAAAACTATCAACTGACATTAAAGGGGAACTAATTAAAACGGAGAGCTATAAAATGTTCTTCAAGAGGAAGTCAGAATATTACAAAGATGTTAATTCCCTTCAAATTGATTCAGATTCAATATAGTCCCAATAAAAATTCCAACAGTTTTTCATTCTTTGCAGGTTGATTCTAAATTTATAATGGAAGAGCAAAGGGCCAAGAATAGCCAAGACACTCATGAAGAGACCTGCCCCGTCAGATATTGGGACTTCTGAAGACAGAGCTGTACTGGTGCAGGTATGAAACTGAACCTAAGAACAAATTAGAAAACCTAGAAACACATCTGTGGAAGTTTGAGTAGGACAGAATGGATATTGTAGACTGGGAAAAGACTGACATTCCCTAATGATGCTGGGACAATTATCATCCATATAAAACAAAACAAAACAAAAACCACCACAACCCAATAACACTGAAACCCTAACTCATACCCACAAGAAAAAAATCAGCGTGAAAGCCAAAACTATATATGTGAGAATATCTTTACGCCCTTGAGGCAGGGGAAGATTTCTTAAACAAGCTTGGAAAAACACAGAAGTAAAAAGATGATAATTTTGAAATTGGAATTAAGAATCTTCTTTCATCAAATGATACCTAGAGAGAAGGAAAAGACAGGCCACTAAATTGGGACAAGATATCTGTAACACAACCAGAAAACCATTAGTATCCAGCATACATTAAGAACGTCACAAAAAATAAAAAGATAAACCACCCCACAGAAAAAACTGATAAAAGACACAAACAGGAATTTCAAAGAGGAAACACAAATGGCCAACAAGCATATAAAAATATGTAATCAGAGAAATAAAAATTAAATCCATAATAAAATACTATTTACACCCAAAAGATCTGTACAAATTAATAGCAAAAAACTAAAAAGAACCCAAATGACCATTAACTGTGGAACATGTAACTTATGGTATATATATTTGCATGATGAAAGCTAAAAAAAAAAAAAATCAACAGGGAATGGGTCTCAAAATCACAATATTGAACAAAAGCCAGTTACAGAATACCCAGAGAATGAATCAACTTACGTAAATTTCAAAACAGGTAAAATTACACTGATATGCATTTTAAACACTCTTCTGAATGTATTAAACTTCACAGTAAAAACTTTAAAATTTCAGAATCTTTTCTAAAATTGTTTTACGCAGTTTCAATTCTGCAAACAATTAAACCTAAATATTTACAAGTACCTACATGCAAGGCACTGTGTTGTGGGATGATATTATAGTGAGATGAAAAGATTTTTCTGCCCTTTTTTTTGTTGTTGCTTGTGACAATACCTTATCCTTTTACACAAAATATGGAATATATGACACCTAATTAATTGGTTTAAAAATAGCGCCACAATGTTCCTGCAAGAGCACCACATAATGAAAATCACAGTCAAAAATCAAACAAATTAGCTTTTCCCAAGATCAGTACATCTTTTTGGACATTTCCTATTTCTGACAATTCTATCATCATTCTCCCAAACATCCTCAATATTTTAAAAAACCCTTAATTATTCCCACTCCTCATTTTCCTTCTTCACCAATATTCAGTCACCAGGCTTCCTTAGAGACTACTTGCTTATCTGCCTTTCCCTGCCAATTCTATTTCAACTACTGTAAAGTCCTTACTGCTCTCACCTGGTCACCTGAAATGGGTATCTAAAAGTCTTAATCATAAAGCTGAAAGAGTCCTTGGAAATCATCTACTCCAATCTCCTACACAAGAAACCAGCTTCTTAATTCCCCAAATTCAGTGTTTTTACCAATTCGTTGCTGCCTTATCTAAACCTGTAGCATTTTTCCAATTTTAACTTAAGTGTCTGTGATCAGTGGACAACTTTTAATACACTTCTAGATACATTTCAATGGTCACTATATTTGTTTCTCTTAAAACAATTAGCTTGGTGGGAAGGATCTTTCTTCACTAATAAAGAATTAAAGGTTTTTTACTCTTTATAATTTATAAAGGGTAGTTTGGGAGGAGTGCAGCTTAAAATTAAGCTTAAGAACATGGACATTCTAGGCAGCAGTGTATTTAAAATAATAAAAAATTGTACATAAACTAAGTTATCAAACAATAGGAGAATAGTTAAATAAACTCTGTACACTTCCCATTCCCAAACAACGGTAATGGTCTCCATTTCAAACATGCACTATTTGAACATAACTCCATTACTGGGATGGTCAGCAAGTCTCTGGAAAGATTTCCTTGAGAAGGGCACAGATCTACCTGCCCAAACTCTCCCTAAACTGAGTTACCAGTTCTTCTCATTTCTTATAGGATAGAATTCTAATTCTTTGGTCTGGACTTCAAAGCCCAAGTTCTAGAAGCTAATTATCTTGGTTTGGGTTAAAGGGGTTAATTTAACATACTCTGGGTTTGAACTCTGAATCCTCGACGCTCATCATTTACTTATGCTGTTCCCTCCAGCCCTACTCTACCCCTAACTCCCACCCCTTTCTTTAAAACTCAGCTCAAATCCTGCTCTTCCAAATATTTTCCATAACTGTCCTAACCCTGAGAATAAACTCTTCCTTCTTTGTTCTCATGCAGAATTAACAACATGTTATCACTCACAGGGCACAGAACCTTATATCATTCTTCACCTGTTTTCAGAATTTCCACATGGACTGTTGGCAGGCATTTGAAAGCCAACACTATTTGTTAAAGCAATTCACATTTCTAGTGCTTCAAAAATTCTGTTTTCATCAGACATTTAATGAAGAGGATGACTAAGGTAACAGGATATAAGCCTGAATATGAAAATGAACTAAATTTTTTTTTAAAGGGGAAAGACTAGTGTGATGTCATAAACTCATTCAAAGAAGATGCATATCTTAGACTTTACACAACATAAATTTAAACCTTAATTTATAGGCTGCTTGAAAAGATGGGGCTTTAAGATTCTGAGAGGCTATTAAAATTCTGCCTAAACTTCAGGGTATTAACTAAAGCAATAAAGCTATTTTAAACTGAGAATTCAAAATGTGCTTAAAAATATAATCATACAACTGAGAATTATTAATCTACAACATATTAGCCAGTCATCCATTACATAATTACTGAAAAGCTCCTAAGTACTATATACAAAATGCTGCTTTTATATTTTTTGCAATTGGCGATGAAAAAATTAGTGAAACAAAAAAATATGCCATAAGATACCTTCAAATAGCGTTCAATATTGTTCATCAAAATATCAATTTCTTCCTTGGACCACATCCCCTGCTTCCATTTATGTCCTTTAAAAGAAAACAAGTAATGCTATAGAAAATATTATTCCTTGAGAGGAATAAAATGTAGCTAATTTAATGTCTCACTCATCTGAAATCTGAAAAATCCCCAGGTAAAGTTGCTTTTGTGACCTCTGGTTTTTAAGAAAGAATACATTTGACCCTACTAAATAGAGATAATGATAAGTAAAAGATTCATAAAAAATATTACTTCCTCTTAGTTACATCTCTTATTGTTTCAGCAGTATAGGACTTATAAGTACAAAAGCCAAATCACCCTCAAAACTTTCTGAAAAATTTCTCCAGTCAAAAATAAATTTTATGGGCAAAAAACCATGTATAAAAGATTCTAGGACAAGGTAAACACAATATATTGGATACCAAGTGAATAATATATTCTTAATGAGTACTTACTGTACAGTGGTTGAAAACAATCAATTTACTTACTTTTTGTTTCCTTTCCTTACTTCAGAGTGGCATATACACAACCTCCACTTTGTTGTAGTAACTTCCTAGCAATCCTTATGAGCACAGCAGCACTATGAACACTGTTACTTTAAACCTCTAAGCCACTTATCAGACCAAAGTTAGTAGCAGAACTTTGAAAAAAGGCTTGACTTCCTACTCCCATAAGCAATAACTGAATTGTCTTTTAAATGACACCACTGTGCATCTGTTTATAACCTACTTCATATCACAGAATTAATGATCAATGATTGAAAAATGAATATTGGTTTCATGGTCCCATTCAGAGCCAAATTTAATTCAATTAGAAAGGCTCAATTACTGTAATTACTCAACCATAATTATGAAGGCCCAACTCAGAATCCTTATGACTACAAGCTCTTCTTCATGTCCATTTTTTCCACTGGACACTAAAATTCACAGTATCTCTTACCTTTGTTAGTTAGAGAATCCTTATCTTCTTTAGTTGTAAACCATGCTTGGCTAACCGCTGAAACCTCCTCATTACCCAAGGGAGATATGTCGTCTAGTTGCTCATTCTGTAGAATCTTGAAAAGGTAAAAGAGAAAAAAAAAAAGTAGCAGCCTGATTTAATAGCCAACCTGCTTCATCTTTGTTTGTAATGTGAAGCACTATAAAACTCTAATAATGTGAAATCCATTTGTTTTAGATATAATAAAATTATATTCAATTTATAAAGACAAATATTTTCTTGTTCTTTATTATTAATAAGACAGTATGAAAGCAAAATTATCTGCATTAACAAAATATGACCTTCATTTAAACAAGTAAGTCAGTACTAGCCGCTTGAATTTAAGAGAATAGTGGCTAAGATTCCATTAAGCACTTAAATTAATACAGGATACTCAAAGCCATTTGTATATTTATATATGTAAAACAAACTCATATATAAAATAAAATGGAAATGCTGGGGTTGATGTCATGATTATTCATGTCCTCACAGGTAGTTTGCTACCTAAATATATAGTCATCTGTAATGTAATCTGTTGCTAAATCTAAAGGATTAACAGGCTAACTCAAAAGATGTTACTGCAAAATCATGATCTGCTTATTGTTTACTGACAACTTTGTTTTAGCCAACCTCTAGAGCTGATTCCTACCCTCCTTAATGTACCTTCTTTCAAAGAACTATATGGTACTACTTTCTATTATTATTGCAGTAAAACAGTCTGTATGAGAAATGTGTAGTTAAAAAATAAGCTTTATTGAGATACAATTCACACATCATAAAATTCACCCTTTAAAGTAGACAATTCAGTGGCTTTCAGTATATTTATGAAGCTGTCACCAGGTACATTTTCTTTTGTTGTTTTTTTTTAATTTATGTACTTATTTATTTTTCGCTGCGCTGGGTCTTTGTTGCTGTGCACGGGCTTTTTTTAGTTGTGGCGAGCGGGGGCTACTCTTCGTTGTGGTGCGTGAACTTCTCATTGCGGTGGCTTCTCTTGTTGCAAAGCACGGGCTCTAGGCACACAGGCTTCAGTAGTTGTGGCAGGCAGGCTCAGTAGTTGTGGCTCGTGGGCTCTAGAGCCCAGGCTCAGTAGTTGTGGCTCACGGGCTTAGTTGCTCCGCGGCATGTGGGATCTTCCTGGACCAGGGCTCGAACCCCTGTCCCCTGCATTGGCAGGTGGATTCTCAACCACTGCGCCACCAGGGAAGCTCACCAGGTACATTTTCAATTAAGGACATACCTAATCCAGCAAATTCTGCAGGAACAAAGCTGTTTTTAAGAGACTTGGCCTTGAGCTAAAGAGAGCTATAGGGTAAGTGAAGAAGATTTAGCAAAAGTGCTACGATATCAGGTATGAACCTATTATAGGCAGACCAGGAAAAGGGGAGAGTCACATGCCTAGTGACCACTCAACCCAGTTTTGTCTCTGGATTGGATCAACTACTTAACCTGTGTCACTTTCCGGAGGTAAGTCCTAACAAAGTTTGAACTGTTTTTTGAGTAGGCAGAAACTGGATCTCTACTTTCAAGAAGATATGAAACCCATCTCACTTCGAAAACAGAGAAACTGTCCATGAACAATCAAAGCACAATGAGGAGAAAAGCCATGCCTCTACTGTCACCTACTTTATTTTTATATTTGGTGGTAATGAATACTTTGTATTTATAAAAATGTTGTTTTTTAAAACCATAGGCAAAAGCTAGAAATCACTGGAACAAACATGAAAAGCTTTATAACCCTGTATTTATGCATCATACATTTTAGATCTTTTTCTTTTAAAGATTAAGAGGACTTTATAAAGCTGAGAATTGAGACAGACTAGACAGATGATATCCAAGGCCTCTTATATTATGAAGGTCACAATTCTGTAAGATTTGACACAGGAGTTATTCATCAAGGGCAATACGAAGACCTATCAAAAGACCTTGCTACATATAATACCTACTTTTAAGAAATGTAATGTAGAAAATATCCTGAGATGATCTCTTATATTAATTAGTTCATTAAAAGAATAAAATCACCATTTTCCAAAGTGAGTCTAAATATACAGCAAAGCCCACTCTGAATCTCACAAATAAACCTGTCATGCCAATTAATCGCTGTCTTTGGGCAAACACTTAATGCCTTATGGCTCCAATTTTTCTGAAGAAGACTTACAATTATTACTTAAACCATATAATGTTAAACAGGAAAAGCCGTGAAATGAAGTAAATAATTATTAACTTTTAGTAGTAATATTCAGCACTGTCAATAAAAGTGAGTATAGAAGGAGACTTAGGTACCTGAAAGGCTATCTATCTATACTTAGTAATAAGTTTAGTAATAAGTATTTTAGTATAGTAAATAGTAATAAGTTTTATAGTATTTTACCCCCATTTTTCGCTATTTTATACATAAATCTTTTAAAGTTACTCAGGCTTTATGAGAATGCTGTTGCTTTCTAAATGAAGCCTTTTTGAGTTGGTTGTAGGGTTTCCTATCTGTAACATATACAGGCTTAGAAATCTAAAAATAAGTATTTCATTCACTAAACACCTCTTGCAACCACAAAGTACTACATACATTGGGAATTTTTAAACTTTCTAATAGTTTTTCAAGCTCGTCCCACCAGTGGAATGAGGGAAGGGGCATTAGCTACTAAACTACGTGAAATAACTACACCTAGATTGACACAAAAGGGCACAGCAAAAAGCACACTATTTCTGAACTTCTAACTGTGCTGACTTTCACTCCCAACCTAATATTAATCTTATTAAAAAAATTCAGAAATTATTATTTTGTTCATTAAAATGGTAATAACAAACCAAGAGGTTAATATTAAATTGTAATTCATTAAGTCTTCGGAAATAATCCAAACAAAATCGTATAACTTGTCTAACTAGCACTGCTACTGCTCAACCTTATAACTAGGTTGTAAACCAAATCACACATATGTATATAGTTATTTTCAATGTGCTAAAAATGGAATGGAAGTGAGACTACATAGTCTTTGAATCTGAAATGAATTTGACAAGACCCATTATGAAGAAAGAATGTGCCCTATTATTTCTGAGGGTTTAGAAAAAAAATTCTGTCCAAATTCCCACTGAAACCCAAGAGTAGATTATGAGATCTCCAGCCTGGCTCAAAGCTGTTTGAAGCATTCTGGAGACTTGCTTCTCTGGAAATCCTGTCATTCTGGAAACACTCTGAAGCTCCCCACTGCAAACCATTCACAGTACACCGACCTGAGATGTCTTTAGTCCCTGATGTTACATATCAACTTGTAACTACTTTACTTCTTAACTGAAGGGTCACTGGGATGCTTCACATACGAAAAATAATGGTACAATGTCTACTGTCTACTTAAAAGTATTTTATTAAATGAAGAGATGAAGCAAAAGGACAAGCTAGTAAAAAGAAAGAACAATCAGCCAGAAATAAACTTACAAGTAAAATATATTTAAGCTGTTGGTTACTGAAGACAGCAAGGAATTCTGATTACTTTTTTTTTTTAATGAGACAAATAAAGAAGTTCATGTAGGAAAAAGGGCTAATTATTATTTAACCTCTTAACATGCGGTAAAATGTATCTAGTCCTACAGGCACCAAAAGAAACTACCTTAACTACAAATGTTATAAATTGTATCGTTGCTTACAATTCTGAGACTCATATGTGGGGACTGGAAATCTGAATGAATAAATCCAACCTCTGTTCTGTGGTTGCTCCTTTGTCAGACAGAATATATTCTCATCATTTTATCACCTGAGGTATGTGTAAAGGATAATCTTCTTGTATCCAGTAAAAAGACTTACTATACCTGGATCTGTGTCACAGTCCCCTCAGTAATCTCATCATCTGCCACCTCTGTGGTCGCAGTCATGGTCACCTCAAAGCTCTGATCATTTTCTGAAACTTCAAGAAAAAGAACAGTTCAACTCCAGAATAATAATGGCAGCTTCTAATTATTAAAAAATACACCCAAGGAACAAGTATGTGATCATCTAATTTCTTAACATATTCCTTGCCAATATATCTACACATATATATGTGTGTATGTATACATTCATATACACATATTTGCTTAACAAATATCTACTGTGCACCTAATACATGCTAGGCATTGTTCTCGGCAACAATAAACAAAACACCAAAAATTCTGCCTTCACGGCACTTATAGCCTAGGGGGAAAGATACAAAATGAACACGATATTATGCTGGAGAAGTATTAAGGAGAAAAAATAAAGCATGAAAGGAAATGTGTTGGGAGTGGGGGATAGTGTTTGGATTTTAGATAGGAGGCCAGGAAAAGTCACCAACACTTGGACTTTATCCATAAAGTCCATATATCATGCAGGTATATTGAGGAAAAGCACTTCAGGCAGATGGAAAGCCAAGTGCAAAAAGGCTCTGAGGTGAGGGCCTGCCTAGATTGTTCATAGGAACAGCAAGGAGGACAGTGTAGCTGGCCAGAGCACGCCAATCAAGATACTGTGTGGGGACTCACAGACCACTGTAAAGACTTTGGCTTTAACTCTCTTCCAATGGGTTGACCATTGGAAGATTTAGAGTAGAGGAGTGGTATAAACTGAGTTTTATTTTAATAGGATCACTCTGGCTGCTAAGGGGAAAATAGCCTGAAGGGCAGCACAGGCTGGAGGGAAATCAGTGAAGAAGCTAATTCAATAATCTAGGTAAGAGAGGTCAGTGGCTTGGACTAGAGTGAAGGCAAGTGAGGGTGATAAGAAGTAGTTCAAATTGTGCATACATGTTGATGGTAGAGCCAATAGGATGTGCGGATAAATCAAATATGGAAGTGAAAAGTCAACGATGGAACTAAAGTTTTTTATCTGAGCTACTGGAAGAATGTACCTGTCATTAATGAGATGGGGAAGACTGTAGAAGAAGCAAGTTTAAAAATGTAGGATGTTTCAGGAGCTCAGATTTAAACATATTCGTCTGAGATAGCCACTAAACCTCTAGAGTCAAGAGAAGTCTGGACTGGAATAAATCTGGGAGTCATTACCAGAGACAGGACTTAAAACCATGAATTCTAGGGAGTGAGTAAAAATGGAAAACAGAAGCAATCTAAGAACTGAGTCCTGGGGCACTCCACATTTAGAGGTTGCGGAGATGTGGACAAGTCAGCGTAAGAGACTAAGAAGGAATGGACAGAGAGAAAACTAGAGAAATGTCTTCCCTGGAAGCCAAGTGATAAAATGTTTCAGGGAGAAGGGAGTGATAAAATTGTTGAAAATTGTCGGCAGATCAAGTAAGACAAAGACTAAAAAAATCACCATTGGATTTAGCAACAAGAAAGTCTCTGGAAAAAACTAAAAAGAAAAGAAGAAGAAGAAAAAGAAAGTGTCTGGAGACATGGGGAGAACAGTTCTGGTGTAGTGATAGAGGTGAAAGACTGACTGGAGTGGGCTTATGGAACAAGGGAAGAAGAAACGGAGGCAATTCTTCCAAGGAACTCTGATCTAAAGGGAAGCAGAGAAATTGGATGAGAGCCCAAAGTGGGCTAACAGGACATTCTGAAGAAGAAATTATAGTATGTTTATAAATGTTGATGGGAGTAATCCAATAGAGAATGAAAAACTGATGATTCAGAGGAGAAAGGAAAGAATTGCTACAACTATGTCCTTGAGTAGACAAAAGGGGTGGGATCTAGTACACTGAAGGGTTGGCCTTAGCTGGGTGAAAAGACAGAATATATGGACATAGATACAAGTCAGTGTGTATCTATGGTAGTGGAAACTTACAGAAATTATTTTCTGGCCACTTAAATTTTCTAGGTAGGAAGCAAGGCTATCAGTTGGGAGTGAAAAAGGTAGTAGAAGTACTGGAGATTTCAGAATGTATTAAACAGTCATCTTAGAGTGGGAGAAAGAACACTAGATAAGTATGGTATGACTAGCAGGCAACATTAAGAGCCCATTTCAAATTAATGATCATAAATTTAAAGTGAGACTGGTCAGCTTACTTGTGCTGTTTTTCTCCAATCTCTTTCAGTTAGCTGTACCAGTATAGACATAAATAGGCAGACAAATTGAACTAGGGTTGTGGTTTCATCAAAGAATGATGAAGTGAGGGGAGGAAAAAAGGATCTGAGGGTAAATGCAAGACAATGATTATAACGATTAACCATGAAAACTGAAACTAGGTAAGGAGGAAACAAGGATACAAGTGAAGGAATAATTTAAAAGTGGTAAGGTCAATGGGTCCCAGTGGGGCAAAGGATCGCAAAAGTATGAGAGGAAGTAATCTGGAAGATACGAATTAGTGGTAGGAAAACAAAATCTGAAGTAATTACAAATAGACTCCAGTTAATACGCAATAGCAAAAGTGGTATGGGAATGACAAATGAGGCCTTGTGAAGAACAAAGGGAATCGGAGGCTTAGTAACTCCAACAATCCTCTAAACGAATAATCACCAAGAGTTTTAACAATGAATAGGTAATGGAATAAATGTGTGTAGATGATTGCAAAAAGAAGTGGTAAGTTATCTACACTGATTAACATGAGGGTTAAGAGAACTTTTAAGGCTCAGATAACTTTTTATCAGTTTTATAAAGCATGTAAAGAAAACCTGAATATTAAAGTTAAATCATTAAAACTAATATTCATCTCCATGAAGTCCAGCATAAATTACTCGTGCATTTAATCAGTCCCAGATGATGGTGATGGATATAGGACTTCATGCTTTAGTGTGACTTTTTTTTTTTTTTGGCGGTACGCGGGCCTCTCACTGCTGTGGCCTCTCCCGTTACAGAGCACAGGCTCTGGACACGCAGGCTCAGCGGCCATGGCTCACGGGCCAGCCACTCTGCGGCATGTGGGATCTTCTGGGACCGGAGCACGAACCCGTGTCCCCTGCATCAGCAGGCGGACTCTCAACCACTGCGTCATCAGGAAAGCCCTGTGTGACTTTTTTAAAATGTAGAAACTTTCCTAAGTTGATTTTATCAACATACTTTTTACAAATTCAGGGAACTTCAAGCCACTCTTCATAAATTCAGTCTTATTGTAAATTAGGCTCCAGAATGTCCTCTTTGGTGATGCTATGACCCAACATCAAATAGCTCATGTGCTTTAATGTCAACACACCATAAAATAGAACAAAATATCGTGTAGTTCAAACCTACAATAATGTTCAAGGCACTCTAATCAAATCAATTAACCAGTCAAAATTTACATCAAAATAATCACTCAAAAATTCTGGCTTAATTCAATATTTTTATTTTATTTTATAACCTGTGGATGTACTGTGCAGCATGGTGACTACAGTTAATAATACTGTGCTGTATATTTGAAAGTTGTTACGACAGTAGATCTTAAAAGTTCTTATCACAGGAAAAAAAACTGTACTGACAACTGTGTGGTGAAGGATGTTACTAGACTTATTGTGCTGAACATTTTGCAATATATACATATACATAATGATTTGGTATACATATACCAATCATTATGTACACTTGAAACTAATATAATGTTAATGTCAGTTATATCTGAATTAAAAAAAATTCTAGCTTAGAAAATGTCTATATAGGATTGTATTTGTACAGATAGGCTAATCATGTTCTAAAATTGAGTCATAACATAATAATAGTCAAATTAGGAGAGAGTTTAAAAAATCATATGAATTATCATTAGAAGGAGAGATCATTTAATTAGAAATACATTATGCTTGTATATTCCACAAGTGGAAGCAGTATTAGCAATATTAACATTAACACCATTTCTCAACAAAGTCTCATAGTAAACTTATATAATATGGTTTATTTTCTGCTCAATTCAATAAGCAATTAACTCCAAATACAGAGTACATATTTGCTTATGAAGACATGATTTTCCACAATGAAAACCTAGTCTTAGTTTTCTTCCACTAGATGACGATGTGATCTTGCTTGATGCTGACTGCAAAATAAAAGTTCGTGGATATACCAAGACCCTCCTTTGTGCAGAGAGTGCCCCAACGGCCCTGTGCCCCAACCCCATTGCCAAGGACTAAGATATCTACTCCAGCTTTGGAGGGCCACCACAGTTCAACAAGATTCCATATTCTTTGCTAAACAAACCAGAAATATAATTTAACATTACAGTTGGTGGGTTGTAGTCTTTCACCAACAGTATTCCACCCAAACTACTACATCTTCTTAAAATCCAGTCTACTCTAAATGATCTTGGAATATAAATAAACATTTTAAGAACTCTCTTTGTTTTGCATTTTTTTTTTCTGGCCGCACTGTGCGGCATGCGGTATCTTAGCTTCCCCGACCAGGGATCGAACCCGTGCCCCCTGCAGTGGAAACACAGAGTCTTAACCGCGGGGTCGCCAGGGAAGTCCCTTAAGAACTTTCTTAATGAGAATAAACTTATTAGGCTTCGGTCTAACTTCCATTTAGCCATATACCACATGAAAAGAACATAAACTACAAGAACCGGAATGCCTGGGTATGACCTTAGACAAGTTATTACACCTCTCTCTATACCTTAGTTTTGTCATTTATAACATAGGGAACACTCTCTAGAGAGTGCTTTCTCAATGAGGGTGAATATGCTTCTTGGGAGAAGGTGAAAAGATCTTATTCTCTTTATTAAGAAAGCAAGGACATATATATATATATATATATATATATAGTACATTAAAAACAACAACAGTATATTTGTGGTATTACAATTTCATGGGGGAGAGTATGATGATGAAAAAAATGTCTAAAAATGCTCTCAGGAGTGGGGGTCAATTAAAAAAAAAGGTTGAGAGATTAAACTAGGCAATATATGTAAAAGTATTCAGAGCCATGCCTGGCACATAAATACGCACTCATTAATTGCTGGTTAAAAGGAGGTTTTTTGCACTAAGAGGAGAAAAATAATGGGTGCAAGTCTACCCTGAAATGCCAATTTAACACCTTGGAATGTAAATTTTGATTCAGAAGGGAACTATGTTAATACTCAGTGACTTACGTGGAAGTGCAACAACTGATATGCAAGGAGTGGAATCATCAATACTTTGATCATCCTCAGAAGACAGACAAAGCCTTTTATGTGGAGGTTCAATACTATCTTCTGAGTCTATTTCATCTGCTTCTAATGAAACAAAACAAAAACAAAAATCTCAAAACCTTCAAACCAACAGGAGAAAACAAAATCTTCAACAAACAATGACTGTAAAATAATCTTCTTACTGATTTGCTATGTCAACTAAAGTCAGTCGTGCAAGTGAGACTCACTGTCCTCTCTACGCCTACTGCAGCACCTCAGCTCTTATTCTTATGACAAGGAACTATGAACAAAGGGGCCACTTTTTTTTGTTTGTTTGTTTTTTGGGGGCCACTTTTTAAAACATCACACTTTTGTGCTGTTGACTACCTGGCTTTCCAAATATTTCACATGTAAAGACAAGGGTCGGTTATTTAATTCACTCACAACATTCACTGAATGCCTACCATTACCTAAGTTTGAGAAACAGAACAATAAGAGATACCCTGACTGTCAAGGAGCTCATAGTACAGTGTAGGAGATGAGTAAACTAACAATTTCAAAATGGTGTAATAAGAACTATGAAGGTGGAATGAAAAGGCTGTTATATGAGCACACAGGCATTTAATTTAGACTGGAGGTGAAGGGAGGTTTCTAGAAAAGGTGTCTTAAACTTCAAAAAGAAACAGAAGCCGGGGGAAATGATTATTAACTGGCAGTAGGAGTAATACATGCAGTCATACTGAGGTCCGAGAAGCTTAAAGTATGTTAGGAATATAAAAATAGCTGTGAACTGCTGGAATACCGCTACATGAAATGTGGCAGGAAATGAGGCTGCAAGGAAAGCTGAGATGATGGAAGGCCTATGTGCCAAGTTAAAGAACCTGAACTATATTCTTAAAAACCATGGGAAGCTTATTAAAAAAAAAACAACAAAAAACTTCCTATACTGTGAGTGAATTAAAAAAAACTTCCAAAAAGTTTGTTCATTTGGGTTTTTCCATAACATCTTACAGAAAAACTCGAACTTTTTGGCCAACCCAATATAATTATGTCAGCAGGTTCTCCTACCATTCTGAGGGCAGTGAAGAATGAGGTTCCCGTCTGCGTCCCGAGTCAAAGTCACAGAGTTCACAGTTTCTACTGTTACTGTGTCAGAATCCTCTTCAACTGTGCTCATACTCAAATCTGTATAAGAACAGGTTTCAGATTAGGGTTTAAAAAATTATTTCCAAGTATGAACATGAAGTAGCCCACAGAACCCTGCCCCCCCCCCAATTTGTATCTGCCTGTAGTATTCTTTATGTGAAATTGCAATGATGCTTCAGGTTTCAAAACGTTTTTTCAAAAGTATAGGGGCTTCCCTGGTGGCGCAGTGGTTGAGAGTCCGCCTGCCTATGCAGGGGACACGGGTTCGTGCCCCGGTCCGGGAAGATCCCACATGCCGTGGAGCGGCTGGGCCCGTGAGCCATGGCCGCTGAGCCTGCGCATCTGGAGCCTGTGCTCCGCAACGGGAGAGGTCACAACAGTGAGAGACCCGCGTACCGCAAAAAAAAAAAAAAGTTTATACCAATTATTTAGAATTAGCTGTAATAATCTGCAAGAATCTAAATGCGATGATTAATTAAAAACCTACAGCATTTACTTTTTTAAGAGTTGTTTTTATCACATCCAATGAAAGACAACCTGTTCCAAGTTGTCTGTCGTATCAGCAAAAACTCACACCACTTTTTAGTTATTTTTTATTGGCAGCTTTGTGATATAGTCAAATAGGTGTTTAACTTCTGATTCTTTACCAGAAGACCCATCACAACTTTTCTCTTAATCTAAGAATTACTTCTCTAAAACACTATTTGCAAGTATTTAAGCTCTATTATTATCTGAAAAACAGGAACACTAAATAATTCTTCCTGCTGTTTTTTTCATATTGAACAAGTACATATATCTGTCACTGACCAAACTGTTTTCCTAACAGATATGGATCTAGGTCTTATTTTGAAATAGAGAACTGGATTTTGCTTAAAGTGCCTTTACCTGTTATTTTACACATATATTTTTTCCCTTTTGTTCAGACAGACTGAATAAGTAGCACTTTGAATACAGTGTCTCATGGCTGACAGGGGGAAATGCCCTGAATTGTAATCAATGGCCTGATTGAAGTCTTTGGGCTTACCTTGTAATGTTCAATGAAGTTCTTGCCTCAATACTCAATTTTGGTCTTGTCCACATACTTTTTTACCAACTAAATAATACAGAGGACATAAGCCTTGATGTGTATTAATCATTCAATATTTATTTGGTTGCTATATACAAGATATTAGTCTGTACATATATTTGCCATTTACACAAATGCATTTTCCCTTAGCAGAAAAACTTAAGAACTATTAACATTTACATGGTGAAGATCTACTGATTCACTCAAGTTCTACTGTACAAATTACTGTTTTAAAAGGACATCATTCATTTTACAATGGTAAAGATGCCATTCCCCAATTAAAGATAAGTGGAGGTCATGATTTAGTTATGACTAAAATTTGCAAATCATGAGGTAAGGTCCCTGGAACAAAGGAATGCTTACCTAGAAAACAGATGGATCAGCTATAGCCCTTCCCACAGAATCGAGTTGCCTTCCCTTTGCCACCAGCATCACTTTCATGTTATCCAGATTGTTTCTCCTCCATGTTCCTACCTCTGCAACACTCTGAAAAAGTAACAGCATTATACAATAAGGCTTACTGAGAACAAACAACTGTGTGCTAGCAGTACGCTGATGACAATCTAGCCTCAAGCCTCTGTGATGTCTCAACTAGAAGAGGAAGGACAAAACCAGAATTCTTCCGTAAGTAGACCTTTTGGAAATCAGCCTCTGAAAGAATTCTCCAATGAAGGGCAGAAATGATGGGATCCTATGCCTACTAAGTCAGTTTATAGGCAGTTTCTCAGCCCAAGTTGCCCCTCATCAGGCAGTCAAACTTTCTCGGAAAAAACAGGTTGAATTACACCAGTGGTTCTATGAACTGTAGATCTGGGTACATGTAACATGACCTAGGGTGTATACCAACCAACAATACCACAAATATTACCAGTAACTATATTTTTCTTTATAACAATTAACATCTCTCTTTAAATGTAGTACCATATTTCATCTTAAAGCATTAGAAACTACATAATATCTGTTAACAGCTCTGCCCAGGGATCTGTGGGAAAAAAGGAATCCTAAACAATCAGGCCAGAAAACATAAATTACAAGAAAGCTTTTGAATGTATTGTGAAACTTACAAAATCTGAAATGATTTGATTTTTTTAAAAAAATTATTTATTTAATTTATTTATTTTTGGCTGCATTGGGTCTTCTTTGCTGTGCTTGGGCTTTCTCTAGTTGTGGCAAGTGGGGGCTACTCTTGGTTGTGGTGCACAGGCTTTTTATCGTGGTGGCTTCTCTTGTTGCAGAGCACAGGCTCTAGGCACATGGGCTTCAGTAGTTGTGGCACTCGGGTTCAGTAGTTGTGGCTCACGGGCTCTAGAGCACAGGCTCAGCAGTTGTGGCACACGGGCTTAGTTGCTCCGCGGCATGTGGGATCTTCCCGGACCAGGGCTCGAACCCGTGTCCCCTGCATTGGCAAGCGGATTCTTAACCACTGTGCCACCAGGGAAGTCCCCATGATTTGATTTTTAAAGGTTTCTTTCAATAAACTTCTCATCTTCATCCCAAAGGATCAACCGAAAATTAAAAAGCACAGCAAGATTTAAGGTTCAAGGGGATGTTTCAGCAAAAACCAATGATTAAAATTCTCATTTTTGCAGTATTCTAATTAGAACTCCTCTCTAGGATGGGTATCTTTGAGAACTGCTATATATAAATAAGTCTGTAGTGCAAAAGGTACAGATCCTGCTAGAGAAACATCCAGTCAGTTAACAGATTTCATGTTGTTCTCACTTCAGAATCCATTAAAACGTTTAAAAGCTGGTTTGTAAAGTAATACCTACTGTAGAAGATGGAGAAATTAAATGTTAAAAAAAGAAAAAAGAAGTTAAAACCACCCATAAACTTGCCAAAATCATACTTCACTCTTGTTGATGTGTGTGTGTTTGTGTATGAGGCTATACTGTAGAAGCAATTTTATATACTGCATTTTAGAGTTCATTCACATTGAAAAATGTGAAGGAAACCAAGCTAGGTATTTAACTGAAGTTTTCTGTATCGTTTAAAACTTCCACTGCATAAAAAACATGACGTTATCCAACAAATAGCCTATAACTGGACATTTACATTCTTCCCAACTTTTCATTTCCGTAAAACACTGAAACATTCATACACTATTTCTTTAAACAATATTAATTACTGAAAATTATTAGATCAAAGAATACAACAAAATAAGCTTTTAAATCATGCTGCAGTCTATTTCCCAGAAAGGATGTACAAATTTATATTCTAACCACTGAGGTGTAAACTCCACTCCTGGTAGTAAATAAAAATACCTTGCCACTAGTATTTTTATTTAAAAAGAAACAACAAAGCAAAAAAATAACAAACCCAGCACAACTCCTCATGTGATAGGTACAAAATGGTTACTGGTTTAGTAATTTAATGACTGTCATCTTAGGACCCAAATTAATCTAAAACTTCGGGAAAAAGAGAAAATAAAGGTGGATTTGAGAAGATATGGTAAGATACAAGGAAAGGTATCTTAAGGTAAGATACAAGGTAAGTACAAGGAAAAAGAAGTCTGAAATAGCTAGATGAGAGTATTCCATTCTTGATAACCTGTACTGGGGTTAGAGGTTGATCCCATGCAGTGTACTAGCTTTAAATCAGGAATCTAGGTTCATTTTAAAAAGTCTGATAATTCATGTTAGAGATGAGTAAATGCTTCTACACTGCTTTGCAAATTAACTAGCATATCTGTTCAATCAACAAATATATATCACATGTGCAATGTGCCAGGAACTCTCTAGGCACTGGGATATAGTGGCTACTTTTTTTTAACCCCCAAAGATAAGCTCTTGACTTACCTTCCTGGGGTTTTTCCCCTCTTGTACTTACAGCTACACAGTCTGGATTTAGTAGTATTTAAGAAACTCACCTAATTTTATTTTTAATTTACTTTTTAAGGTAACACATTTACATGGTTCAAAATTCAAAAGGTAAAGGTGAAGTCTACTTTCCACTCTAGTTCCCTAGACCCCCTGCCTGGAGGTAAACAATGCTGTCAGCTTCTCATGCCTCCTTCCAGTTATTTTACTCATATATGTCAATATATTCCTCCCCGCTACATACACTTTTTATAGAAATAGCATCATACTACAAATAGGGAAGCTTACCTTAACGGCTACTTTATATTTCTCCATCAGCAAGTACTGTAAGCCAGCCAACAGATTAACAGCAAAGTCCCCAAGGTGGGACCTGATTTGGCCTGGCAGGAGGGGATTAAAAAAGAAAGCCACTATGGCAGAGGCTTCCGAGCAAGGAGAGTAGCTGAATTTAAGGCTGGAGAAAAAGACAGGGGCACATCTCACAAGGGCTTATAAATCCTTGGACTGTTTTAAATTGGGAAATATAATTTACATTTTGAAAAGATCATTCAGACTGCAATATGGAGAATGGATAAGGGAGTAAGTCACGAAACAAGCAGCTGTCCAAGAGATGATAGTCATTTGGAATAGGTGGCGGAAATCAAAGAAAGGAGCTTGGACAGAGGATTTATTTTGGAGGTAGTGTTGACAGGATTTGCTGAAAGTAGTTTAAGAGATGAGGAGCTATTTCAAGATGATTCCTACACTTTTGGCTTGAATAATTGAGTTTGGGGGCACTAGAAGATATTTATTCAATATTTTTATTACTGTTAATATTAACAAGTTAAGATATACGGCACCCAAATGAAGATGTCAAGTTGCCAGTTGGAAGCTGGAATTCAACAGGCAGGGATTAGACCTGTAAATTTGAGTTAGTGGCATGCAAATTGTTTTTAAAGATAAGATCACCTAGAGAAGTTAGAGAAGACAGCCTAGAGTTCTGAAGCAGAAGTCAAGCAATGCACAAACAAGGAAAGGAGACTGAGAAGGATCAGCCAGGGATACAGGAGGAAAACTAAGAGATGTTACTTAAAAGGCTTGAGAGTGTTTTTCAAGGAGCATTAAGTGGTTGACTGTTAAATACTGCTGAGAGGATAAGATGGAGAAGTGACTACTTGATTTGGCAATAAGTAGAACACTGCTGACCTACTGGAATACAGAGAATTGGAAGTACGGAAGGTAATACAAAACAGGTCTTGTACAAGGTTTAGCTCTCAAAGAAAGCAGAGTGAGAAGATCTACGGTAGAGTCAAGACAGCTGTTATTTATAGGAAGAGTACATCCGTATTTTAATATGACTATTAGAGTAACTGAAAAATGTTGGTAAATAAATCAACTTACGATAGTAAGGTACAAAGTTGAGTAATTTAGGGCCTTGTACTGTAATTCATTATACGTGAAACTATGCTTAACTTCAAAACCCGTTCCCCATTTGGTTTAATAGGGAAATATATCAGGAAGATCTCCAATTCTAACATCAAAATTTTGGTTCCCTTTGGGGCAAATAAATACACATCATCAGCCTATTTTTTTTTATAAACATTTTTTTTAAAAGACAATCTACATATTTATTTATTTAGGCCACACCTCGAGGCATGTGGGATCTTAGTTCGGCTCCTGCACTGCAAGCGCAGAATCTAACGACTTCCCTGGTGGACCACCACGGAAGTCCACCATCAGCCTATTTAGATCTTCCTTTCTTTCTCTCAAGTGGGTTATACCATATGCACTACTTTTTTTTAACCAACTAGAAGTGAGAACATGAAAGGAAAAAATTTTAACAGCCATTTTAATTGGTGAAATGGCATTCTGGCACGTTTCCATCATTTGGTGGATATCTTAATGCCTTAGTAAAATCAAGAAAAGAATACCTGAAATGTGGTACAGAACAGTTATTATACTCACATTTAAATGAGAAATGTATTTGTTTACATTTATAGCTCTCAATGAACAAGATGACCCTACTCAATGTAGAACCAAAAAACCTACTCTTGGATCTGTTAGTTAACACAGACTTTAAAGACATGAATCCTTTATTCTACTCCATTCCAGTATTGATGTAAAGTTTTTATTCATTAGATTATCTTAAACTGGTATTTCCATCAATTGAGTCTACATAATTGTCCTGGTTTATCAGGCAACTAAGTGTCATAATCTTCTAAAAACTAGATCAAACCAAGAAAAGTGGCATTTCCTCCTGGTTTTGGGACTAGTTTCTGTAGATAAATGTTTACTGGTTCCCAAGCACAGGACTAGTACAAATGGGGAAGGGTAGATTCTATTATTAGAGATCATGAGAAGCACAGAGCTAACACTTGCTGACCCTTGATGCTTGAAGATGTGATTCTTCATTGCAAGATGGGATGAGACTACATGGTGTGAAAAACATTCAGTACTATAAAATAGTTTTATAAGGGGAAATCAAGCAAGCTACAGAACGTAAAGTACCAGAATTTTACTGGATGAGGCAAAGACTGAGAAACACTAGCTGACGCAAAGTTTTTGGCATAATTCAACTAATAAGGCAGTAAGGACATATTTAGTTTTCATATGTCTTTTTTCCTGCCCCAATATAATAAGAAAATTACTCATTTTCCTTTTTTTTTTGGTGATAATCTTCCAAACCTTTCAGCCATATATCAACATACCTATTTTTAATTGTTTTTACGATACTGTGATCATACTGTCACATTTTTTATAACTTTATTTTGCACTTAACTTTATGGGGAGCATTTTCCGATATTACTATTCTTCCATAGCAATTTAAATGGGTACATGGTACCTAAACTTATCTAACCATTAACCTATTACTGAACATTTTTGTTTTCAAGGTCTTGCTATTATAGACTCCATGTTGGCCACTACCATACCTTAGGTGGTACATAACTAACGCCTTAGGAAATGCTTGTAAGGGGATTTGCTTAGTAACATACAATAAAAAATCTGAAAGATATGTTTTGAAATATTTTTTTTGAAAGAATGAAAACTCTGCTAAATAGAAAGTCTTAGTGAAGACTTTCACTAAGAAGAGAATAGGTAACAAATTCCTGGACTTCCCTGGTGGTGCAGTGGTTGAGAATCGCCTGCCAATGTAGGGGACACGGGTTCAATTCCTGGTCTGGGAAGATCCCACATGCCACGGAGCAACTAAGCCCGCGTGCCTAGAGCCCATGCTCTGCAACAACAGAAGCCACCGCAGTGAGAAGCCCGCGCTTGCCACAACTAGAGAAAGCCCGCATGCAGCAACGAAGACCCAACGCAGCCAAAAATAAATAAGTATATTTATTTAAAGTAAAAATAACTTAATAAAAAGAAAAAAAATTCCTATATCCTGAACATGGGGACATAGAGGGATATCAGGAAACAGACAAAGCCACAGACATCTTAAATATTGATTTTATTAAATATAGGAATGAGGTCACTTCACAGTTGAGGTTGAATGCTTTAGACTATGGTCCCAGGGGATTTGTTCTTCTGTATACTTTGTGGAAAAGTTTGAGAAAGAGAACTATAAATGAACATACAAGCATACTGAATTAAGGTACCTAACTAATGTTCATTATGGCTTGGTTTTAAGATAGTATGACTATATACCATAAAACATCAATAAAGGTATTAACAGGGTTTATTATAATAGGCTTTAATTGTTTAAGATGTTGATTTCAATTACCAACTACTGAAAACAATGACACTATTAGAGTAAAAAAAATTACTTGGTAGTATCATTCATTTCAAGGTACAGCATTTCATACCTGGTTTGGCAATACAACCATATTGCTTATTAAAAAACAAAAATGTTGTCTTTTACCCGGTGCATGATTTAAGAGCTATACAATGTGTATTTGGCTACATTTTAAGATTTCAGCCATTGAAAACTGAGCCCTTTAAGCAAGGCATCATCAGAAGCTCTTTAAAGGTAATACATTAGCACTATAGTTCTGATATACACTGAAGCCAATTTTTAAACCACACTTCTGCAACAGATACTAAAATACACATAGACAGTAAATAAACCTAAAGAGCATTTTTTTGCTGCCTAACACCTGATGGTCAAAAAGATTAGTTTTGACAACCGGTTACTTGGAAGAAGGGCTTGACAACACAGTGCACACAACTAAAATAACAGCTAAAAAAATGGCATAAGGTTAACACACACACACACCCCGCCAAACAAAAAGACAATTAAATTGTTCATAAAGAGCTCTCCAGTGTGCTTTTTCATGACAACTTCTTTCTGGTATTCATTGGTGGAATGGGATCTTTCTATAAACGTAAAAAAGGAGACATGATAGACAGGTTTCTTCTTTTATTTAAGTTTATCATTTACCTTTACGGAATCAAAACAAAAACAAAGCCTACTTGTGATTTCTATTACAAGCATCCTCTTCACAAAAGGAAAAAAAGTGAAGGGGAGAAATAATATGAAAGAAAATACCACATACATTTGATAACTCTGTATTTTATATTTAATGCCCTTGGCAATAGGTTTATCACTTTCTCAGGTCACTGCGTAGCATTTAAGGACAGAAAAGGCTTTGGAGCTGAATTTGCAAAGCATTTAGAAGCATACCAATTCCTAAGGAATCTTCTTATATGAGGGGAAAAAAAAAGGTGCTAAAAATGATGGTGGTAAGAAAAAACGATTAAAAAAGAAAACTCCATTTTGATGAGGCAGGTTAAATAGTGTTAAATAGACAGCCTCTATATATGATATTAAAAAACTGGAACTCTTCCTAATCTTTTCAAAGTTTTGATGTCTTTACAACAAAACACATTTCCCACCCCCCCTCAATATTTTAACATCTATGTGCCAGGCTGTATATTCCTAGGGACACTTGTTTCACATTATCTTACTCATCCTCACAAGTGTTAACTTAAGTCAGTGTTCTCAATGGAGCATGAAAACAACAACTGTTTAAAATAATGAGATGTTATTTTCAGGACATACAAGCTTATTACAACATTAATAAAAATTAGGATCTGTAGTTGTTGGAGAGATAAATAAGTGAGCAGAAAGATAAATATTATGTGGGAGAAGTAAGGACTAGTTTTGTTTTTATTTCAATATTAACTAGTAACATCTAGCTAACCTTACAAATACACTTATCTCTCCCGCTGCCTTGGGGTGAAATGAGGTAACTTTTCTACATCTTAAAAAAAGCCTGTAAAAAGAAGAGAACTTGGGAAAAAGAAAGAAAAAAAAAAAACTAAAGAAGACAACTACCTTCTTTCGGGGTACAATTTTCTACCAATAACCATTTCCCGTGACTGCTTCCCCTCAAAATACTTCTAAAACCTGAACACCCAGAGAAAAATGTTTATATAGCATATATTTATGCATGGAACTGCTCAAAGTGTGGACTTAAAGTTCTATATAAGTATGCAATGCCCAGTACTTACTGATTAACTGTTGATGAAGACAGGGCAATAGCATTTTGGCTCCACCATCTAGCTCAACTGCAATCAATTAAAGAGATTCACGGAGAATATGCAGGTTCTAGATCAGTCCCAAAAAGCATATTTTGGGGTGAGCCTATCAACTAAAATAGTAAAAAAAAAAAAAAAAAAATTAGCTTTTTTGGTGGCACATAAAGTACTTACTTAGTATATGGGAGTTAAAATAAGATTATCATAAAACATGAAATATTTTTTCTTCATAACTAACACGTAATTTTTTCCCCAGAAATGATCAGGCTAGTTTTTGTCCCTTGTGAATGAAGGGAAAAAAACTTTATTCTCACACCAAATTTTAGTCAAACAGATTGACAATTTTTGTAACGGTAAGGAACATAAACTTAATTTCTCCCTGAACCTTAACTAAGTCTCTAAATCTTAACCTAATAAATGTATCTTACCACCACTACAGCATAACAGTAAAAAGGTAAGTTTTTGGTGTATTATCAGCACGGTCTTTAAACGTTTAAATGCTGGTAAATTATTCAAATTACTAAATAAATAAATAGAAAAAAATGCAGTGACACACAAGTTATTTGAAACACAAGTTTAAGAGCAGCTCAAAGAAAAAAAATCTGAAGTAATGGAAAAATATGAAAATCCTTCCCCGAAAAATAGTTTTTCTGTCTGTAAAACTTTCAACACAATGCAAGAATGTCTTACTTGAACTGGAGCTTAAAAGCTATAAATGGTTGTCTTCGGGAAATCAAAATAAAGGTAAAATCGATAAAAGATAAAATACTTCCAAACGGTATTACTGTAAGTTTAAAATACTGAACATTAGGAAGTAATCCTACAGAATACGCTTTTTGTCAAATGTCCCAACAAGCAGCCTCACCTAGGGTCAGAAAGAAGGTGCACAACGATGAATCAAGTTACGAGAAAATAACCATTGAATGTGAATTTCCAAATTCAATCAGGGAAAGGGAGCCCTGACTTTTACATTTCACAGATTAATCACCTCTCCTTATCTACACCGAATTATTTTTATTCTAAAAACACATGCTGTACCATTCAACTGCATAGAATTGGCCACTTCTACCCTCAAACCTATGCCGCAGATTCCCTAAAGATTCTCAAAGTCTATTTTAAAGGACGAAGAAAATTAAAAATTTTTAAAACTTCCTCGGAGCTCGTCAGAATACGACAATCCCTATGTTGCAGGCTCATTTTCCTGTTCTCTGCCGGGTTAGGTCTGTCTCCCCGCACTTCAGCTCCTATCTTTCCCTTTTAAAAGAGACTCAGGCTGACAGTGATGGTTCGGCCAGCAACCCCGATCCCTTCCGCTTAGGCCATGAACAGCTGAGCGAGAGTGAACCCCAAAAAGTGGGAGAAGAGTCGAAAAGGTAAGAGGAAAAAATAGGGGGTGCGGTGGGGTGGCGCGAGACAAGCCCCAACTCTCTCGATCCCATCCAAGCTCACCTCTCCTTCACCGTACCAAATAAAAACGAAAAGGTAACAAAAACGTAAAAAAGAAACCCTACGAAAAAGCAAGGAAGGCTTCCTTACTCTCGGGGTTCCCGGGCCCGAATCTCTCGCCAATCTCCCGGCCCACCCCACCCCACCCCCAGGGGTCCCGGCGCCATTTAGCTCCTCCGAAGCCGCCGCCATTTTCCGCCCCCGCCGGATCGCTAGCTGTGCCTCGGCGGCTGCTCGCTACCCTGCTCTGCAGCCCACGCCACCGCCACAGGCCCGGCCCCGAGAGGGAGGCCCTGGCGTGAGCGTGCGGGGACTGCAGCTTCAGCGTCACGAAGGCCCAGCTCCCACCCCGCCCGCGGTGCCCGAGCGCCGGCAGCTTGCGCCGGCCGGCGAGAGCAGGCGGGCAACAAGGGGGCCGGACAGGCTCCACTGGGCGGAGCGGCCCTAGCGGCGCCTGGGACCTGAAGCTTCCATCGCACTTACTTCCTGTTTTGGGTCCGGGCACTTTGGAAGAACCAGGATGGAGGCTCCAAAAAATACCAGGATGGAGGAAGCAGCCACGGGCAAGAGTGGCTGCAGCTGGAGTGAGCGAGCGCGACAAGCCACCGGAAACGGAGCTACGGCCGCGCCCCGCCCCCAGCCCCCGCGCGCTCCCCCGCCCGGCCTCCTCTCCCTGGGGGCGGCCCCGCGCGCTGGCCGCGGCGTCACTTCCGGCCAAGTCGGAGCGCGAAAAAAGGTCCTTGGTTATTTGAGCTTTGAGACCCGTCTGAGTGGGAATTTTTCGTTGTCTGCTCTTTTCTCCTCTTCCTACAAGGAAATAGGTACTGACTGATGCCATGAACGAGGACCTTATTTCTTTGGCGCAACTGTGGTTTTCCTGGCTCGGCGACAGTTGGGCCTCGCCAGCCGACTTTCGTAATTATTCTGGGCCTCGGAGCGGAGGGAGCCTCGCGTGTGGAACTGTTAGAAAGCGGGGTCTGGGTGTGCAGACGATAACCGGGAATTGTATGTCTGGCTCTTCTGACTTGGTCTGCCTTGCCGTAGGCGCGTTAGAGGTGTTACCCGTTGGGCGTATGATGCAGTTCTTGGTGAAATGTATTCTGTGTGAATATGCTGTTCTGTAGTGCACAGTACGCCTTATAAAGCACGGCTTTTCTAAAGTGGATGCCCTTCGGCTAGCCTGGGGAGCTTTCAGGGAAGACCAATACTCGGCCCCGCCCCCAGAGAGTCTTTAAGCTTCCAGAGACTCCTGCAGAGATTTTTGTTTTGAAAGAGTCCTGAAATTTTTTTTAATTAATTTTTTTTTACTGGAGTATAGTTGATTTACAATGTTGTGTTAGTTTCTGCTGTACAGCGAGTCAGTTATACATGTACATATATCCACTCATTTTTAGAGTCTGTTCCCATATAGGTCATTACAGAGTTGGGAATAGAGTTCCTTGGGCTATACAGTAGGTTCTCGTTAGGTAGCTCTTTTATTTAAAGTAGTGTGTATATGTCAATCCCAATCTCCCAAAGAGTTACGAAGATTTTAGTGGTCGGAACTCTGTTACAACTCTTCTTAGGATTCATTTCACTTGTTTATAAAATTGATTTATTGTACGCTGCTTTTCTTTTGCTAGTGGGATGAGAGGAGTTTAGAAATTAGATTAGACAAATGTTCTTGCATCCAGCAACTATGTGTAGGCTTAACACTACATTGTCACAGTGGGAGTGTAGTGAGCATCGGTTGTAAAGGTCAAATGAAGGCCGTCAAGAGTGTGTATACTACGTCTTGAATTGGTCTTAACTAATGAAGTTGATTATGCTTAGTGATTTCTTTTCCTCTCTTTTGGCTTTAAAAAAAATGTTTTTTGCAACCCCGGTTTCTTTTGAATACAAAATGTAGTTGGAAGACTTCGTGAAAGTGACACTAATTCATTGAAGAAAGGGGAAAAAGTACACACTGAAATGGGTTTAATTAGATAAATATTTGTTTCGATTTTAAGCCAAATGTACACAGTTTTCACCAGTAGTCCACATTATCTATTCTTTGGGGTAACTGTCTCACTCATAAATGTTGCATTTCATAAAAGAGAGTGTAAAACGAAATACCATCACACACCAATTAGAAGTGCTAAAATCCCAAACGCTGACAACACCAAGGGCCCATGACGCTTTGGAGCAATAGTAACTCTCATTCATTGATAGAGGGAATGCAGAATGGTACAACCACTTTGGAAGACAGTTGGTGGTTTCTTACAGAGCTAAGCACATTCTTACCGTGTGATCCATTAATTGCTCCTTGATATTTACCCCAAATAGTTGAAACCTTACCTCCACATAAAAAGCTGCACAGAGATATTTATACCAACTTCATTGTAATTGCCAAAACTTAGAAGCGACTAAGATGTGCTTCAATAGGTAAATGGATAAACTGTGGTACATCCATACAACGGAGTATTCAGTGCTAAAAAGAATTGAGCTGTCGAGCCATGAAAAGGTATGGAGGAATCTTAAATGCATGCTACTAAGTGAAAGAAGTCTATTTGAAAAGGCTACCTACTGATTCCAACTATCTGACTTTATGGAAAGGGCAAAACTATGGAGATAGTAAAAATATCAGTAGTTGCCAGGGTTTGAGGCCAGAGGAAGAGAAATAGGTGGAGCACAGAGGACTTTTTAAGGCAGCGAAATGATTTTGTATAATGTTGTAATGGTAGATACATGGCATTATACATTTATCAAAACCCATACAATGTACAGCACAGATAGTGAGCCCTAATGTAACCCACGGACTTTGGTTGTTAATGATATATCAGTGTTGGTTCATCATTTGCAAATAAATGTACCACTCCAGTGGGGTATGTTGATAATGTTCATGTGTAGGGCAGTGACGATGTGGGAAGTCTCTGTGTCTTCCCCTCAATTTTGCTGTGAGTCTTAAACTGTCCCCCAAAATAAGGTCTATTTAAAAAAAAGAAAATATAAAAGGGCCTGGATTTGGACAAGGTTAGCTAACATTTTTTGAGTGCTTATGTGTCATTTAAATGCTTTACGTATATTAAACACATTTAATGTTCACAAGTGCCAAAGCTTCAGTATAGTTATTACAAATGATTCCCATTTTAGACAAGAACCAAAAAAGTGAAGGAATGTGTCCAAGGAAACAGCAAATAAATGGTAGAGTCAGAATGAAAGCCTCAGCTCCAGAGCCTATGCTCTGAACTACCCTTCTGCAGCTCAAAAAGCACACTTTGGCAACCGTCTTTTTATAATGAAAAATTATTACAACCAGTTTCCAGAGTCTTAACTGAACTGGAAGGAGGATACATTTGACCAATTTTCAAAAATAACTGTCAAGAGCAGCATTTTATTGCATCTAACTTTATTACCAGTTTGTGGTAATCGCTGCATCCCACTGTGGTTATGGCATATATCGTTCAGTTTTTAAATGAGTATATAAATAATAGGTAACCAACACCACGAGGCAGGAGAGTGTTGTGGTATAGATGTTGAAGTCAGACCCGAGTGTGAATCTTGACTTTATTGCTTAGCGGTGGGTATGGTACTTCGCATCTTTAAGCTTCGTTTGCTTTTGAAAAGTGGGGATGCTAAAATCTATCTCCCAGAATAATGTAGGCAACATGCTTTGCACAGAGCCTGTCATATGTAGTAAGCACTTAAATAGGGAAACTAATAAACCCGTGAACCAGAAAAGCAATTAAATTACTCAAAGTGGAGTTCTAATGATATAATAGTTACATAAGTAAAATTGTTAACATTACCATTTATGAGGAATTGGTTCTTAATTAGCTACATTTTCCACAAAGCATTACCGTGTAGTATTCTTTTTCACTGAGGCATAAGAGAGTGTTATCTAAATTATAGTTGCTACCCATTCTCTTCTGAAAAATCTTAGGTTAGTCTGCACTTTGCTGTTAATTCCCTAAAAAAAGTCAAGTGCATCCTCATAATTAATTCTTCCTTTCTGGGTGAGTTTCTTTCATAATTACCTTTTCCCAAGGTCAATTGGTGTTTACTTGGGGAAAACAAGTGTATTTTAGTATTAGTTTTAATACATAATTTTAAAAGTAAACCTATAATAGTAACACCTCTATATCTTTAACATGTATTATCAACGTAAGACTATCCAAAGTTTAAACCTAGAGCAACTTTCTGCAATTATAATTCTCGGTGTTTCCTACCTCACTACTTAGTATGTACCTAGGGAATGCATGAGATTTTTAATATTATCCTAGGATTTACCTAATTAGTAATTATTTTGTAGAAAAAAGTGAAAAATAGTTTTTTCATAAATAGAAGGTATTATAAAAGTATAGCACAGTTATGGTATTTACTGCATTTGCTAGTTATGATTAGCTCTGTTGGACTCCAGATTTTTTATAACACTTTCATGAACCTCATCAGCAATAGAATATTGATGAAATGACCTTCCTTTTTTGAAAGGTTGATATGTTAATATAAAAGTGTTTCAAGTACTGAGAGGCTGGTTTTATTGTTTAATGATTGTCTCATGTCCTGGATGTCATGATTCAGAATAAAGAGATGTTTCCAAGGACTTCTGTTCAAAGTAAATGAAAAATATAATTATTGAGTAGCCCATTTTCTTTCTACACAGTCTTTGAGTCCTATTAATACAACTGATGTGTATGCACTGGAAACCCTGCCAGAATTTCCGGCAAGCTGATGGGGATTCCTGTGCTAATAGAGGAATGAGCAAACTGTCCCTAGTTAGGCCAACACATCAGGCTCTTCCAAGTCCTCTTCTGTCTGAGATTCCTCCTCCAGGCTTTTGTCCGGGACTTACGGCACTCCATCTCATAACCCCTTTCCTGTTCTCCATTTCATGTCAGTGTCTCATCCCTACACCTCTTTTAATCTTTCAGCCTGGTTACCTCTTCACTTAATTTTCTTTTGCAGTAGAGCTTTACTGAGGCCTATTCATGGAACATTAGCAAAAATTGGTTCTTCTTCCAGTTAGGAGAATGGAGAACTAAGACTTCAGATCTTCCCAGCAAGTGAGGATGGAAGTTTTCATTCTGTCCTTGAAAATTTTGTGGGCAAAATGAAACAGAAACAGTTAAGTTACTTTACTAAAATTGGGAGAATGTTTGAACCCAGATTCAAATATCTCTTCCTTTATAGTCTGGCCTAGAAGGGAGAGGGACCATATATTGGTAAATCAACCGGTAATTGCCAGTGTGGTGAGTTCTAAACTCTGAAGGTGAACTTTACGTAGGGAGTTCAGAACTGGGTTTTCTGAGAAGACACTTGAGCAGGGACTGGAAAGGTGACAAATTACCAGAGTAGGGGGTGGGAGGTGGGAAGGCATTTGTTCAGGTAGTGTGGGAAAGAGTGTGTTTGTAGAAAGCAACTGGTCTATAATGTTTATAAAATGGTGAGAGCACAGTGCTGGTATATATTAGGCTCAGTCTCTTGCTGATGTTAACTGAGTTTAACCCCATTCCCCTAAGGCTGGACCATCTGCTGCCTCTGCCGTGTCTTATAGCTTCAGTTTGCCAGCATCTGGTACGCTACCTTAACTTAGCAGACACTTAGATGTTTGTTGAGTTCAAAGATAATTGTGTCTTAAGCCAGGAGATCAGAAACCTAGCCATTTTTATTTTTTGGCAGGAGAGCTCAGTCTTTTTTCAGATAGTGTCACTACTCGGGCAACTCTGGAATGAAACAAACAAATGTTACCTTTATTATTACTCTAGTAGAAGGAGGTTATTTTAACAAGATGGCACAAGTTTGGACTTGTTCTAAACTTTATTATCCAGATCTTGTCCATCTAGATGCAGTATTTTAAGGATAGAAGTGTTGCATTTTAACCAGCAGATGTCCTTATTCAGCAAGATTTTTTTTTTTCCTTCCCAGACCAGTATCTACAACAGTAGATGGGAATTCTGTGCCTTTAATTTGTTAGTGATAAGCTGTGGTAGACAAATGACAAGCCTCAACAATAGTAAAACCAAAGGGATTATGCTTTGAAATTCAAATGTGAAAGGCCCTCTCACATTTAATGACTTGTCATTGATTAATTCCCTTCTCTTTTATTTGATATATATCTAATTCCCTTGCCCAGAATATGCGATGACAGAGAAAGAAACAAGGAACCTGCATAACCTTTATAGCTTCCAGGAGTTTGCACATTTGTGATACACCCATTCCTTCCTTTTGTTCAGCAGACCTTCGTGAGCATGTCCTTTGTATTGAGCACTGTCCTAGGCATAGGGAATATGGTAGTGGTCAAGAGAGACAAGGGATGGAGGAGTTTACATTATAGTAGTTTTTTTCCAACGTATCTTTGTATAAAACTCTTAGTTAACTCTTGCAATTTACTAAATTATTGCAACTGCCCATGAAACTTGCTCATAATTAACAAATCAATGAGGGATTAAGACAAAATATGAATCAAATCACTTAGTATCATCAGATTGATCTAAACTGCAAATATTAGGAAAGATGGACCAATTTCTTGGTCTTGCTTAGTCAAAGCACTTTGAAACATATCTGGCAAATAGTAGGTGCTCAAAAATGTCAGATATTATTATTTGTCTTTATCCATCGTAACAAGAAATAATGAAAAGCAGGAAGAGAATTGTTGCCTTATTTGTTGAGTAGGATTTCTTAGGGCAACAATTTTATTTCAGTGAAGAGGATTGGGATATAAAAAATTCTTTAATATATTAAGATTTATATTGAAATCATAATAACTAGCAAGTAGTCTTTCTAGATATCTTTTAAACTTATTTTAAATTGTGTTTCATAGTGGCAGTCTATTGCTGAAAGGTATGGAAAGGGATATCATAAGTTCCATTGTTTTACATTTTTTGTTTCTCTGAAACTTTCTTGGAAATTGGCCTGTTTTCATGTTTCTGGGCAGTGTTTTAAGCACTAGAGAAAGTGATATGGCTTCTTACTTAAGGATGCATTGGTTAGCCTTAATATACATGCAACAGATACATACAGACACATGCAAGGTAAAGGTTTTTCTTGACCTGAAATTGTTAAGAGGTAAAATCTAAACTCAGTAGGAAACACTGTTTTTCAAGCAAGCTATTCCTCCCCCCAAATTACCTGAAATATCAACCTAGTCTTATAATACCTACCTAATTTAAGAATATCTACATTATATATATATTATATATAATATATATATATTTTAAAATTTTATTTAATTGAAGTATAGTTGATTTACAATGTTGTGTTCATTTCTGCTGTACAACAAAGTGATTGTTATACATATATATACATTCTTTTTCATATCCTTTTCCGTTATGGTTTATCACAGGATTTTGAATACAGTTCCCTGTGCTATACAGGAGGACATTGTTGTTTATCCCTCCTATATATAATAGTTTGCATCTGCTAACCCCAAACTCCCAATCCTTCCCTTCCCCACCTTCACCCCCACTTGGCAACCACTAGTCTGTTCTCTTATGTCTGTGAGTCTGTTTCTGTTTCATAAAGAATATCTATCTTATATTAAATATAACCATAGTAAATTAAATTCCAGAGCATAATACCTTTGTTATAACAACTGCACCTTAAGTGGACAGACCTGGTGAAGACATGTAATATATAATTGTTAATTGAATGAAATTGGGAATAACAGGATTAGGAAAGCAGAGTTTCTATGGGCCATCTTTCAGACTTGTGAATATTATTATTACATATAATCATATAATTGTAGCCACTGCAGCAGTATTATATTAGCAAAGCTAGGGTAAAAAAAGATATGTAACTTCAGCAGTGAGAGTATCACTAATGTTTTCTTCCTGTGTCTTTTATGTTTCTTACCAGGTTACATTTATGCTGAATTTTAGTCTGTGATGGTTCAACCTGGTGTAGCAAGACATAAGGCTATTACAGCCTTTGTTACTCCTTTCTCTATTTCCATTATAATTGGATAAGCTCATTTTTGTTGAACAAGAGCCCATTTTCACATGATACTGCAGTCTTTTCTCTCTTTTCCTTTTCCAAAGAGCCATCTGCTGTGGAATCATTCTCTGTTGAGCACACTCTTGATCTTGAGCCTGTAATAAATTTTCACAAGAGTCTCAGAGGAACCCATGCTGCTTTACCATTGTAGACCAATTGCAGGGAAATATGTGATACAACAGTGCCTCATATATAATGTTATAAATAACTGTGTTATTTGAAAAGGTCCTAGTAGGTATAGTATAAGCAGTCTGTCTCTTGCAATGCGTAAAAATGAAAATAAACCTGAAACCCTCTGCTTTTAGGCCGTTCCTACCTCTCTCGTCATCACAACTACACTTTTATAAAGTAATAAATTGAATGAAGGATTTAGAAATTAGATATTCCTAGGATAGGTGGCTTATACCTAATGGTAGGATGCAATAAGTGACCAGTGTTTTCCTACCCTTTCCATATTCATTTGGTAGGAAAATCTGATATTATCAGATATTTTATTTTTATTAAATTTAAAATAGGAATCAAAATGGTTGAATTCACTTCTTTTTATTGTTGTTTAAGCAAACAAAAGGTGAAATTCAACCCCAAGTAACTTTTTTTAAAGTCATACATTATACGCTATAGGTTTGCAATGAATGAGTCTGTCATTTCCTCAGCAACAGGCCTTCAGGGACCTCCTCAGACTCTAATAGCTATTCCTTCTACTCTGTCAACAAATGACCTTTACAGAGACTTTTAAGCATTAACTTCCTCAGCAGCCTGCTGCCCCCACCCCTGCTCCTGCTTATGTGCTCATCTGAGCTCATCCTAAACTCCTTTCCTCCAGTCCTAGAGATGTTCCTTCTCTTATTCAAAGCTAATCCCTTCTTTTTTTTTTTACATCTTTATTGGAGTATAATTGCTTTACAATGGTGTGTTAGTTTCTGCTTTATAACAAAGTGAATCAGTTATACGTATACATATGTTCCCATATCTCTTCCCTCTTGCGTCTCCCTCCCTCCCACCCTCCTTATCCCACCCCTCTAGGTGGTCACAAAGCACCGAGCTGATCTCCCTGTTCTATGCGGCTGCTTCCCCCAGCTATCTATTTTACGCTTGGTAGTGCATATATGTCCATGCCACTCTCTCACTTTGACACAGTTTACCCTTCCCCGTCCCCATATCATCAAGTCCATTCTTGAGTAGGTTTGTGTCTTTATTCCTATCTTACCCCTAGGTTCTTCATGACACTTTTTTTTTTCTTAGATTCCATATATATGTGTTAGCATAAGGTATTTGTCTTTCTCTTTCTGACTTACTTCACTCTGTATGACAGACTCTAGGTCCATCCACCTCATTACAAATAGCTCAATTTCGCTTCTTTTTATGGCTGAGTAATATTCCATTGTACATATGTGCCACATCTTCATTATCCATTCATCCAATGATGGACACTTAGGTTGTTTCCATCTCATGGCTATGGTAAATAGAGCTGCAATGAACATTTTGGTACATGACTCTTTTTGAATTATGGTTTTCTCAGGGTATATGCCCAGTAATGGGATTGCTGGGTCATATGGTAGTTCTATTTGCAGTTTTTTAAGGAACCTCCATACTGTTCTCCATAGTGGCTGTACCAATTTACATTCCCACTAGCAGTGCAAGAGTGTTCCTTTTCTCCACACCGTCTCCAGCATTTATTGTTTCTAGATTTTTTGATGATGGCCATTCTGACTGGTGTGAGATGATATCTCACTGGAGTTTTGATTTGCATTTCTCTAATGATTAATGATGTTGAGCATTCTTTCATGTGTTTGTTGGAAGTCTGTATATCTTCTTTGGAGAAATGTCTGTTTAGGTCTTCTGCCCATTTTTGGATTGGGTTGTTTGTTTTTTTGTTATTGAGCTGCATGAGCTGCTTGTAAATTTTGGAGATTAATCCTTTATCAGTTGCTTCATTTGCAAATATTTTCTCCCATTCTGAGGGTTGTCTTTTGGTCTTGTTTATGGTTTCCTTTGCTGTGCAAAAGCTTTGCAGTTTCATTAGGTCCCATTTGTTTATTTTTGTTTTTATTTCCATTTCTCTAGGAGGTGGGTCAAAAAGGATCTTGCTGTGATTTATGTCATAGAGTGTTCTCCTATGTTTTCCTCTAAGAGTTTGATAGTTTCTGGCCTTACATTTAGGTCTTTAATCCATTTTGAGCTTATTTCTGTGTATGGTGTTAGGGAGTGATCTAATCTCATACTTTTACATGTACCTGTCCAGTTTTCCCAGCACCACTTATTGAAGAGGCTGTCCTTTCTCCACTGTACATTCCTGCCTCCTTTATCAAAGATAAGGTGACCATAGGTGCGTGGGTTTATCTCTGGGCTTTCTATCCTGTTCCATTGATCTATCTTTCTGTTTTTGTGCCAGTACCATACTGTCTTGATTACTGTAGCTTTGTAGTATAGTCTGAAGTCAGGGAGTATGATTCCTCCAGCTCCGTTTTTTGTTCTCAAAATTGCTTTGGCTATTCGGGGTCTTTTGTGTTTCCATACAAATTGTGAATTTTTTGTTCTAGTTCTGTGAAAAATGCCAGTGGTAGTTTGATAGGGATTGCATTGAATCTGTAGATTGCTTTGGGTAGTAGAGTCATTTTCACAATGTTGATTCTTCCAATCCAAGAACATGGTATATCTCTCCATCTATTTGTATCATCTTTAATTTCTTTCATCAGTGTCTTATAATTTTCTGCATACAGGTCTTTTGTCTCCTTAGGTAGGTTTATTCCTAGATATTTTATTCTTTTTGTTGCAATGGTAAATGGGAGTGTTTTCCTGATTTCACTTTCAGATTTTTCATCATTAGTGTATAGGAATGCCGGAGATTTCTGTGCATTAATTTTGTATCCTGCTATTTTACCGAATTCATTGATTAGCTCTAGTAGTTTTCTGGTAGCAACTTTAGGATTCTCTATGTATAGTATCATGTCATCTGCAAACAGTGACAGCTTTACCTCTTCTTTTCCAATTTGGATTCCTTTTATTTCCTTTTCTTCTCTGATTGCTGTGGCTAAAACTTCCAAAAGTATGTTGAATAAGAGTGGTGAGGGTGGGCAACCTTGTCTTGTTACTGATATTAGTGGAAATGGTTTCAGATTTTCACCATTGAGGATGATGTTCGCTGTGGGTTGTCATATATGGCCTTTTTTATGTTGAAGAAAGTTCCCTCTATACCTACTTTCTGGAGGGTTTTTATCATAAATGGGTGTTGAATTTTGTTGAAAGCTTTCTCTGCATCTATTGAGATGACCATATGGTTTTTCTCCTTCAGTTTGTTAATATGGTGTATCACATCGATTGATTTGCGTATATTGAAAAATCCTTGCATTCCTGGAATAAACCCCACCTGTTCATGGTGTATGATCCTCTTAATGTGCTGTTGGATTCTGTTTGCTAGTATTTTGTTGAGGATTTTTGCATCTATGTTCAACAGTGATATTGGCCTATAGTATTCTTTCTTTGTGACATCTTTGTCTGGTTTTGATATCAGGGTGATGGTGGCCTCGTAGAATGAGTTTGGGAGTGTTCCTCCCTCTACTATATTTTGGAAGAGTTTGAGAAGGATAGGTGTTAGCTCTTCTCTAAATGTTTGATAGAATTCGCCTGTGAAGCCATCTGGTCCTGGGCTTTTGTTTGTTGGAAGATTTTTAATCACAGTTTCAATTTCAGTGCTTGGATTGGTCTGTTCATATTTTCTATTTCTTCCTGATTCAGTCTTGGCAGGCTGTACATTTCTAAGAATTTGTCCATTTCTTCCAGGTTGTCCATTTTATTGGCATAGAGTTGCTTGTAGTAATCTCTCATGATCTTTTGTATTTCTCCAGTGTCAGTTGTTACTTCTCCTTTTTCATTTCTAATTCTGTTGATTTGAGTCTTCTCCCTTTTTTTCTTGATGAGTCTGGCTAATGGTTTATCAATTTTGTTTATCTTCTCAAAGAACCAGCTTTTAGTTTTGTTGATCTTTGCTATCGTTTCCTTCATTTCTTTTTCATTTATTTCTGATCTGATCTTTATGATCTCTTTCCTTCTGCTAACTTTGGGGTTTTTTTGTTTTTCTTTCTCTAATTGCTTTAGGTGCAAGGTTAGGTTGTTTATTCGAGATGTTTCCTGTTTCTTAAGGTAGGATTGTATTGCTATAAACTTCCCTCTTAGAACTGCTTTTGCTGCATCCCATAGGTTTTGGGTCGTCGTGTCTCCATTATCATTTGTTTCTAGGTATTTTTTGATTTCCTCAGTGATCACTTCGTTATTAAGTAGTGTATTGTTTAGCCTCCATGTGTTTGTATTTTTTACAGATCTTTTCCTTTAATTTATATCTAGTCTCATAGAATTGTGGTTGGAAAAGATACTTGATAAAATTTCAATTTTCTTAAATTTACCAAGGCTTGATTTGTGACCCAACGTATGATCTATCCTGGAGAATGTTCCATGAGCACTTGAGAAAAATGTGCATTCTGTTGTTTTTGGATGGAATGTCCTATAAATATCAATTAAGTCCATCTTGTTTAATGTATCATTTAAAGCTTGGGTTTCCTTATTTATTTTCATTTTGGATGATCTGTCCATTGGTGAAAGTGGGGTGTTAAAGTCCCCTACTATGATTGTGTTACTGTCGATTTCCCTTTTATGGCTGTTAGTATTTGCCTTATGTATTGAGGCAATGTTGGTGCATATATAGTTGTTATATCTTCTTCTTGGATCGATCCCTTGATCATTATGTAGTGTCCTTCTTTGTCTCTTCTAATAGTCTTTATTTTAAAGTCTATTTTGTCTGATATGAGACTTGCTACTCCAGCTTTCTTTTGGTTTCCATTTGCATGGAATATCTTTTTCCATCCCCTCACTTTTAGTCTGTATGTGTTTCTAGGTCTGAAGTGGGTCTCTTGTAGACAGCATATATATGGGTCTTGTTTTTGTATCCATTCAGCCAGGCTGTGTCTTTTGGTGGGAGCATTTAATCCATTTACATTTAAGATAATTATCGATATGTATGTTCCTATTCCCATTTTCTTAATTGTTTTGGGTTTCTTTTTGTATGTCTTTTCCTTGTCTTGTGTTTCTTGCCTAGGGAAGATCCTTTAGCATTTGTTGTAGAGCTGGTTTGGTGGTGCTGAACTCTCTCAGCTTTTGCTGGTCTGTAAAGGTTTTAATTTCTCCATCAAATCTGAATGAGATCCTTGCTGGGTAGAGTAATCTTGGTTGTAGGTTTTTCTCCTTCATCACTTTAAATATGTCCTGCCAATCCCTTCTGGCTTGCAGAGTTTCTGCTGAGAGATCAGCTGTTAACCTTATGGGGATTCCCTTGTGTGTTATTTGTTGTTTTTCTCTTGCTGCTTTTAATATGTTTTCTTTGTAATTAATTTTTTACAGTTTGATTTATATGTGTCTTGGTGTGTTTCTCCTTGGATTTATCCTGTATGGGACTCTCTGTGCTTCCTGGACTTGATTAACTATTTCCTTTCCCATATTAGGGAAATTTTCAACTATAATCTCTTCAAATATTTTCTCAGTCCCTTTCTTTTTCATTTTTTCTTCTGGAACCCCTATAATTCGAATGTTGGTGCGTTTAATGTTGTCCCAGAGGTCTCTGAGACTGACCTCAGTTCTTTTCATTCTTTTTTCTTTATTCTGCTCTGCAGTAGTTATTTCCACTATTTTATCTTCCAGATCACTTATCCGTTCTTCTGCCTCAGTTATTCTGCTATTGATCCCTTCTAGAGTATTTTTAATTTCATTTATTGCGTTGTTCATCATTGCTTGTTTCATCTTTATTTTTTCTAGGTCCTTGTTAAATGTTTCTTTCATTTTGTGTATTCTATTTCCAAGATTTTGGATCATCTTTACTATCATTATTCTGAATTCTTTTTCAGATAGACTGCCTATTTCCTCTTCATTTGTTACGTCTGGTGCGTTTGTATCTTGCTCCTTCATCTGCTGTGTGCTTTTCTGTCTTCTCATTTTGCTTATCTTACTGTGTTTGGGGTCTCCTTTTTGCAGGCTGCAGGTTCGTAGTTCCCATTGTTTTCGGTGTCTGTCCCCAGTGGCTAAAGTTGGTTCAGTGGGTTGTGTAGGCTTCCTGGTGGAGGGGACTAGTGCCTGTCTTCTGGTGGATGAGGCTGGATCTTGTCTTTCTGGTGGGCAGGTCCACGTCTGGTGGTGTGTTTTGGGGTGTCTGTGGACTTATTACGATTTTAGGCAGCCTCTCTGCTAATGGGTGGGGTTGTGTTCCTGTCTTGCTAGTTGTTTGGCATAGGGTGTCCAGCACTGTAGCTTGCTGGTCGTTGAGTGGAGCTGGGTCTTGGTATTGAGATGGAGATCTCTCGGAGATTTTTGCCATTTGATATTACGTGGAGCTGGGAGGTGTCTTGTGGACCAGTGTCCTGAAGTTGGCTCTCCCACCTCAGAGGCACAGCACTGACTCCTGGCTGCAGCATCAAGAGCCTTCATCCACATGGCTCAGAATAAAAGGGAGAAATAATAGAAAGAAAGAAAGAGGATAAAATAAAATAAAGTAAGGTAAAATAAAATAAAGTTATTAAAATAAAAAAATAATTATTAAGAAAAAAAATTTTTAAGTGAAAAAATAATAAAAAACGGATGGATAGAACCCTAGGACAAATGGTGAAAGCAAAACTGTACAGACAAAATCTCACACAGAAGCATACACATACACACTCACAAAAAGAGGAATAGGGGAAAAAATAATAAATATTACTCTCAAAGTCCACCTCCTCAATTTGGGATGATTCATTGTCTATTCAGGTATTCCACAGATGCAGGGTATATCAAGTTGATTGTGGAGGTTTAATCCGGTGCTCCTGAGGCTGCTGGGAGAGATTTCCCTTTCTCTTCTTTGTTCGTACGGGGTTCAGTTTTGGATTTGGCCCCGCCTCTGTGTGTAGGTCGCCGGAGGGCGTCTGTTCGTCGCTCAGACAGGACAGGGTTAAAGGAGCCGCTGATTCGGAGACTCTGGCTCACTCAGGCTGTGGGGAGGGAGGGGTACGGATGCGGGGCGAGCCTGCGGTGGCAGTGGCCAGCGTGACGTCGCACCAGCCTGAGGCGCGCCGTGCGTTCTCCGGGGGAGTTGTCCCTGGATCCCGGGACCCTGGCAGTGGCAGGCTGCACAGGCTCTCGGGAGGGGTGGTGTGGATAGTGACCTGTGCTCGCACACAGGCTTCTTGGTGGCGGCAGCAGCAGCCTTAGAGTCTCATGTCCGTCTCTGGGGTCCGCGCTTTTAGCCGCGGCTCACGCCCGTCTCTGGAGCTCCTTTAAGCAGCGCTCTTAATCCCCTTTCCTTGTGCACCAGGAAACAAAGAGGGAAGAAAAAGTCTCTTGCCTCTTCGGCAGGTCCAGACTTTTCCCGGGCTCCCTCCTGGCTAGCCGTGGCGCACTAACCCCTTAAGGCTGTGTTCACGCCACCAACCCCAGTCCTCCCCTGGGATCTGACCTCCGAAGCCTGAGCCTCAGCTCCCAGCCCCCGCCCGCCCCCGCGGGTGAGCAGACAAGCCTCTTGAGCTGGTGAGTGCCGGTCGGCACCGATCCTCTGTGCGGGAATCTCTCCGCTTTGCCCTCCGCACCCCTGTTGCTGCGCTCTCCTCCGCGGCTCCGAAGCTTCCCCCTCCGCCACCCCCCATCCCCGCCCGCGAAGGGGCTTCTAGTGTGTGGAAACCTTTCCTCCTTCACAGCTCCCTCCCACTGGTGCAGGTCCCGTCCCTATTCTTTTGTCTGTTTATTCTTTTTTCTTTTGCCCTACCCAGGTACGTGGGCAGTTTCTTGCCTTTTGGGAGGTCTGAGGTCTTCTGCCAGCGTTCAGTAGGTGTTTTGTAGGAGTTGTTCCACGTGTAGATGTATTTCTGATGTATTTAGCAACACATGATGGAGGAGAACTATCAGCAAGTATATGGTGACTTGAAGGGCCTTCAGTTTATCTTTTCTTCTAGTAGCTCTCTTCTCTAGTAGCTCTTTTCTTCTCTAGTAGCTCTCTTCTCCACACTGCGTCTTCTTCTTTGGATCTCTAATGCCATTCAGTTTTCAAAATCTGCTCTCAGGAAAGCACCTTATAACTGCTAGTGTTGGAGGGTCTCCTGCGGAGGTGGGGGGTGGCTGTGTCTCACCGTGAGGACAAGGACACTGGCAGCAAAAGTTCTGGGAAGTACTCTTTTCGCTAATCCCTTCTTTTGTGTTTTTTGATCTCATCTCCCTCGCAGGACTATGCTCATTCCTTCTTCTGTGTTTTCAACCATTATAGCCTGGTTTCTGCCTCCAACATGCCTCTGAAGATCATTAACGACTTCCACATTGTTAAATCCATGAAAATATTCTATTATCATTTACTTTAATTTTCAGCAGCATTTGCTCCTTAAATGACTATGTCATTCTTCTTTGAATACTCTTTTTTTCTTGGCTTTGAGGTACAATACTCTGGCATTCCTTCTACCTCTCTAAGTGCTTCTTAGCTGGCCTGGCTTTTAAATTTTAGAGTTCTTCATGGTGACCTCCTAGGCATACATCTCTTCCTCACACTATCCTCTTTCTAAGTGATATCATCCACTCCAGTGGCTTACAGTTGCTCTCTATACACTGATGACTCCTAAATTTATAACTCTGTTAATCTGTTATTCAAATGCCTTGTTGGATGTGGTACTTGGCTTAAATGTGGAAGGCTTACAATGTGGAAAATTGCATTTTCTAAACATGGCTGCAACAGTATTTCCCATCCAATGTGCTCTTCGTATAAAACAATTTGATACTCCTCCCATCAAGAGGTGGAGGTGTATGACTTCTCCCCTTGAAACTGGACAGGTTTTGTGGCCATTTTTAACCAATAAAGTATGTAGGAAGTGGTGCTATATGACTTCTGAAGATAGATTATAAAAGACCTGGCAGCCAACAAGTAAGCAGCCATCACATAAGCAGTCCAGCTGCCATACTGTGAGGAAGCCCAAACTAGCTCATTCAGAAAAACCACGTGGAGAGGCACTAAGAACATAAAAAAGAAGGATGATTGGAGATCCCCTAGCTGCTCCAGCCTCCCCTCCAAATTAGTTATCTATTGCTGCCTAACAAATTACCCCAAAATGTAGTGGCTTAAAACAGCAAGCATTTATTATCTCACAGTTTCTGTGGGTCAGGAATTCAAGAGGGCTTAGCTAGGTGATTTTCTTAGGGACTCTCATGAACTTGCTATCTAGATGTCAGCTGGAGCTTCAGTCATCTGAAGGCTTGACTGAGTCCGAAAGATCTAGTTCCCAGATGGCTTACTCATATGGCTGTTGGCTGGGGGCTTCAGTTCCCACTATGTGGGCCTTTCCATAGAGCTGCTTGAGTGTCCTCAAGCACAGGGCAACTGGCTTCCCCAAGAGCAAGTGATCCAAGAGTAAGGATGCTGCAGTACCTTTAATGGCCTAGTTTCAGAGGTTACACATTGTCACTTATATTTTAATCCATTTATTAGAAGTGGTCACTATGGTAAACCCACACTCAAGGGGATAGGAATTGGGGTCCACCTTTTGAAGGAATTTGTGGGCACCCTCCATCCATTGTTACAGTGCCCACCATTATCTGACTGCAAAGGCATGAGACACCTGCAAGGTGGAACTGCCTATCCCAGCCTTTCCTAAAATTCTGATCCATAGAAACTATGAGTAATAATAAAATGATTACTGTTGTTTGAAGCCACTATGTTTTAAAGTAATTTTTTTTCAGCATTAGCTAACCAGAACATGGAGTCTTTTGGATTAAACCTTGAAAAGCCAGAAAGTATTCCCTTCCTCTTTGGCATCCCCACAGACTTACCTGGGGTTTCTGTTTCTTTTTCTTCCTCTAATCTAGGATTTTGACTCCAAGAAGGAAGTAGCATATGGGGGGGTCCTTCTCAGGTACCTATTAGCACTTGTTAGCTTATAAACGTCTTAATTTCCTTTTGGTTGGAAAAACTGCTCTTATATCATTAACATTTTCCCCATGCTCTGGTTCATGATATAAACTCTGATCTAGGTGGTCTAGACCCTTCTCTTACTTTTTAAATGAAAGGTTTTAGAATCCTCAAAAATCCTTTTTTTTCCTTTATAGTTCCTGGTTCTTAAAGATGAAAAGTTCTGGATTTCAATATGGTCTCACATAAATTTATAAAAATCCATTCAGAAATTTAATTGACTTCTTAGTTCTAGCCTGTATGTATGTTCTTCCTCTGAATCAGAGCATGGAAAACTATCAAAGCTTCGTTTATGGTGGGGGAAGGATAACAGGTATAAGAAAGTGCAGGAAGGAAGAGCAACTCATTAATAGCTCAAAGATATGATTATACTAAAGGAATAATTAACATATAGCATTTATATTAAGTGGTATTTGATTTTACATAATAAAAGTTTGCACAAAGTATGTGTACATGTCAAAGTTCATTATCTTTTTATCTATTTATTTATTTGTGATAGATTTTGAAATTTGGGAGGTATGGAATGTATACCCAGGACTGGAATTCCAATTTACAAAATTGTACCATAGGAAATGGAGACTGAAGGAAACATGTACCTGGAAATTGCCAGTATTTTTAGTAGACAAGCAACTCAGCAGAGTGCATTCCAAAGACTACAGAGATGCTTCTGGGTTTCAAAAGGCTGGAAGTGGAGTATCCACCTGAGTCCTTTCCAATGATAGGGAGATAAGACAGTGGCAAGAGGGCACAGAAGTGGTAATAGGGCACAGTTCAGAGGTGTTGAGCCCTCTCACAGGAGATGAAGGATTAAAAAGATTAGGATTTTGAAAATCTTATAGGTTAGAAGCTGAAAATTCTTGTTACATATTACTTTCAACATATTTTAAAATATAACTGATGCAAGCGCTTGTAAGCCATGGTGGTGCAGAAAAGAAATGTTGATGCAATAGATATTCCCATATTTATTACATTACTAATAATATGAAATAGTCATAGAAATTACCTGAATTCTACATGTCAGTAATTAGTAACATAGAGGTTACCTGAATATCTGGGCAGGAAATGGAAGTTCCGCCAGTAGCTCAAAGAGGCAGAGTCATGCTCTGCATTTCCTGGTTGACCAGACATTTTTAACGTCTCTTCTCCCACAGCTTACATCAGAAGGGCAGATGTAACTTGTTCCACAAGGAATTTCTTCTAAGAGGGCCTTCTTGTACCTGGTTAACATCTGGAAAAATGACACATGGAGGCTCACATAAGGGCTTCCTGATGAGTCTTGCTTTATGTTTATTTGATTCTAAAGAAACTTTCTCCATGAGAGCTTCTACTGGTGATGAGGCCTATTCAACAACAAATTATTTTGTAATCAGGCATGTTGCAATCTGTCAGAAGTGCAGTTGTCCATCTGCTGTGTCATTTCCACTGACACGATAAACTATAGTCTATTTGGACTGTCTTGGAAAGAAAGAAATTGGCTAGTTCATCCTGTTTCCTTTACTGATGTCTTGGTGTCAGTACAGAAAATGTGGCTAAGAAGAAATTTAGGTGAAGTTCTTAAAATCTGTGATGGTTACATTTAGCCTACATTTCTGTTAAGAAAGTGATTCATACTTCATGTCTATTTCCAGTAGCCAAAACTAACACTATGTTAAGCCTAATTAAAAGCTCTCTCAAATTGCTAACTTCAAAGTTGCTGTAAGTAGCACAATTAGGAAATCTACACTGATTTTTTTTTAAAGAAACCATGTTTTTTCAACCATGCTTAATCTGCCCCTAGAACCCTTGTTTGTTTAAAAGTTGTGGACTTTAAAAGGAGGTGTGGTACCTGCAGCTTTGTTCTTCTTTCTGAAGATTGCATTGGCTATTCAGGGTCTTTTGTGGTTCCATACAGATTTTAGGATTATTTGTCCTAGTTCTGTGAAACATGCCATGAGTATTTTGATAGGAATTGCATTAAATCTGTAGATCGATTTTCATAGTATGGAAGTTTTAACGATATTAATTGTTCAAATCCATGAGCACAGTATATTTTTCCATTTACAATAAGTCCCCTATATACAAGCCTTCAAGATGCGAAGTTTCAAAGATTCGAACATGCATTCGCGTGTCCAGTCATGTAAGTTAGTTTTATTTGAGGAGGCATTGTTAATTTTTGAGGCACAGGACTCGAACATAGAATAGTACATAAAGGTTGCAGCAGCCGTTCAGAATGCAATCCAACGCTACTGTGTCATCTACGATGAGAAAAAAGAGCTACTACCAGACATCACTGGATTAGTTTTTCAAGAGGGCAGATAGAATTGACTCCAGCAAGGAACCAGAACCTGTGCCATCAACGTCAGGTGTGAATGAAGTTGCAGCTTGCCCTCCATCTCCTATTAATGACAATCTTTCAGCTCTACCATCTCCCACCTCCTCTTCCTCCTCCAGTCAGTAACTCTTCTTGCCTCTTCACTCGATGCCAGCCCCTGTATACCAGCTGTTGTACTGTACTACCATACTTTTCAAGGTACTGTACTATAAGATTAAAAATATTTTATTTTTTGTGTTTGTTTTTTATGTATTATTTGTGTGAAAAGTATTATAAACCTATTACAGTACAGTACTGCATAGCCAATTGTATTATTAGGCTAACTTTGTTGGACTTATGAACAAATGAACTCCTGGAACAGAACTCGTTCATATGTAAGGGACATACTGTATTTGTGTCATCTTTGTCAGTTGCCTTATAGTTTTCAGAGTATAAATTTATTCCTAGATATTTTATTCTTTTTGATGCAGTTGTAAATGTATTTTCTTAATTTCTCTTTTTGGTAGGTCTTTTTTTTTTTTTTAAGTTCCTTCTTTCTTCTTGTTTCTTTTTTCTCTTTCGTACTGGAGGTGTTCTTAAAATACCTGGCCTTCCTTGGCTCTCTGTCTCATGAGAGCGAGACAATGAAAACCTATGTTTAGAAGCTATGGGGAGGAAGCAGAGGGAGAGATTATTGACTGATAGATTTTACTGTAGGGCTTAGGGTTAATCTGTCCAGGCTTGGTCAGTTTTTTTTTTTTAATGTAAATGCTATTTTATATTGGAGTATAGTTGATTTACAATGTTGTATTAGTTTTAGGTGTACAGCAAAGTGATTCAGTTATACATATACATATATCTATCCTTTTTCAGATTCTTTTCCCATATAGGTTATTACAGAAAATTGAGTAGAGTTCCCTGTGCTGTACAATAGGTCCTTGTTGGTTATCTATTTTGTTTTATTTTATTTTTAAAGATTTATTTATTATTTATTTTTTAATTTTATTTATTTTTGGCTGCATCAGGTCTTAGCTGCGGCACGTGGGATCTTTCATCGTGGTGCACAGGCTCTTCGTTGTGGTGCGTGGGCTTCTCTCTAGTTGTGGCGTGTGGGTTTTTCTCTTCTCTAGTTGTGGCGTGCGGGTTTTCTCTTCTGTAGTTGTGGCATGCAGGCTCCAGGGCACGTGGGCTCTGTAGTTGTGGCATGTGGGCTTAGTTGCCCTGTGGCGTGTGGGATCTTAGTTCCCTCACCAGGAATCAAACCCACGTCCCCTGCATTGTAAGGTGGATTCTTTACCACTGGACCACCAGGGAAGTCCCTGATTATCTATTTATATGTAGTAGTGTATATATGTGATAGTTTGTTGTTAGTGTATAGAAATGCAACCAATTTCTGTGTATTTTGTATCCTGCAACTTTACTGAATTAATTTATTAGTTCTAATAGTTTTTTGGTGGAGCCTTTAGGGTTTTCTATATATAGTATCATGTAATCTGCAAATAGTGACAGTTTTACTTCTTCCCTGATTTCAAACTATACTGCAAAGCTATAATAATCAAAACAGTATGGTACTGGCACAAAAACAGACACATAGGTCAATGACAGAATAGACAGCCCAGGAATAAACCCATGCTTACATGGTCAACTAATCTATGACAAAGGAGACAAGAATATATAATGGGGAAAAGAGTGTCTTTAATAACTGGTGTTGGAAAAGCTTGACAGCTACATGCAAAAGAATGAAACTAGACCATTTTCTTACACCATAGACAAAAATAAACTCAAAATTGATTAAAGACTTAGATGTAAGACCTGAAACCATAAAACTCCTAGAAGAAAACATAGGCAGTATGCTCTTTGACATTGGTCTTAGCAATATTTTTTTTGGATCTGTCCCCTCAGGCAAGGGCAACAAAAGCAAAAACAAACAAATAGGACTATGTCAAACTACAAAGCTTTTGCACAGTGAAGGTAACCACTAATAAAATGAAATGGCAACCTACCAGATGGAAGAAGATATTTGCAAATGATCTGTCTGATAAGGGGTCAATATCCAAAATATTTAAAGAATGCATACAGCTCAATATAAGCAAACAAACAATCAATCTGTTTTAAAAATGAATAGAGGACCTGAATAGACACTTTTCCAGAGAAGACATACAGATGACCAACAGGCACATGAAAAGATGCTCAACATCACTAATTGTCAGGGAAATGCAAATCAAAACCACAATGAGATACCACCTCACACCTATCAGAATGGCTGTTATCAAAAAGACAAGAAAAAACAAGTGTTGGTGAGAATGTGGAGAAAAGGAAAGCCTTGTGCCCTGTTGGTGTGAATGTAAATTGGTACAGCTACTATGGAAAAACATTATGGAGGTTTCTCAAAAAATTAAAAATAGAACTACCATATGATCCAGTAATTCCATTTCTGGGTATTTATCCAATGAAAATGAAAACACTAATTTGAAAAGATGTATGCACTCAGTGTTCACTGCAGCATTATTTACAATAGCCAAGATATGGAAGCAACGTAAGTGTCCACTGGTGGATGAATGGATAAAGAAGATGTATATATATTGTATATTATATATTATATATATATATATATAAAATATTACTCAACCATAAAAGAGAATGAAATCTTGACATTTGTGACAACATGAATGGACCTAGAGGGTATTATGCTAAATGAAATAAGTCAGACAAATACAAATAAGGTACCTTAAGACCTCTCTTATATGTGGAATCTAAAAAAACATAACAAGATAGAAAGAGACCCGTCAATACAGAGAATAAACTAGTGGTTGTGTGGGGGGCTGGGAGGATGGGTGACATAGGTAAAGGGGATTAAGAGGTACAAAATTCCAGTTATAAATAAGTCATGGGGACGTAATATAACAGGAAATGTGGTCAGTGATATTGTAATAACTTTGCATTGTGACAGATGGTAACTAGACATATAGTGGTGAGCATTTCATAAGGTATAAAAATATTGAATCACTATGTTATACACCTGCAACTAATAAATATTGTAAGTCAATTATACTTTAATGAGAAAAAGAAAAAATGCTAACGTGCATTTTAACATGCATGGCAAATCTCCAAATAAATAATGTTTCTTTATTCCAAAAATAAATAATAAAATAAAAGGAGCTGTGGCAGTACTGACATGTCAGCTAGGGTTTCTTGTCTCCTATCTCATGAAGTCAGTGTAAGATTGTCTCAAATGCCCAGTTCCAAAGTCTAGTTACATTGAAAGCTTTCCATAGTCTTCTGCAGGTTCTCAGAGTTTTATGCTATCATGGTTCTCTCTTCCTCTAATTCTTGCATCTATTTTACCTTAAAGAATTGAGTCTCTTCACCAGTTATCACAGAGCTTCTCATTCCAATATTTTAGCGGCATTAAGAGAGGAGTCATACCCTTCCAACATTTGCCTGGCTGCTTTTTCTCTTCTCCTACTCTCTCTCTTACTTCTCAGAAAAAGCCAGTTCCTCTTCTTGCCTCAGACATAGCATTTTAGCAGGCTAATATTCTTGATCTTACTTGTGGTGAAGTCTACTACTGATCCCCATGTTTATTCTTCCCTTGTTCAGTAGTAATAGTAGAATATTTGTGTGCCAAGATAATAATTCCTGGTAACAATTTCCTAGCCTCCTGTGCAGTCAGGTTTAATTGTGACTGTCACTGTGGTCAAAGTGTTGTATGCAGCACTGATGTTTACGACGTCAGGGTATTTTCCCTAAAGGAATGAGCCTGCCCTCCTTTTTGCTTTCACCTCTTCCTTCTTGCTGGAATGTGGGTGAGGTGGTAATGAGTCATTTTTAACTACACAGATAAAGGCTATAGGAATAGTGGAGTGACAAGATGGATTGACATGATGGAGTTCCACACACCTGACTTCCCATGCCCATCCTTTACTGATTATGCCCTATTACATGAGAGAGAGGTAAACTTCTATCTTCTTCTTAATCTATTTGTATTTTGGGTTTCTGTTTCTGCAGTTGAGTCTATATGCTACTCCATACAATGCCTTCAAGCTCTTACCCTTCACACCAAGGCATTTCTTAGACACTTTCTAAGAAGAACTCTGATGAACCAAATTTCCTCCCCTCTTAATATTTATATATTAAACTTCGTGTAGAAAGGGAAGATGAGTGACATTTCCTTAAGTAGAGATGTGAGAGTAAAGGTACTTTAGGTGGAGGGAGGTAATATTTCATGAGGTAATATTCAGAAAAGTGTAAAGCATTTCTAGAGAATAAGAACCCGCAATTTGAGTGGAGCATAGGGGAATTCTGGAAAACAAGGTTGGAAATGTGACTTCAGTGAGGTAAGGTAATGGAGGAGTATATCGGTGAGCCTTGGCTAATTTGTTGTGTAACAGAACACCAACTTCAGTGTCTTACAAAAACTGTTTTTAGTTCACTGTTAATGGGTTGGCAGTTGGGGCTGGCAGCAGTTGGTCAGTTTCACCTGGGCTTACTCCTGCAGCTGAAGTCAGTTAGAAGATTAACTGGGATTGGGTGGCCTCATTCACATGTCTAGTTGATAGGTTGATGGCTGGTGTGGCTTAGTTCTCCTCCATGTTGTCACTTCAGGCGTCTGGCTTCAGATTATCCAAATGGCAGCCATGTTCCAAGAGCAGCAAAGAAGACAAGCCTCAATGCTCACTGTCTAAGCCTCTGGTTGTTTCATATTAGCAAGTCAGTGGCCAAGCCCACATGTATAGATAATATTTCACCTCTTGGTAGGAAGAATTGCAAATGATCAGAGGACAGTATTTTATAATCTGATAGATCCTTGAATACTAAACTAAGAAATTTGGAATTTTAATTGGTAGACAGTGAGAAAGAAAGGGCACAGATTTAGAGACCAACCTTAGATGTAGCCAAAAAACTCTCTTTTTAGAAGAGTTTTAGATTTATAGAAAAATGGAGAAGATGGTACAGAATCCCCATATACCATACATTTAGTATCCCTTGTTATTAAGGTCTTACATTAATATGGTATATTTGTTACAAGTAATGAACCAATACTGATACAGTATTATTAATTAAAATCCATGCTTTATTTAGATTTGTTTAGCATTTACTAATATCCTTTTTCTGTTCCAGGATCCCAGGATACCATATTACATTTAGTTGTAATGTCTCCTCTTGGTTGTGAAAGCTTCTAGACTTTACATGTTTTTGATGACCCTGACAATTTTGAGGAGTACAGGGCAGATATTCTGTAGGATGTACCTCTATTGGAATTTGTCTGATGTTTTTCTCATAGTTAGATTTGGTTTATGAGTTTTTGGAAGGAAGACCACAGAGTTAAAGTGCCAGTTTCAACATATCAAAGGTACATACTATCCTCATGACTTCCTGCTGTTAATGTGAATCTTGATCACCTGCCTGAGGTAGTTTTTGTCAGGTTCCTCCACTGTAAAGTCACCCTCCTGCCAACACCCCCTGCCCCCATCCGTGTACCCTTTGGACGGAAGTCACTATTCTCAGCCCACACTTAAGTAGTGGGATGTTATTCTCCCTGTTCTTGAGAATGGAATAGCTACATCAATTATTTGGAATTGCTCTGCATGGGAGATTTATTTCTTCTTTTCCATTTATTAATTTACTCAGTGATGTCTTTATATCAGTATGAACTCATGGGCACTTATATACTTTGGGTTATAACCTGATACTAATTTTTATTTTTTTGCTCAAATTGTTCCAGATTTGAATTGGCTTCTGTGCCCCTTTGACATACCCTCATCAATCATAGGCCAGTGTAGCCTAGAAAGCCAGGCTGCACCAGTATAGGGAGCAGGTTGCATAAGGTATGGAAGGCAAAAAATGGAAGTTGCATGAGGACAGCTAAAGGGTGGAGGGAGTTAAGGAAATGCTTAACTCTTTTTTATTTTCAACTTCTTTAAAAAAAATTTTTTTATTTTAAAATTTTTATTTATTTACTTGTTGGCTGTGTTGGGTCTCTTCGTTGCTGCGCGTGGGCTTTCTCTAGTTGTAGAGAGTGGGGGCTACTCTTCGATGCGGTGTGCAGGCTTCTCATTGTGGTGGCTTTGCTTGTTGTGGAGCACGGGCTCTAGAGCGCAGGCTCAGTAGTTGTGGCGCACAGGCTCAGTTGCTCAGCGGCATGTGGGATCTTCCCAGACCAGGGATTGAACCCGTGTCCCCTGCATTGGCAGGCGGATTCTTAACCACTGCGCCACCAGGGAAGCCCAAGGAAATGCTTAACTCTTTTTTCATATAAATTGGAGAAAATAAGAATTATCCCACTATGACAGATTTTAAGGTTAAAGATATCATCAGGGAAAAGCCAGGTGTTGACTGTGTTATAGCTGAAAAAATACTTCTGGAAGAGTTTGAGGGCACAGAGAGCTTTTACAATTGAACCAGAGATGCCATAGAATGCAGTGGAAGGGGCTAGTAAAGTGCTTGGCAGAGGTGGGAGACTGTGGAAGAGGGAGGGGAAAAGATGGAGATTTAGGATCATGAATCAAAAGGGTACTTAAAAGATAAGATGTTACAATATATCAGTATGAGCCCCAGACTAGGGATTTGGTAGTTAAATACATGAATAAAAATATCTCTGACAGAAAAAAAAAATCTCTGACAAATGGCAAATTAGTGACTAATAATTGTTTGCTCAAACAATTATTTGGGATAAGATGAATGAAGAGCATATGCTGCTTATTGGAGTTGTCAGTATTTAGCTGAGCTGTTGACAAAAATGGAAGGAATTAAATTAGACCTGCTATCTCACGGACTGTATTCAGAGAATACTGGAAACACTGGTGCTTTAAATATTCACATGAAAAAGTCATAATGCAAATGACTTTTTATAATATGTGAAAAAATTATAGAATGGTATATGGACTATGTCATTATACTTTCTTAGGTTGGGGAGAAGGAAAGATAATGGTTCTCTTTTTCTCCCACAATACTCTACATTCTCAAAACATTTTGGTACATATCTCTCATTTGGGGTTTTCATTTGGGGAGAGATGGGAGGTGGGAAGAATGCTCTGAGAAGAAGAGACAGAATTAAATTGAAGAAAAAGCATACCCTCCCTTTCTTATCTCTTACCTCCCCCACCCCACCCCCAACCTTGCCACCACTGGAGAACTGGCTTAGGGCAACCTTAACCCAAAGAGATCAATGATCTCCATGTGCCTGCTTTGAGCAACACAATGAGAACAGAATCAGAAACTGGATTTAAACTCAACTTTGAAGGCAGAAATATCTGAAATTTTTGAGATGAAGAACTGGACAATTTAAAATGACCCAAAATAACAAAACAGAATTGTCTCCAGCAGGGAAAAATCTTTATAAATCTAGGCCAGAAGCTTGTATCTATCATTTCATGTTATCTTCTGTCATTGACTAGTTACCTGTTCTTGGGCAAGTTAATTCATACTAGGAAGTTTCTTTATTCATAGGTTTCTGAAGACTTAATCTATGGATAAATGTTTTTCTCCGTAGTTTTGTTTTAGTTTTTATTTGAAATAGAACTAATCTCAAACTTACAGGAAAGTTGCTTGTACTGTATAATTAACTTTTTTTTCCTAAGCCATTTGAGAGTTTGTTGCTGACATGATGCACCATCACCCATGAATACTTCTGTGTGTATTTCCTACAGTGATATTTTCCTACATAATCATAATAAATATATTACTATCTAATCCTCACACTTCACCTACTGTCCTAATATGTCCTTTACAGAAAAAGAATCCAGTCCAAACCATGTGTTGCATTTAGTTGTCATTGTTCTTTACTCTTCATCAGTATGGAAGAGTTCTTTGGTCTTTTCCTTCACTTTTTAGACTTTGATATTTATGAAGATTACAGACCAGTGTTTTTTTTCTAATTAAAAAAATTTTTTATTGGAGTATAGTTGATTTACAATGTTGTGTTAGTTTCAGGTGTACAGCAAAGTGAATCTATATGTATACATATACCCACTCTTTTTTAGATTGTTTTCCCAGATAGGTTATTACACAGTATTGAGTAGAGTTCCCTGTGCTATACAGTAGGTCCTTATTAGTTATCTATTTTACATATAGTAGTGTGTATATGTCAATCCCAAGCTTCCAATTTGCCCCTACCCCGCTTTATCCCCTGGTAACCATAAATTTATTTTCGACATCTGTAACTCTATTTCTGTTTTGTAGATAAGTTCATTTGTACCCTTTTTTTTTATATTCCACATGTGATATCATATGATATTTGTCTGACTTACTTCACTTAGTATGACAATCTCTAGGTCCATCCATATTGCTGCAAATGGCATTATTTTGTTCTTTTTTTAATGGCTGAGTAATATTTCGTTGTATATGTGTATCCCATCTTTCTCCATTCATCTGTCGATGGACATTTATGTTGTTTCCATGTCTTGGCTATTGTAAATAGTGCTGCTATGAACATAAGCGTGCATGTATCCTTTCGAATTATAGTTTTGTCTGGGTATATGCCCCAGAGTGGGATTTCTGGATCATATGGCAACTTTATTTTTAGTTTTTTGAGGAAGCGCCATACTGTTTTCCATAATGGCTGTACCACTTTACATTCCCACCAACAGTGTAAGTCCCTTTTCTCTACACCCTCTCCAGCATTTATTTGTAGAGGTCTTAGTGATGGCTATCTGACCAGTGTGAGGTGGTATACACCTTATTGTAGTTGAGCATCTTTTCATGTGCCTGTTGGCCATTTGTGTCTCTTCTTTGGAGAAAGGTCTATTTGGGTCTTCTGCCCATGTTTCAATTGGCTTGTTTGGGTTTTTTTGTTGTTGAGTTGTATGAGCTGATTGTATATTTTGGAAATTAAGCCCTTGTCAGCTGCATCATTTGCAAATATTTTTTCCCAGTCTATAGGTTGTCTTTTCATTTTGTTTGTGGTTTTCTTTGCTGTGAAAAATCTTATAAATTTGATTATGCCCCATATGTTTATTTTTCCTTTTATTTCTATTGCCTTGGGAGACTGATCAAAGAAAACATTGGTACAATTTATGTCAGAGAATGTTTTGCCTATGTTCTTTTCTAGGAGTTTTATAGTGTTATATCTTATATTGAAGTCTTTATGTCATTTTGAGGGGTTTTTTTTGTGTATAGTGTGAGGTAGTGTTGTAACTTCATTGATTTACATGTAGCTGTCCAACTTTCCCAACACCACTCGCTGAAGAGACTGTCTTTTCTCCATTGTATGTTCTTGCCTCCTTTGTCAAAGATTAAAATAAACTATAGGTGTGAGTCTATTTCTGGGCTCTCTGTTCTGCTCCATTGATCCATATGTCTGTTTTTGTGCCAGTACCACACTCTTTTGATTACTGTAGCTTTGTAATATTGTCTGAAGTTTGGGAGGGTTATGCCTCCGGCCTTGCAGAACAAACTGATTCTTAGTCTCCTTCAATGACTTTCAGACTAGCTTATTTCAAGTTTTAAGGTCCAAAGATACTATTAGTTGGAGAAGAATTGACTTTAGGAAATATACTAATACCTCTAAAGTTAAAGGTTAACACATAGAAAATTTGTCTCATTCATTCACCAAATATGTGTTAAGCTCACAGGTTTGGGGAGTGCACCAGGCTAAATGCTGAAAAGATACCACTAAAGGCTGGTCCACAATCCCTTATCTACAATTTGGAAGTTTTCAAAACTGCAGTTTTCTTCTGAAATTTTGTGCCAAAATTCATTTGGTTGCAAAACTGGGCCTCAGCTAACATGAGGCTTTTTATGGTCTTTTTGTTTCCACTCAACTTGAATGTTTATGTATGTCATTGCCAAAATATTTATGTATTTGACTGCAAGGTAAAGATCCGGACCCACTAAAGGTATTTCATCTTAATGATTTATGCATCATTTTACCTTTTCAAAAGGTTGGGGGGAAAATCGGATTCTGAAACATTTCTGACTCCAAGCATGTCAAATAGGGATTGCAAATCTGTTCCCAAGGAATTTATAGACCTGTGCACATTTGAATTACCTGACCAGCTGTTAAAGCGTGTCAGTACTCAATTGTCACTTAAGATCTTTTAAAACGGAAGTGCTGGGGTGGCATCAGTATGTTTTTTAAACTCCCCAGGTGATTCTAATATGTATCCAGGTTCGAGAGCTACTGTAATTGACATATAAATGATGGAATACTGATTGAGTGACTTTGGGAGTGCCTGCCAGAGTTCAGAATCCCATCCTTTAAGGGGTATGCTGAAAAAGTGCAGTAGGTTGAGAAGAGAGTGACCAGGAGAGTAGGGGGTGGACATTATGACCTAAGAAATCATGATATCAGAAAATAACTCAAGTAATTGGAAATATTAGATGGAGCAGAAAAGACTTAAGCAAAGTGTATATAATATCAGCCTATAGGATTGATTTTGTCTGCAGGGTTCCAGAAGATAAATCAAATTCTAGTTCAAAGAATCAGCTCTTGGTATAACAAAATTGACAAACCTCTGACCAGGCTCACCAAGAAGAAAAGACAGAAGACCCAAGTAAACAAAATAAGAAATGAAAGAGGAGAAGTCACAACAGATACCACAGAAGTACAAAAAACCATAAGAGAATACTGTGAACAATTATATGCCAACAAATTTGACAAGTAAAGGAAATGGACAACTTTCTAGAAACATACATCCCAACAAAACTGAATCAAGAAGAAGTACATAACTTGAACATACCAATCACTGGAAATGAAGTAGAATCTGTAAAAAAAAAAAAAAAACAAAAAAAAAAAACTCCCTACAAACAAAAGCTCAGGACCAGATGGCTTCACTGGGGAATTCTACCAAACACACAAAGAAGAACTTGCACTGATCCTTCTAAAACTCTTCCAGAAGATTGAAGAGGAAGGAACACTTCCAAAGACATTCTGTGAAGCCACCATCACCCTGATACCAAAACCAGACAAAGACACTACCAAAAAAGAAAATTACAGGTCAGTATCTTTGGTGAATATAGATGTACAAATTCTCAACAAAATATTAGCAAACCGAATTCAACAACACATAAAAAAGGTCATACACTGCAACCGAGTTGGATTCATTCCAGGGTCACAGGGGTGGTTCAACATATGCAAATCAATCAATGTGATACACCACATCAACAAAAGAAAGGACAAAAACCACACGATCGTCTCAATAGATGCAGAAAAAGCATTTGATAAAATTCAACATTCATTCATGATAAAAACCCTTACAAAAGTTGGTATAGAGGGAACATATCTCAACATAATAAAAGCTATTTATGACAAACCCACAGCTAACGTGATACTCAACAGTGAAAAGCTGAAAGCCTTCGTGCTAAAATCTGGACCAGGGCAAGGATGCCCACTCTCACCACTTTTATTCAACATAGTATTGGAAGTCCTAGTCACAGCAATCAGACAGATCAGTTTTATAAAATGTCCCACCGTTTGTGTTTGTCTAATATGTCCTCACCACTAAATTTAGGTTCTGTGCCTTTCTCAGAAATATCACAGAAATAATGCCAGGTTCCTGTCATAGAATCCTATCAGGTGGCACAAAACTTTGATTTATCTCATTGTATTCATTGCTGCTGTAACAAATTAGCACAAATTTAGTGAGTTAAAACCACAAAAATTTATTTTACATTTTTGGAGATCAGAAGGCTGAAATGGGTTCACTGGGCTAAAATGGAGGTATCAGCACGGCTGAATTCCTTCCGGAGACTTTGGGGAAAATCTGTTTGCTTCCTTTTTTAGCTTCTAGAGGCTGCCTGTATTCCTCAGCTAGTGGCTCCTTTCCATCATTTAAAAAAATATTTATTTATTTTTGGCTGTATTGGGTCTTCATTGCTATGTGCAGGCTTTCTCTAGTTGCGGTGAGCAGGGGTTACTGTTCGTTGCGGTGTGCGGGCTTCTCATTGCGTGGCTTCTCTTGTTGTGGAGCACCAGCTCTAGGCATGCGGGCTTCAGTAGTTGTGTCACGGGGGCTCAGTAGTTGTGACTCAGGGGCTCTAGAGCGCAGGCTCAGTAGTTGTGGTGCACGGACTTAGTTGCCCCACGGCATGTGGGATCTTCCGGGACCAGGGCTCGAACCCATGTCTCCTGTATTGGCAGGCGGATTCTTAACCACTGCGCCACCAGAGAAGTCCCTCCCTTTCATCTTTAAAAACAATAATCACATCACTGAATTCTGCTTTCATCATATCTTCTTCTCTGACTCCTTCTCCTGACCCCCTTTTCCACTTTTAAGGATCCTTTGATTACATTGGATTCACCTGGATAATCCAGCATACTTTTCCCACCTCAAGGTCCTTAACCTTAACCACATCTGTAAAGTTCTGTTTTCTATTTAAGGTAACATATTCACAGGTCTGGGAGTTAGGATGTGGAGTTTTATGTAGGGGTACATTATTCTACCTACCATGCTTATTTTTGATAATGTTCACTTTTATCACTTGATGAAGGTGGTGCCTGCCAGTTTTCTCCACTGTTTCTTTCCTTCTTCCTCCCTCCCTCTTTCTTTTTATTTTTTAACTATTTATTTATTTATTTAGGCTGTTCCTGGTCTTAGTTGCAGGCACGCGGGGTATTTGTTGCGGCATTCGGACTTCTTAGTTGCGGCATGCGAACTCTTAGTTGTGGCATAATGCGGGATCTAGTTCCCTGACCAGGGATTGAAACTGGGCCCCCTGCAGTGGGAGTGCAGAGTCTTACCCACTGGACCACCAGGGAAGTCCCTCCCTCCCTCTTTCTTTCTCTCTCCCTTGCCTTCTTTTTTTCTCTCTCACTTTCCTTCTTTCTCCCTTCCTCCCTCCCTTCCTTCTCTTCCTTTCTTTCTTTGACTCATGGGTTTTTATGGATTATAAAATAAATTTAAAATTGTTATTTATAAAAATTATAAAGTCAGTAAGCAAGCAAACAAACAAACCTCTTTTCCAGGCTCATTTTGTACTTCCCTTGCCCCACTTTATGAATTAGCCATTTCTCCAAAAAGCTCTGGTTCTCGTTTAGTGGAGGGCAGTATTTAGAAATCAAGAACTGGGCACCAAGTGTGGTCATTACTCTTGGAACATTGCTGTTTCCAGGCCTCTCAGTGGACAGAAATTTATAATGTCAGCACAAAGAGACTTGTATAAGAGTAGTTATGGAGCTTTATTCTTAAAAGCTCAAAGCTGGAAACAGCTACCAACAGGAGAGTGCATGAAAATTGTGGTATATTCATACAATGGAATATTGCTTAGCAAAAATTCAAAAAACAAATGAACAAATGATAAATTCTATCAAATGGATAAATCTCAAAATCATTTTGTTGAGTGAAAGAATCCAGACACAGACAAGAACACCCTGGATGAATCCATTTATGTGAAGTTCAAGAGCAGACAAAACTAAACTATGGTAAAGTAGACCAGAATAGTGGCTCCCTATGAGGACTGGAGTTGAGTGAAAGATACACAAAGTAATTTGCTACCATTATGAAAATACTTTCTCTTAATGGGAAGTTGGTTATACGGTACATCCATTGAATTGTGCATGTAAGATTTGTATATTTCACTGTATGTAAAATTTAACCCAACTAAAAAAAAAAAAAAAACATAAGTGGTGGGCTGACTCAGCTCAGCAGAGAGCCTTTTATGCCTTGTCTTGCTCTTTCTTCCTAGGAACAATTATGTAACTTTGAGTGTGGAAGCCATGACATAAGGAGGGCAGAATTAAAAGATGGAATGTAAGTTCCTTATAACTTCGTAGGACCACATAGCATTCCCCAACTGTGTACCTCCAAAATTTGTGTGTGTGTGTGTGTGTGTGTGTGTGTGAGAGAGAGAGAGACAGAGACAGAGACAGTGAAACACAGAGACAGAGAAAGAAGAGAGAGAAAGAGATTGAGATCCTAATGGGTTTTAGCTATTATAATTGAGCCTCAGTTCTAGCAGCCCAAACCATTTCCCAATGGATACACTTCCCCTGATCTCTTTTTCTCTCATCTTGTTCGGTTAGGAGTACAGTATTTCTAAACCTAAATGTACTGTAAGTCCCGAGGGAGAATTAAGCAGTTATCGCACATGACAGTAATTGCCTGTCCCTAAAGCATGATCCACAGAATGTCAGTGTTACAAAAGAAAGATATTTCATATCCAGATAAACTATATTAGGCTTTTATGTATGAGTCGTTATAAATTATTGAGAATTGTAAATTCCCACCAGGGGAATTACATTCTATTCATTTCTGATGTATTTCTTAGTCACTGAAGCATTTTTTCAATGGTGTATTGGGCTGGATCAGAATATATGTTTGGAAACATCGTCCAGTGTGAGACATGGAATAAAATGCTAGCTGTAAACAGCATTTCTTGGGATTGGCCATCTTCCCCACCTACCCCTCCTCACTTCAGTAGGTTATGTAGCTGGCTTCAATTTGCTGTCATAGACCAATCTTACTTACAGAATGTGTTTCTTACCTTGGCAAAACTATAGAAAAGCTCCCTAACTAAGACAGAGAGAAGAATTTTAAATCCTCTCAGTGCAGTGGCCTCACATCTGTCCTGCCTGTTTTGCCCTTCCCTTTCAGTTCCTTAATTCCTGCTGATCTGGGCTTCTGATCTGATGTCCAGGGCTTCTGTAAATATTGAGCATGCACACAGCAAAACTGTAGCAGGTACCATTCACGTAGACGGTGATGTGAAAGCACCCCCTGGAATGTACAGTGGGGCAGCCCTAGTCCTGCTCTGACTCTTGGTTCCTGCCTGTACTGTTTTCTCACCGACTCCATGTTCTAGGTTTCACTATGCATGAATTGTGACTTCTGTTTGCTTTTCTAGTTTCTCACTCTTTTTGGTTTTCTTATCCTTACTTTCATCTTGTATATGTTTTTGAGCTTCTGATATATTCATCTGGGAACAAACTATGGCTAATTTTTATTCCATATCCAGGTACTAACCCTTCTCGATCATCCCCCTTTTTCTCATAAATTCTCTTCTGCTTAAAATAGTCTTTTGCCCAGATGACAGTTCAGAGACATCTGAGGGAAGGCTAAAGAAGGAGGAATTTTTGAAATTCAGGGTTTCTATGTGTTGTGAATACTTAGCAGGGAAGGTGAGCTCCCTTCCTTCTCAGTAAGACTTTAGATTGTTTGTTGAGAATTAAAATTTTAAAAAGATCATAGGACAGAATAGAAAAATCTTCTCTAAAAAGGAAGAATGGTTGCCCAGCAGGTAACATTGAACCGTAACTTGATTGACTATATTTAGTAGCTAAAGAAAGAACATGACAGTCAGATGGTGTGGGGGCTTGGCCAGCCCTGAAATTTCAGAAAAGAAGCAAAGATTGACTGTGGGTAGGGACAGGACGCTTTGGCCCAGAGACAGCATAGAAGTGACACCGCTCATTCCAAGGTTATGGTCACCAAGAAATACTTTGATTATGATTTAGCTTCCCATGTATTGTTCCTATAGGAAAAGAATGTGTAGGCCATAGCACCCAGGAGCAGTAAACCTTTCCTTTGCAAATTAATATACTTGAAATTGAGTTTATGTGTTAGTCTTTACGAGCTGGATTAATGAGATGCTGCATGGTGTACTGACAAGTCAGGTTTTTTTTTTTTTTAAGTTGAAGTATAGTTGATTTACAATATTCTGTTAATTTCTGCTGTACAGCAAAGTGATTCAGTTATACATATATATACATCCTTTTTCATATTCTTTTCCATTATGGTTTATCTCAGGATATTGAATATAGTTCCCTGTGTTAGTAGGACCTTGTTGTTTATCCATTCTGTATATAATAGTTAGAAGTTACTGCATCTGCTAACCCCAACCTCCCACTCCATCCCTCCCCAACGCCCCTCCCCCTTGGCAACCACAAGTCTGTTCTCTATGTCTGTGAGTCTGTTTCTGTTTCACAGATAGGTTCATTTGTGTCGTATTTTAGATTCCACATAAAAGTGATATCATATGGTACTTGTCTTTCTCTTTCTGACTTACTGCATATGATAATCTCTAGGTCCATCCATGTTGCTGCAAATAGCATTATTTCATTCTTTTTTATGGATGAGTGTTATTCCATTGTATATATGTACCACGTCTTCTTTTTTTAATTAATTAATTTATTTATTGGCTGCGTTGGGTCTTTGTTGCTGCACGCAGGCTTTCTCTAGTTGTGGCGAGCAGGGGCTACTGTTCCTTGTGGTGCGTGGGCTTCTCATTGCGGTGGCTTCTCTTGTTGCAGAGCATGGGCTCTAGGTGTGCGGGCTTCAATAGTTGTGGCACGCTGGCTCAGTAGTTGTGGCTCACGGGCCCTAGAGCGCAGCCCCAGTAGTTATGGTGTGTGGGCTTAGTTGCTTCGTGGCATGTGGCATCTTTCCGGACCAGGGATCGAACTGTGTGCCCTGCATTGGTAGGCAGATTCTTAACCACTGCGTCACCAGGGAAGTCCCGCCCATGTCTTCTTTATCCATTCATCTGTCAATGGACATTTAAGTTGTTTCCATGTGTTGGCTATTGTGACTAGTTCTGCTATGAACATAGGGGTGCGTGTATCTTTTTGAGTTATAGTTTTGTCTGGATATATTCCTGGGAGTGGGATTGCTGGATTATATGGTAAATCTACTTTTAGTTTTTTGAGGAATCTCCATACTGTTTTCCATAGTGGCTGCACCAACTTACATTCCAACCAACAGTGAAGGAGGGTTCCCTTTTCTCCACACCCTCTCCAGCATTTATTATTTATAGACTTTTTAATGATGGCCGTTCTGACCAGTGTGAAGTGGTGCATCATTGTCGTTTTGAGACAAATCAGGGTTTTGAGCTTTCAAGACTGACAGCCAAGCCTTGTGAGGCATTTACCAAGGTCACGCCACCTTGTGGGGAACTGAAGGAGCTGCTCTACCCTAGTCATCTTTTCTCCAACCGCTGCCATGCTTATGGGCACATTTTCTTCAAATTTCTTGTCTATGTAACTGATTACTCAAGTGTGTAAGTATTAATGCCATACCAGTACCCATGTACTTTCACCACCTCTGACTTTTTTCCATTTTGGGGTGAACATATCAACAGGAAACAGAGGGATATTACAATCACACGTGGGGAATTTAGATAAAAGAAAGGATTTCCTAACGTGTACTTTGAAAAGTTTTGTTGCTTTATTTTTATTTCAATGTAATTTTATTTATTTATTTTAGGGAAGGAGTTTAGGTACCAGTTTGCATGAAATAGCTCTTTGTCTAGTCCACAGATCCTCAAGTTTATTGTTCCCATTGATATTAAATGTATGATTCTGAGCAAGGAGATCTGCCAGTTGCTGTTTAGGTTTGGGGGTGGGTTTTCTCTCACAAAATTAGGTGTGAAAATAGGAAATTGATGTTTATTTATTTAATTTACATAACTTCCTCTGAGTTTTGCTAAATTCCTGATTCCACATTGATAAGAGACACCTAGGTAATTTCCTTTTATTTCAGCCTTTCTCTGTGGAGACGTCTGAATCAATGTACAACTGTTTTAGTTGCTGTGATGTAGATAACCACCCAGTCTCTTCAGCATCATAATCTGTCCTATTTTTAGATTGCCAAAATAATTATCTTGGCTGTGTTACTATGTTATTCAGTGATATTTTATGACCATAATTAAATTGTTTAGATTTCAATTGCCCATAATCTAAGTGAAAAACAGAGTATTTGATGGATTAACTCATTGATGATTATAGTATTATTTGGATTTTTGAAAGGATCACATTCCAACTCATATGGGAGAGTACTCTTAGGTTTACTGCCAGAAATGAGTTAAATGAAACTTTTAAACTTTAACGTGAGAGAAAGAAGTCCATGTGGAATGGCTACAAGAATAGATCTACTTCTGATTTTGTTAACGTTGAGAATGTTCAACTTTCCACGTTGAGTAGCAATCATTTAGTGGTACCAAATTGTCACAGATCATTTTTGTTATACTAGGATCAAGAAAGCTCGTTATGGCAGCAACTGGACCAGGGCCTGCTTGCTGAGCCTTTTTGGCCTCCCCCCAGAGTCATGTAATTTTCTCTGGAAAGCTGTGTTATCTCAGACTCCAAGTTGTCTGTATTCTGATTTAGAGAAAACTCAAGGAGACCAGATCATCGCTCAGGTACTAATGCTGTGTAAAGTGTTTCTCAAACCCTAGTAATATAAAAATCTCTTTCAGAGAAACCAGTTTCCATGGACCCTCAGTGATGACAAATATTATTATATAAATACAACCACAAAACTAGATTTAAGCTCTTTATGCATATAGATCTTGTACATTCATAATCTCAAAGTAAATTCACAAATTAAATACAAAAAGTAATGAAAACCAATTCACTTCAAATTAACAAGACTTAATGAGAAAGATGCTATTCCTTTCCTAGAAGTACATTGTTATTTGCAACATAAATATGGCATTGAACCATATAATACACGTTCTTTTGAATTTAGTACGCCTATCATTTGATCACTCAATTCTTCCGCTACATTTCTCTATTGCAATCATTTTGCAACCTCAGATATAATCGCTGCTGGTCTTAGTGAGCTCCCTGGTGGTGTGACACCCCACCCTCTTTCCCAAAGAGTCAGAGTTCCTGATAATCATACCCTCCTCAGGCTAGGGTTGCTACACTTCTCCAATCATACTCACAACTGGGAAAGAGAGAAACCAAGAGTTACCCAAGTGGATCCCCTAAATTTCACACTTATTCCGCCTTGCTGTGATTGTGTCATAGTACCCTATATCTCCTGCTTATCATGGTCTTTTACCTGTGATGAGATGATGACTCCTCTCCATGTCTGTAGACACAAGGAGCCCCAAGATCTCAGGTGACATCTGTGGCTTTTAGTTCAATAGGATTCTTGCTGTGTTGCCTGGTAAGTGTGCTCCCTGCAGAGCACAGAGTTGAGAAGATGAAATGCTTCTAAGTCCTCCCAAATTTTTGGGAGTGATGATGGAAAGTGAGGCCATTCCTGCCTCCACACTTGGTTCCTGAGCCCATGTATTCTTATTGAGAACACAGAACCATGTAAAGTGCTCTGATTCAAAACATATATTGTGTCCTAGAAAAATAGTGCCTCAGAGGATATTACCTCTAAGCTTCAGCTGTGTCTTTACAAGACCATTCCATTCCTCATTCAGGCTGACAACCTCCAGGTGGTGAAGTGTGTGATGTGACCAGTGTATCCAGTGCTCATGGACTCACTCCCATGCTTCCTTTGCTGTAAAGTGTGTTCCCTGGTCAGATGCTATGTTGTGTAAGATTCCATGCCTATGGATCAGGCATAGTGGTGCTAGCTGAATTCTTGAGGGCAGAAAAAGAAAACACATACTGATAATAGGTGTCTATTTCTATGTGAAAGAATCGCTGGCCCTTCCAGGGTGGAAGAAGTCCAATAAAGTCAACTTGCTACCAAGTGACCAGTTGGTCTCCTTAAAGACTAGTGCTATACTAAGGGCACAGCTTTGGTCTCTGTCTGTGGCAGGTAAGACATTCAGAGGCAGCAGTGGGAGTCTAGGCTATAGATACCCATGCGTAACCTTCATCTCTGCTGCCTTGACTGCTTCATTGTTAAACGTCTTGGCTAACCCTGGGGTGGCTGCTGAACAAGCCTGGCCAACATCAACCAGTCAGTTCATTTTGTCTAAAATGTTTAGTGTCTCTTTTATAGTGGATACTTTCTGGTGGGTGTTAATATGTACTATAAAGATCTTCACTCTTTGTGTTCACTTTTGTTTATCCATATATGCTTTCTTGCACGACTCAGGGTACAAAATATTGGGTTCTCCAGGAAGCAGATGCTGAGACGGAGTTAGGAGTTTAAAAGGGTTTATTGAGGAGTTACATCTATGAAAGAAAAGTGGAAAAAGGCAAGATTGCACAGGGAGAGCCATCAAATCATGAAGCAGAGTTGACAAAGTTTCTGCCAGCCCAATGGGTTGTTATGGTACAAAGATTAGCAGTTAGAGGAGTCATGCATTTTGTAGACATGGTTAAGCTCTTGTACTACTGCCTTTCTCCATCATCATTGCCTTGGGACCAGCCAAAGAAGAGTATGCCTTTATCTTGAAACCTGAGATGGATGCTGATGGAGCCAACAGCCAAAGACCGTCAGCTTGCCATTCTTTACAGTTGCATGGCGAATGATTTTTTGAAGGAAGTGGTGTCTGAGCAGTGTTTTCAGTGTCTACCACAATGAGGCAGTTGTAACACTGGGTCTGGGGCTCAGATGACTTGTCTGGGACAAGGATACAACTTTGTGGTCTGCATTGCAAGGGCTAGTGCAATAGAGTGTCATCAAACCACTGTGTATATGAGAAATTTCCTAGGAAAAAAAAGTGAGGAGTGAGATGAAGACAGCATCTGAGACCGATATTGAGGGGACTCCAACATTTAATGGCCAAGTAGAAGAGAATAAGCCTGCAATTAAGACATAAGTCGGGGTGATTAGAAAGGTAGGAGGCTCACAGGAGAGGGCAGACTCAAAAAATCCAAGAAAAGAGAGTGTAATTGGCCCAACTGTTGAAGGCTGTGAGAGGTCAAGTAATGTAATCCAAGGATTGAAAAACATCAGTTGAAATTAGTGACATGGAGCTTATTGGTGATGATAATGATGGGACAGAAGCCAAATTCCAGGGGATTGAGAGATGTGTGGGGGAGGTGAGAAGGTGGAGATAAGGAGCATAGATAAATCTTTGGAAAAATATAGGCTTTAAAGATTGATTTTAATGATGTATTTAAAAAAATTTATTGGAGTATAGTTGATTTACAATGTGTGTTAGTTTCAGGTGTACTGCAAAGTGAATCAGTTATACATATATCCACTCTTTTTTTGTTTTTGTTTTTGTTTTGGCTGTGTTGGGTCTTCATTGCTGCACGTGGGCTTTCTCTAGTTGTGACGCACGGGCTTCTCATCGCGGTGGCTTCTCTTGTTGTGGAGCACAGGCTCTAGGCAGACGGGCTCAGTAGTTGTGGCACACGGGCTTAGTTGCTCCGCAGCATGTGGGATCTTCTTGGACCAGGGCTCGAACCTGTGGCCCCTGCATTGGCAGGTGGATTCTTAACCACTGCGCCACGAGGGAAGCCCCATATATCCACTCTTTTATGGTGTACTTTTTGAAAGTCCAAATATATATGTAGCTCTAGGTGACCAGCCAAAAATGTGAACAGGAATAGCAATTATATTATTAAGCTTAAGGGAATTGCATCTCTTTCAAATTCTATTCTATATTATCTTAGTTACTTTGAAAACTGTCTATTCCAGAACTTTAAATTTTAACTCAAGTATTTAACTAATAGATGTAAAGTAGTTGGAAAAATAAGTATATAACATAGATAATAAAAACAATAAAGAAAGAGCATTGTTTCAGCATTTTTTCACATAGCAGTAAATTTAGCATTATCTATATGTAGCCTTACCTTTCAGAGTAAAATAAAAATTAAATGGGACCTTTCTGGAACTACAGACAAACTTATTTGTAGCTATTTAATAGTTCAGTTACACTGAGACAATTACATTGAAGTTAGGGCATTTAATATGTTAGAACAATTAGTATGTTAGAAGGATTCTATCTGGGTAAGACAAATGACCAAGTGGCAAAAATTAAAGACAAAGAAGAATTATTGAAAGCAGCAAGGGAAAAATGACAAATAACGTACAAGGGAACTCCCATAAGGTTAACAGCTGATTTCTCAGCAGAAACTACAGGCCATAAGGGAGTGGCATTATATTTTTAAAGCGATGAAAGGGAAGAACATACAACCAAGATTACTCTACCCGGCAAGGATCTCTTTCAGATTCGATGGAGAAATCAAAAGCTTTACAGACAAGCAAAAGCTAAGGGAATTCAGCACCACCAAACCACCTCTACAACAAATGCTAAAGGAACTTCTCTAAGTGGGAAGCACAAGAGAAGAAAAGGACCTACAAAAACAAACGCAAAACAATTAAGAAAATGGTCATAGGAACATACATATCAATAATTACCTTAAACATGAATAGATTAAATGCTCCAACCAAAAGACACAGGCTTGCTGATTGGATGCAAAAACAAGACCCATCTACATGCTGTCTACAAGACACCCACTTCAGACCTAGGGACACATACAGACTGAAAGTGAGTGGATGGAAAAAGATATTCCATGCAAATGGAAATGAAAAGAAAGCTGGAGTAGCAATACTCATATCAGATAAAATAGACTTTAAAATAAAGAATGTTACAAGAGACAAGGAAGGATACTACATAATGATCAAGGGATCAATCCAAGAAGAAGATATAACAATTATATATGCACCCAACATAGGAGCACCTCAATACATAAGGCAACTGCTAACAGCTATACAAGAGGAAATCGACAGTAACACAGTAACAGTGGGGGACTTTAACACCTCACTTACACCAATGGACAGATCATCCAAACAAAAAATTAATAAGGAAACACAAGCTTTAAATGGCACAATAAACCAGATAGATTTAATTGATATTTATAGGACATTCCATCCAAAACCAGCAGGTTACACTTCCTTCTCGAGTGCACACGGAACATTCTACAGGATAGATCACATCTTGGGTCACAAATCAAGCCTTGGTAAATTTATGAAAATGAAATCATATCAAGCATCTTTTCTGGCCACAACACTATGAAGTTAGTAATGAATTACAGGAAAAAGGAACATAAAAAACAACAAACACATGGAGGCTAAACAATATGTTATTAAATAACCAAGTGATCACTGAAGAAATCAAAGAGGAAATTAAAAAATACCTAGAGACAAATGACAGTGAAAACACGATGACCCAAAACCTATGGGATGCAGCAAAAGCAGTTCTAAGGGAAGTTTATAGCAATACAATCCTACCTCAAGAAACAGCAAACATCTCAAATAAACAACCTAACTTTACACCTAAGGAACTAGAGAAAGAAGAACAAACAAAACCGAAAGTTAGTAGAAGGAAAGAAATCATAAAGATCAGAACAGAAATAAATGGAATAGAAACAAAGAAGACAATAGCAAAAATCAATCAAACTAAAAGCTGGTTCTTTGAGAAGATAAACAAAATTGATAAACCATTAGCCAGACTCATCAAGAAAAAGAGGGAGAGGACTCAAATCAATAAAATTAGAAACGAAAATGGAGAAGTTACAATGGACACTGCAGAAATACAAATCCTAAGAGATTACTACAAGCAACTCTATGCCAATAAAATGGGCAACCTGGAAGAAATGGACAAATTCTTAGAAAGGTATAACCTTCCAAGACTGAACCAGGAAGAAATAGAAAATATAAAGAGACCTATCAAAAGTAATGAAATTCAAACTGTGATTAAAAATCTTCCAACAAACAAAAGTCCAGGACCAGGTGGCTTCACAGGTGAATTCTATCAAACATTTAGAGAAGAGCTAACACCCATCCTTCTCAAACTCTTCCAAAAAATGCACAGGAAGGAACACTCCCAAACTCATGAGGCTACCATCACCCTGATACCAAAACCAGACAAAGATACTACAAAATAAGAGAATTACAGACCAATATCACTAATGACTATAGATGCAAAAATCCTCAACACAATAGTAGCAAACATAATCCAGCAACACATTAAAAGGATCATACACTATGATCAAGTGGGATTTATCCCAGGGATGCAAGGATTCTTCAGTATACGCAAAGCAATCAATGTGATACACCATATTAACAAATTGAAGAAAAAAAACATATGATCATCTCAATAGATGCAGAAAAAGCTTTTGAACAAAGTTCAACACCCATTTATAATAAAAATTCTCCAGAGAGTGGGCATAGAGGAAACCTACCTCAACATAATAAAGGCCATATACGACAAACCCACAGCAAAATCATTCTCAATGGTGAAAAACTGAAAGCATTTCCTCTAAGATCAGGAACAAGACAAGGATGTCCACTCTCACCACTATTATTCAACATAGTTTTGGAAGTTCTAACCACGGCAATCAGAGAAGAAAAAGAAATAAAAGGATTAGAAATTGGAAAAGAAGAAGTAAAACTGTCACTGTTTGCAGATGACATGATACTATACATAGAGAATCTTAAAGATGTCACCAGAAAACTACTAGAGCTAATCAATGAATTTGGTAAAGTTGCAGGATACAAAATTAATGCACAGAAATCTCTTGCATTCCTATACACTAATGCTGAAAAATCTTAAAGAGAAATTAAGGAAACACTCCCATTTGCCATTGCAACAAAAAGAATAAAATACCTAGGAATAAACCTACCTGGGGAGACAAAAGACCTGTATGCAGAAAACTATAAGACACTGCTGAAAGAAATTGAAGATGATACCAACAGATAGAGAGACATACCATGTTCTTGGATTGGAAGAATCAACATTTTGAAAATGACTATACTACCCAAAACAATCTACAGATTTAATGCAATCCCTATGAAGCTACCAATGGCATTTTTCACAGAACTAGGACAAAAAATTTCACAACTTGTATGGAAACACAAAAGACCCCGAATAGCAAAGCAGTCTTGAGAAAGAAAAACGGAGCTGGAGGAATCAGGCTCCCACACTTCAGACTAGACTACAAAGTTACAGTAATCAAGACAATATGGTACTGGCACAAAAACAGAAATATAGATCAATGGAACTGGATAGAAAGCCCAGAGATAAACCCATGCATCTATGGTCAACTAATCTATGACAAAGGAGGCAAGGATATACAATGGAGAAAAGACAGTCTCTTCAATAAGTGGTGCTGGGAAAACTGTACTGCTACATGTAAAAGAATGAAATTAGAACACTCCCTAACACCATGCACAAAAATAAACTCAAAATGGATTAAAGCCCTGAATGTAAGACCAGACACTATAAAACTCTTAGAGGAAAACATAAGAAGAACACTGTTTGACATAAATCACAGCAAGATATTTTTTGATCCACCTCCTAGAGTAATGGAAGTAAAAACAAAAATAAACAAATGGGACCTAATGAAACTTAAAACTTTTGCAAAGCAAAGGAAACTAGAAAGAAGTCGAAAACACAACCCTCAGAAGGGAGAAAATATTTGCAAACGAATCAACAGACAAAGGATTAATCTCCAAAATATATAAGCAGCTCATGTAGCTCAATATTCAAAAAACAAACAACCCAATCCAAAAATGGGCAGGAGACCTAAATAGACATTTCTCCAAAGAAGACATACAGGTGACCAAGAAGCACATGGAAAACTGCTCAACATCACTAATTATTAGAGAAATGCAAATCAAAACTACAATGAGGTAGCACCTCACACCAGTTAGAATGGGCATCATCAGAAAATCTACAAACAACAAATACTAGAGAGGGTGAGGAGAAAAGGGAATCATCTTGCACTGTTGGTGGGAATGTAAATTGATACAGCCACTATGGAGAACACTATGGAGGTTTCTTAAAAAACTAAAAATAGAACTACCATATGATCCAGAAATCCCACTACTGGGCATATACCCTGAGAAAAACATGATTCAAAAAGTCACATGCACCCCAATGTTCATTGCAGCACTATTTTCCATATATATGTGTTAGCATACGGTATTTGTTTTTCTTTTTCTGACTTACTTCACTCTGTATGACAGTCTCTAGGTCCATCCACCTCACTACAAATAACTCAGTTTCATTCCTTTTTATGGCTGAGTAATATTCCATTGTATATATGTGCCACATCTTCTTTATCCATTCATCCGTTGATGGACACTTAGGTTGCTTCCATGTCCTGGCTATTGTAAATAGAGCTGCAATGAACATTTTGGTACATGACTCTTTTTGACTTATGGTTTTCTCAGGGTATATACCCAGTAGTGGAATTGCTGGGTCATATGGTAGTTCTATTTTTAGTTTTTTAAGGAACCTCCATAGTGTTCTCAATAGTGGCTCTATCGATTTACATTCCCACCAACAGTGCAAGAGGTTTCCGTTTTCTCCACACCCTCTCCAGCATTTATTGTTTTTAGATTTTTTGATGATGGCCATTCTGACTGGTGTGAGATGATACATTGTAGTTTTGATTTGCATTTCTCTAATGATTAATGATGTTGAGCATTCTTTCATGTGTTTGTTGGCAGTCTGTATATCTTCTTTGGAGAAATGTCTATTTAGGTCTTCTGCCCATTTTTGGATTGGGTTGTTTGTTTTTTGGATATTGAGCTGCATGAGTTGCTTGTATGTTTTGGAGATTAATCCTTTATCAGTTGCTTCATTTGCAAATATTTTCTCCCATTCTGAGGGTTGTCTTTTGGTCTTGTTTATGGTTTCCTTTGTTGTGCAAAAGCTTTGCAGTTTCATTAGGTCCCATTTGTTTATTTTTGTTTTTATTTCCATTTCTCTAGGAGGTGGGTCAAAAAGGGTCTTGCTGTGATTTATGTCATAGAGTGTTCTGCCTATGTTTTCCTCTAAGAGTTTGATGTTGTCTGGCCTTACATTTAGGTCTTTAATCCATTTTGAGTTTATATTTGTGTATGGTGTTAGGGAGTGTTCTAATTTCATTCTTTTATATTTAGCTGTCCAGTTTTCCCAACACCACTTATTGAAAAGGCTGTCTTTTCTCCACTGTATATTCTTGCCTCCTTTATCAAAGATAAGGTGACCATATGTGCGTGGGTTTATCTTTGGGCTTTCTATCCTGTTCCATTGATCTATCTTTCTGTTTTTGTGCCTACTGTCTTGACTACTGTAGCTTTGTAGTATAGTCTGAAGTCGGGGAGCCTGATTCCTCCAGCTCCGTTTTTCTTTCTCAAGACTGCTTTGGCTATTCGGCGTCTTTTGTGTTTCCATACAAATGGTGAAATTTTTTGCTCTAGTTATGTGAAAAATGCTAGTGGTAGTTTGAAAGGGATTTCATTGAATCTGTAATTGCTTTGGGTAGTAGAGTCATTTTTACAATATTGATTCTTCCAATCCAAGAACATGGTATATCTCTCCTTCTATTTGTATCATCTTTAATTTCTTTCATCAGTGTCTTATAATTTTCTGCATACAGGTCTTTTGTCTCCTTAGATAGGTTGATTTCTAGATATTTTATTCTTTTTGTTGCAATTGTAAATGGGAGTGTTTTCTTAATTTCACTTTCAGAGTGTTCTTTATTAGTGTATAGCAATGCATGAGATATCTGTGCATTAATTTTGTATCCTGCAACTTTACCAAATTCATTGATTAGTAGTTTTTTGGTAGCATCTTTAAGATTCTCTGTGTATAGTATCATGTCATCTACAAACAGTGACAGGTTTACTGTTTCTTTTCCAATTTTGATTCCTTTTATTTCTTTTTCTTCTCTCATTGCTGTGGCTAAAACTTCCAAAACTATGTTGAATAAGAGTGGTGAGAGTGGGCAACCTTGTTTTCTTCCTGATCTTAGTGGAAATGCTTTCAGTTTTTCACCATTGAGGATGATGTTTGCTGTGGGTTTGTCATATATTGCCTTTATTATGTGGAGGGAAGTTCCCTCTATGCCTACTTTCTGGAGGGTTTTTATCATAAATCGGTGTTGAGTTTTGTCGAAAGCTTTCTCTGCATCTATTGTGATGGCCATATGGTTTTTCTCCTTCAATTTGTTAATATGGTGTATCAGGCATTATTTTTTTAAGTAGTGGAAAGTCATCTAAGGTATATTTCCTTTTATTATTATTATTGTTGCGAAGAAGCAGTTATAGTATAGTGAAGATAAATATGTACATCCCATTGAATAGTGGGAAAGTATTATTTCATTTAGTGTCTCAGAGATGAGCATGGCATAGTTGCTAAGAACGTGGGCTCCAGAGACTTTCTGGATTCATATCCAGAAACATGTATTGCTGTAACATGCACTACCTCTGTGATCTTAGAGAAGTTTCGTAATCTAAGACCTCAATTTCTTCATCTGTTAAATGTAAAGCATCATAAAGCTGTGGGGATTAGATAAAATAATCCACTTAGGACAGTTTCTGGCTGCACTTAATAAATGTTAGCTGTTATTGTCACGGTCTGATCAGTGTGGGTTGCTCTCATTATCATCTCACTACCTAGAAGGCTTCTAGAGCTCTGGAATCAAACTTCATGCTACATGTTTGAAAGAAGCTTATATTATTTGAAACCCCTTCCTATTTATTTCTCTAAGTAATATGATAAATTCAGCAGTTATTTTTGTGTCTCACAGTATAAACATAAGGGAAAAAACTATAACTACATGAAACAACATAATGTGGAACTAAAGAAGCTGGGCAGAGAAGAGTAGATACTATGTGATTCCATCTAGATAAAGTCAGTACAGGCAAAACCAATTTATGGTGTTAGAAGACTGGAAACTGATTAGTCTTGGTCGATAGGGGTTAAGTGACTGGAAGGGGCTTTAGAGGAGTCTTCTGGGCTGGTGGTCATGTCCTGTATTTTGACTTGGATGCTGGTTACAAACTGTTTTCAGTTAATGAAATTTGTTTAACTGTACGCTTACGATTTGTCTATTTTTCTTTACTATATTTAACAAAAGGTTAAAAGTGAACATGCCTGGCTTTCTTTGGATCAAGGGATATAGATCCTTAACTTTTGTTCAGAGGGCACGTTATACAAAGATAAACCAGTAGGAACCTATTTCTTTGGAGGAAATATATCCTTACAAAAACAGACTCACCCATGATTCCTTGGTATGGAGAGCTGGCCACTGAGGTGGGTAATTCATATAGGAGAAGAGAGGCATCCTCGGAGAGTAGAGATTGAAACATCAAACCCTTCTCTTTTGAGGTCGGATGTTACTAGACCCTCTTTAATGTGTTGTGTTGGTCCTAATGGAAGACAGTTGTCAGCATGTCCTCAAAGTCCCTCTAAGGGGTGCTAAACATTAAGGAAGGAGGAAATGATCTGATTATTGAGGCCTGGAGGTTTATGAATGTAAAGCAGGGTACATCACACATCCGTTGTAGAACACGTGGGCAGTGCTGACTTAAGCTAGTCTATGTATCCCATCCTTCTGATCACAGTGATTGTTTCAGACACGGGTACATAACCAAATCAGAACAATGATTTTTTAAGGTGACATTTGCTGAGTCATCTTCTTAAAAGAAAGGAAAAGAAAAATCCAGTTGCAGGAAATGGCAGAGGAGACATCTCCTTTGTCCTAGATGTTAAGGTATAACATATAAAGTTGGTTGTATTGTAGTCATATTACTGCCACCAGCGGGGAAACTCTGAAGTTCCCAGGAAGGCCAGTACAAAGACCCTGAAGATAAAGCCTATATTATGCAAGGCAGAATGGAGAGGTGGCAAGAAACTGAGTCTTTGATGACATATATTCCTTTTTCATTAAAGTCAGTTTGAGTTGATTTTTCTCTCAAATGTAATGATTGCCAGTGGATTCAACATTTCAATTATTTTTAAGAATGCATGTAATATAGTGTTACCTGATTTCACCTGTATATAAATGTTGGCAGTGGAAGGAACCCCATAAAATGATTCCTTATCCCCCATAACTAGTTCTGCTCTCATGTCTCTCTAACTTCTACCTCTTCCTCCCACTTAATTTTGAAGAACTTCCTGAGATTATTGTGTCTTTACATCTAATTTATTCTTATATGAAGTCTACCATGCTTTCTTCATATAGGGAACAAGGCAAAAACTTGGTCAATAAAATATTTGTTGAATAATGATTATTTATTAGATTTTTTTAATTATAGGAAGAGATGACTTCTTGTAATTACTTCTTAAGTAGCCATTAACTTGCAAATCTGCCATCCCTAGATTCTAACTGTTTGAACAGAGAACATGAGAGATGATTTCTGCTGAGCAGCCTGGAGGTCATTAACAGTTTGGCTTGTCTCCATTTTTCATTCAACACTTTCATACCATCCCTCATTCTGTTTCCAGTATGTTCATGTTTTCCCAGAACAGCTATGAAATCATGTAATTAGTATCCAAATCAGCAATGCTGACACAGCCATTGGCATTAGGTACACAAAAGTTGATGAACTTATTTTAAAGAAAACATTCCAAAGGAGTCAGGTCTTTTCTGAACACCAGGGAGAGTCTGATCTATTACTAGATCAGATCTGTGCTTAGAACATGAAATGGTTCTTGAAAACTGTTCCCACACTGCCTCCAAGAATGCATACTCCCAGATGCAGTAAACACCTGCCTTGGTCCAGATTTCTGCACATTACCATGGTATGCCCACCATGAGGCCAAAGACCTGGATCCAGAGGGGTCAGGAAAAGTCTATAAAATAACATATTTAAAGAGGAAAATAATCTTAAGAGTCGGGTAGGTGGTATATGGAGAGAACAGTGTGTTGCCACCCAAGAAATTTTAAAATAAGGGAAATGGGGTTTTCCTTTGAGATTTAATCTACAAAATAAATATACAGTGGATGAGTAAGACACCTAAAATGTTACCCAGGAAGATAGACTCACAAATAAAATTAAGACATAATGGTGACCTAATTGGAGATGTGTGTGTGTATGTATTTGTGAATATGTGCAGACATAAAGTGAATTAATCCAATTTTCTCATCTGAAAAATGCAAATAGTTCTACCTATTTCACAGTGGCATTGTGAGCACTAAATGGAACGAAGCATGTGGAGCATTTAATACAACGTCTGCTGCATAATAAGAGCTTAGAGGGGGTGGAGAAGGAAGGAGCAGGCATAAGAGCACACAAGCGATGCTATCCATTTGCCTTCTTTTCTGCACAGTCTGAAATCTCCCCAGGAATTGCTCTAAGTGCTTTGTATAAGTTTTAACCCTCTTAACCCTCACAACAGGTACTTTTAAGTACCTTTAAGGCAGGTACTCTTATGTCCATTTTACAAATTAAAAACTGGCACTAAGAAGTTACTTAAGTGTAACTTCGTCAAGGTTTCGGAGTTGGCAAGTGGACGAGTGCTGGAGTCAGGCTGGACCTCCGTCGGTCTGTACTGTTGGAGTCTGTGGAGTGTGACTGTAGCCAGAGCCCACTTTGAGGTTCTGATGATTTCTAGGGGTTCCTCCTTTGTGCCCAGAGGCTTCCTTATCCAAAATTAGTCATCTCATGGTTCTTAGTTTGTGAAACTGCTTATATAATCAAGTAAGTTTGCATAATTATAGATTTACAGGAGACCTCTGCATTCTTTAGTCTTTGTACCTGCTTCCAGGGATCTGGTGATTGCACTTTCTCTTAAGAGCTGCTTAGATTTTCCTGGTTCTTTGTATGCCTAGTAATTTTGGATTTTATCCTGAACATTTTTTTTTTTTTTTTTTTGCGGTACGCGGGCCTCTCACTGTTGTGGCCTCTCCCGTTGCGGAGCACAGGTTCCGGACGCGCAGGCTCAGCAGCCATGGCTCACGGGCCCAGCCGCTCCGCGGCATGTGGGATCTTCCCGGACCGGGGCATGAACCCGTGTCCCCTGCATCAGCAGGCGGACTCTCAACCACTGCGCCACCAAGGAAGCCCTATCCTGAACAATTTGAACATTATGCTGTGAGCCTCTGAGTCCTATAAAACTCCTCTGGAAATTGTTGACTTTGTTGTTGTTGTTGTTTTAGCAGACAGTCAGCCTGGTTAGGTTCAGACTACAAATCCTGACTGTCTTTTGTGGGCAGTGGTTCAGTTTTTAAAGTCTTTACAGCTACTTGGATCCCATCCCATGTGTGTCCCACTGAATATGAGGCTGGGATCTGGGTGGAGTCTATAATGTAGTTCTGTTCTGAAGCCTTCATTTTGCTGTTTTGGGTCTTTTCTGTGCATGCACATCTTGCGGGTGAGCCTAAGACTTGTGTGGGTTCATACACCCAGATTGAGATACCCTATGATTTCCCCGATGTCTAAGCATCCATTATCCTAGTCCTCTGACTGGAAAGCTGCAGTTTCTGAGTTTGGCCTCCCCACACTGTTGTGCACTTCCCATAACTGGGGCATAGGGGCAAGAGGAAAAAGAGAGAAAGAGATATCCTGGATTTTCCCCACACTTTTCGGGGTGGAGAGCAAGCTTTTTCCTGGGTCTTCTGGCTGAAGATAAAGACTTTCTCTCACAGCTTTAGGACCCATATGACCACGATTATCACTGCCTTCATACTGGGGGTTGTTTTGGAGAAGGTTGGGATAGAGAAAAAGTAAAACAAAACAAAACTGAGATTTCACTTATGCTCTCAAGCATGTCACTACTCCATCCTCATCAGAAAGAGTATTTCTCTTGAAATTTTCATGTCCATACCTGGTGCACAGTTCCAGGATTTGGGCTGCCCTCAGGTCTAAGCTGGGAAACCCTGGAGTTCAGGCTGTTATTTGAGTTTTGGTTGCCTTCCTCAATATGCCTGCTTTTATTTATTTTCAGAGTCCTCAGATAGTTGCTTTTTGTATTCCGTTGCAGGAGTTTTAGTTGTAATTCACCGAGAGAGCTAGGGTGTAGTGGGCTTACACCGTCTTAAGTGGAACCAGAAACTCCTTGGTTAGCTCTTAAGCTGAAATATTCCATTCCTGTGTGATTTGATAAGTTCAATATGTATTGTGATATAAGGAACGTTAAACCACTGGAGTTACTTATTTGTTGATTTATTTATTCACCAAATACTTGAATACCTACTATGTTCTACACCTTAAAAATGTGTTGAAATACATTTATAAATAAGTCTTAGTTTCTATCCAAGTTTCTCATTTTCTGGTACAGAAGACAGATATACCACTAACTGCAGTACAGAGTAAGTGCTGTAGTGGATCTTGGATTTTCTTTTGCAGGGGCGGGGGGAAACCCCAAGTAGTGAACTTTCTCAAAGGCTAAGCTCTTTGGAACAGATATCTCCCTGGTCTTTCTTTTCCTCTGATGGTTCCCCATTTCCCTCTCTGCTTTTTTTCTTTAATATAGTCCAGAATAGTTCGTTCCAAGGTACAACTGAATGTTTCTGTTTTACAAAGAGATTTTATGACATGTATCTTAAGCAAAATTAAAAGTAAATTCTCATTTTACTGGGTTTAGGTGAGAGGAATTTATTTAGAACCTGGAATTATCTTTTCCAATTTCCTCTGTCATCATTACCCCTTGGTCTCAAGATCTTATTTCTTGACAAAGGATCAATCTTCCGAGTTGCACACTTCAAAAATATATTCTTTTCACCATGGAGCCAGTGCTAAGCTATTGCTGTTAGTTCTACTTTAGCTTCTCTTCAGGACTCCAAACCACCCCTTATTTTAGTTATCTATCACTGCTTAACAAATTATCCTTAAAACTTAGTGGCTTAAAATAACATATTTATTGTCTCTCATTTTCTGTGAGTCAGATGTTAGATGCCTCTGGTTCTGAGTCCCTTGTGAGATTTCAGTCAAGCTGTCAGATGAGGCTGTGGTCTCATCTGAGGCTTAACTGGGGAAAGATACACAGTCTGAGTTCATTCAGTTCCTCTTAGGATGTTGGACTGAGGATTTCTGTTCTTTGCTGGCTGTTAATCAGTTTCTTGCCGTGTATCTCCAGTTCTTTGCTATGTCTCTCCAGAGGGCTGCTCTTAACATGACAGCTGACTTCCCTAAGAGTGAATGTGTGAGAGAGTGAGAGTGTGAGAGGGAACATCAAAGATAGAAGCCATGGTCTTTATGGAACCTAATCTCAGATGATAAGCCATCACTTTTTTAAAAATTTATTTATTTATTTTTGTTTGCATTGGGTCTTCGTTGCTATGTGCGGGCTTTCTCTAGTTGCAGCAAGTGGGGGCTACTCTTCGTTGCAGTGCGCGGGCTTCTCATTGTAGTGGCTTCTCTTGCTGCGGAGCGCAGCCTCTAGGCACGCGGTCTCAGTAGTTGTGGCTCGCGGGCTCCAGAGCGCAGGCTCAGTAGTTGTGGTGCACGGGCTTAGTTGCTCTGCAGCATGTGGGATCTTCTGGGACCAGGGCTCAAACCCGTGTCCCCTGCATTGGTAGGCAGATTCTTAACCACTGCACCCCCTGGGAAGTCCCTAAGCCATCACTTTTTGCCATACTCTATTTGTTAGAAGTGAGCCACTAATCCAGCCCACACTCAAAAGGAGCGGGTTGCAACCTTGACTGCTTGGATCAGTACATTTCTTATTTGCTGTGCACGGGACTCCTCTGTCTTAAGTCATGAGCTAGTATAACCTTCGCATACTGGCTCAAAGCAGCTAAAATTCCATAGATATTCTCTGTCCTTTTAATTTTCTTTATTCATTAGCTTTGAACTACTTCTTTTCCAGTAGGTTAGATTCAATCAAACTAGATCCCCCTTTAAAATATCCTACAAGAAGTCATAATACACATTTATATGTTAATAAAGATAACCATCTTCCTAAAGAAGTCTTTTCTGTCTTTCAAAAAGTATGTAAAATATTTGACTCCATATTTACATTTATTTAGACATGCCTTGTTTGGTTGCTGCTTTTCATTCCCGAATTACTTTTGCGGGAGGGAGGACATTTTTTCACAGTGGAAAATCTTTCCACTCAGGTCACTTTGAATATAATTTTTCAGGACATGTGATTCTTTTTGAGAGAGCTCTATGAATTAAAAATTGTATTATTATTTTTGTATTAATGCATAGCTAAAGGTGTGCTTATCAAAAATCACAGCAAGGGCGTTGCTACTATGGAAAGTATACAAATTCTATTTTTATTATATGATCTGCTCCAATAGGACTATCGCTAATAGAAGAGATTGAACAATCCTAACATTTTTTGCATTGTGTGAATTAGAATGCCCTTATAATCTTCTACTTATTAAATTTGTGTCTACTTCAGATTTTAATAAATATATCTCATATCCTGTGAAATGTATTGCTTTTCTTTTTCATATGATTTAATTTTTTCCCCAATTCTTAAAAGTTTTTAGTTTAGGGACTTCCCTGGCGGTCCAGTGGTTAAGACTTTGCCTTCCAATGCAGGGAGTGCGGGTTCAGTCAGGGAGCTAACATCCCACATGCCTTGGGGCCAAAAACCAAAACATAAAACAGAAGCAATATTGTAACAAATTCAATAATGACTTTAAAAATGGTCCACATCTAAAAAGTCTTTTTTTAAAAAAAATTTTTAGTTTAACAAAACTAATTTTGGAGTTGTCCTCTTTCAAAAATCTGTTCAGGCAACAATCCACTTGTTGCTAAAGCTAATTGAGCATTAATGACCATATTATTATCCCAGTGCTACAGCAGCGCATGGCATTATGTTGAGAGCCATGTGAAATACAGGCATGAACATTTTGTGCTGAGGGGTCTAAGAGTCCAGAGATAAACTCTAAAGGCAAGAAAATTGAAGTGTAATCACTGTACATAGGTAATGCAGAAGTGCAAAAGTCATTTTCACTTACATCTTAGAACATGATGTATATTTCATTATCCTTTGTCAAAAATTTTATTCATTGAACAAAATATATTGACTACCCACGTATGCTACTTCTGAGCTGAGGACAGTTACTCTCTTCAGAGCTCATAGTATGATAGAGAAAACAGGAGTAAATGCTAGAAATCTCCTTTTTGTCAAATTTAAGAATTAAGAGCTTTTTAAGAAACAAGATTTTATTGTGAAATATATTATACATACATAAACTTTTTTTTTTTTTTTTTTCCGGTACTCGGGCCTCTGCTGTGGCCTCTCCCATTGCAGAGCACAGGCTCCGGACGCGCAGGCTCAGCGGCCATGGCTCACGGGGCCAGCCGCTCCGCGGCATGTGGGATCCTCCCGGACCGGGGCACGAACCCGTGTCCCCTGCATCGATCGGCAGGCGGACTCTCAACCACCGCGCCACCAGGGAAGCCGCATACATAAACTTTTGACCAGAAACATTCACCACCCTTTAGCTGATGAAGAATATATTGAAAGTTAATGGTTTAACTATGTAACAGTCCTTTAAAATCCTCTCATCAAAGAAGGACATTAAACAGTCACTTTAATTCTTTCCAAGCAACATTATCCACAAGTTTTAGTGCTCTTAACATGTTACTTCCAGATCAAAGACCTTCAGTAGTTCCTCTTTGTTCACAGAGTATACCCCAAACTTTTAAGCCAAAACTATGAAGAATTGTGGTCACAGAAGACTTTTCTAGTCCCATCTTTCATTATTTTATTACTTTCCAGCTTCGACTTTCATAATGAATTGTTGTTACAACACTGTATTTTAACCAAACCATTCTCAGGCTCTGAGCTTTTTGTCTCCATGCCTTTCTATGTGCTGTTCCCTTCACCTGGTTCTTTAACTGGTTCTTAACCAGGGGCGATATTGCCCTTTCCTTCCTCCTCCTACCAGGGACATTCGGCAATGTCTGGAGACTTTTTCGTTGGCACAGCTGGAGGGTGCCACTGGTGGGTAGAGGCTAGGGATGCTGCTAAACATCCTACAATGCGCAAGACAGACACCCATGACAAAGAATGATCTCTTCCAAAACATTCCTAGTGCCAAGGTTGAGAAACTCGACCTAGACAGTCCTGCCCTTTGCCCTTTGTTCAAATTCTAACCATTCTTTATGGCCTCTTTTAATGACTACCTCCTCCGTGAAAGCTGGTCTTGGTCTTTCCATCCGCATAATCACTCTTTTGACTTTGAGCCTTCCTAGGCAAAGTATTTTTTGGCACTTAGTATTTTTATTTTTTATTTATTTGAGATGATTTTTTAAAGAGAACTTTTAGATCCACAGCAAAATTAAGAGGAAGGTACAAAGATTTCTCATATACTTTCTGCTCCCATATGAGCATAATTTCTACCATATCAACATCCCTCACTAGAGGGGTACTTTGTTACAATTGCTGAACCTCCATTGACACATCATAACCATCCAAAGCCCATAGTTTACACTAGGGTTCATTCTTTTTTTTTTTTTTTTTTTTTTTTTTAAACATCTTTATTGGGGTATAATTGCTTTACAATTGTGTGTTAGTTTCTGCTTTATAACAAAGTGAATCAGTTATACATATACAAATGTTCCCATATGTCTTCCCTCTTGCGTCTCCCTCCCTCCCACTCTCCCTATCCCACCCCTCCAGGCTGTCACAAAGCACCGAGCTAATATCCCTGTGCCTTGCGGCTGCTTCCCCCTAGCTATCTACCTTACTACGTTTGTTAGTGTGTATATGTCCATGACTCTCTCTCACCCTGTCAAAGCTCACCCTTCCCCCTCCCCATATCCTCAAGTCCGTTCTCCAGTAGGTCTGCGTCTTTATTCCTGTCTTACCCCTAGGTTCTTCATGACGTTTTTTTTTTTTCCCCTTAAATTCCATATATATGCGTTAGCATACGGTATTTGTCTTTTTCTTTCTGACTTACTTCACTCTGTATGACAGACTCTAGGTCTATCCACCTCATTACAAATAGCTCAATTTCGTTTCTTTTTATGGCTGAGTAATATTCCATTGTATATATGTGCCACATCTTCTTTATCCATTCATCCGATGATGGGCGCTTAGGTTGTTTCCATCTCCGGGCTATTGTAAATAGAGCTGCAATGAACATTTTGGTACATGACTCTTTTTGAGTTTTGGTTTCCTCAGGGTATATGCCCAGTAGTGGGATTGCTGGGTCATATGGTAATTCTATTTGTAGTTTTTTAAGGAACCTCCATACTGTTCTCCATAGTGGCTGAACCAATTCACATTCCCACCAGCAGTGCAAGAGTGTTCCCTTTTCTCCACACCCTCTCCAGCATTTATTGTTTCTAGATTTTTTGATGATGGCCATTCTGACTGGTGTGAGATGATATCTCATTGTAGTTTTGATTTGCATTTCTCTAATGATTAATGATGTTGAGCATTCTTTCATGTGTTTGTTGGCATTCTGTATATCTTCTTTGGAGAAATGTCTATTTAGGTCTTCTGCCCATTTTTGGATTGGGTTGTTTGTTTTTTTGTTATTGAGCTGCATGAGCTGCTTGTAAATTTTGGAGATTAAACCTTTGTCAGTTGCTTCATTTGCAAATATTTTCTCCCATTCTGAGGGTTGTCTTTTGGTCTTGATTATGGTTTCCTTTGCTGTGCAAAAGCTTTGAAGTTTCATTAGGTCCCATTTGTTTATTTTTGTTTTTATTTCCATTACTCTAGGAGGTGGGTCAGAAAGGATCTTGCTGTGATTTATGTCATAGAGTGTTCTGCCTATGTTTTCCTCTAAGAGTTTGATAGTTTCTGGCCTTACATTTAGGTCTTTAATCCATTTTGAGCTTATTTTTGTGTATGGTGTTAGGGAGTGATCTAATCTCATACTTTTACATGTACCTGTCCAGTTTTCCCAGCACCATTTATTGAAGAGGCTGTCCTTTCTCCACTGTACATTCCTGCCACCTTTATCAAAGATAAGGTGTCCATATGTGCGTGGGTTTATCGCTGGGCTTTCTATCCTGTTCCATTGATCTATATTTCTGTTTTTGTGCCAGTACCATACTGTCTTGATTACTGTAGCTTTGTAGTATAGTCTGAAGTCAGGGAGCCTGATTCCTCCAGCTCCTTTTTTCGTTCTCAAGATTGCTTTGGCTATTCGGGGTCTTTTGTGTTTCCATACAAATTGTGAAATTTTTTGTTCTAGTTCTGTGAAAAATGCCAGTGGTAGTTTGATAGGGATTGCATTGAATCTGTAGATTGCTTTGGGTAGTAGAGTCATTTTCACAATGTTGATTCTTCCCATCCAAGAACATGGTATATCTCTCCATCTATTTGTATCATCTTTAATTTCTTTCATCAGTGTCTTATAATTTTCTGCATACAGGTCTTTCGTCTCCTTAGGTAGGTTTATTCCTAGATATTTTATTCTTTTTGTTGCAATGGTAAATGGGAGTGTTTTCTTGATTTCACTTTCAGATTTTTCATCATTAGTATATAGGAATGCCAGAGATTTCTGTGCATTAACTTTGTATCCTGCTACTTTACCAAATTCATTGATTAGCTCTAGTAGTTTTCTGGTAGCATCTTTAGGATTCTCTATGTATAGTATCATGTCATCTGCAAACAGTGACAGCTTTACTTCTTCTTTTCCGATTTGGATTCCTTTTATTTCCTTTTCTTCTCTGATTGCTGTGGCTAAAACTTCCAAAACTATGTTGAATAAGAGTGGTGAGAGTGGGCAACCTTGTCTTGTTCCTGATCTTAGTGGAAATGCTTTCAGTTTTTCACCATTGAGGATGATGTTTGCTGTGGGCTTGTCATATATGGCCTTTATTATGTTGAGGAACGTTCCCTCTATGCCTACTTTCTGCAGGGTTTTTAGCATAAATGGGTGTTGAATTTTGTCAAAAGCTTTCTCTGCATCTATTGAGATGATCATATGGTTTTTCTCTTTCAATTTGTTAATATGGTTTATCACATTGATAGATTTGCGTATATTGAAGAATCCTTGCATTCCTGGAATAAACCCCACTTGATCATGGTGTATGATCCTTTTAATGTGCTGTTGGATTCTGTTTGCTAGTATTTTGTTGAGGATTTTTGCATCTATGTTCATCAGTGATATTGGCCTGTAGTTTTCTTTCTTTGTGACATCCTTGTCTGGTTTTGGTATCAAGGTGATGGTGGCCTCGTAGAAGGAATTTGGGAGTGTTCCTCCCTCTGCTATATTTTGGAAGAGTTTGAGAAGGATAGGTGTTAGCTCTTCTCTAAACGTTTGATAGAATTCACCTGTGAAGCCATCTGGTCCTGGGCTTTTGTTTGTTGGAAGATTTTTAATGACAGTTTCAATTTCAGTGCTTGTGATTGGTCTGTTCATATTTTCTATTTCTTCCTGATTCAGTCTTGGCAGGTTGTGCATTTCTAAGAATTTGTCCATTTCTTCCAGATTGTCCATTTTATTGGCATAGAGTTGCTTGTAGTAATCTCTTATGATTTTTTTTATTTCTGCAGTGTCAGTTGTTACTTCTCCTTTTTCATTTCTAATTCTATTGATTTGAGTCTTCTCCCTTTTTTTCTTGATGAGTCTGGCTAGTGGTTTATCTATTTTGTTTATCTTCTCAAAGAACCAGCTTTTAGTTTTATTGATCTTTGCTATCGTTTCCTTCATTTCTTTTTCATTTATTTCTGATCTGATTTTTATGATTTCTTTCCTTCTGCTAGCTTTGGGGTTTTTTTGTTCTTCTTTCTCTAATTGCTTGAGGTGCAAGGTTAGGTTGTTTATTCGAGATGTTTCCTGCTTCTTAAGGTGGGCTTGTATTGCTATAAACTTCCCCCTTAGAACTGCTTTTGCTGCATCCCATAGGTTTTGGGTCGTTGTGTCTCCATTGTCATTTGTTTCTAGGTATTTTTTTATTTCCTCTTTGATTTCTTCAGTGATCACTTCATTATTAAGTAGTGTATTGTTTAGCTTCCATGTGTTTGTATTTTTTACAGATCTTTTCCTGTAATTGATATCTAGTCTCATGGCGTTGTGGTCAGAAAAGATACTTGATACAATTTCAATTTTCTTAAATTTACCAAGGCTTGATTTGTGACCCAAGATATGGTCTATCCTGGAGAATGTTCCATGAGCACTTGAGAAAAATGTGTATTCTGTTGTTTTTGGATGGAGTGTCCTATAAATATCAATTAAGTCCATCTTGTTTAATGTATCATTTAAAGCTTGTGTTTCCTTATTTATTTTCATTTTGGATGATCTGTCCATGGGTGAAAGTGGGGTGTTAAAGTCCCCTACTATGAATGTGTTACTGTCAATCTCCCCTTTTATGGCTGTTAGTATTTGCCTTATGTATTGAGGTGCTCCTATGTTGGGTGCATAAATATTTACAATTGTTATATCTTCTTCTTGGATCGATCCCTTTATCATTATGTAGTGTCCTTCTTTGTCTCTTGTAATAGTCCTTATTTTAAAGTCTATTTTGTCTGATATGAGAATTGCTACTCCAGCTTTCTTTTGGTTTCCATTTGCATGGAATATCTTTTTCCATCCCCTTATTTTCAGTCTGTATGTGTCTCTAGGTCTGAAGTGGGTCTCTTGTAGACAGCATATATAAGGGTCTTGTTTTTGTATCCATTCAGCCAATCTGTGTCTTTTGGTGGGAGCATTTAGTCCATTTACATTTAAGGTAATTATCGATATGTATGTTCCTATTCCCATTTTCTATATTGTTTTGGGTTCGTTATTATAGGTCTTTTCCTTCTCTTGTGTTCCTTGTCTAGAGAAGTTCCTTTAGCATTTGCTGTAAAGCTGGTTTGGTGGTGCTAAACTCTCTCAGCTTTTGCTTGTCTGTAAAGGTTTTAATTTCTCCATCAAATCTGAATGAGATCCTTGCTGGGTAGAGTAGCCTTGGTTGCAGGTTTTTCTCCTTCATCACTTTCAGTATGTCCTGCCACTCCCTTCTGGCTTGTAGGGTTTCTGCTGAGAGATCAGCTGTTAACCTTATGGGGATTCCCTTGTGTGTTATTTGCTGTTTTTCCCTTGCTGCTTTTAATATGCTTTCTTTGTATTTAATTTTTGACAGTTTGATTAATATGTGTCTTGGCGTATTTCTCCTTGTATTTATCCTGTATGGGACTCTCTGTGCTTCCTGGACTTGATTAACTATTTCCTTTCCCATATTAGGGAAGTTTTCAACTATAATCTCTTCAAATATTTTCTCAGTCCCTTTCTTTTTCTCTTCTTCTTCTGGAACCCCTATAATTCGAATGTTGGTGCGTTTAATGTTGTCCCAGAGGTCTCTGAGACTGTCCTCAGTTCTTTTCATTCTTTTTTCTTTATTCTGCTCTGCAGTAGTTATTTCCACTATTTTATCTTCCAGGTCACTTATCCGTTCTTCTGCCTCAGTTATTCTGTTATTGATCCCATCTAGAGTACTTTTAATTTCATTTATTGCATTGTTCATCATTGCTTGTTTCATCTTTATTTCTTCTAGGTCCTTGTTAACTGCTTCTTGCATTTTGTCCATTCTACTTCCAAGATTTCGGATCATCCTTACTATCATTATTCTGAATTCTTTTTCAGGTAGACTGCCTATTTCCTCTTCATTTGTTAGGTCTGGTGCATTTTTATCTTGCTCCTTCATCTGCTGTGTGTTTTTCTGTCTTCTCATTTTGCTTATCTTACTGTGTTTGGGGTCTCCTTTTTGCAGGCTGCACGTTCGTAGTTCCCGTTGTTTTTGATGTCTGTCTCCAGTGGCTAAGGTTGTTTCAGTGGGTTGTGTAGGCTTCCTGGTGGAGGGGACTAGTGCCTGTGTTGTGGTGGATGAGGCTGGATCTTGTCTCTCTAGTGGGCAGGTTCACGTCTGGTGGTGTGTTTTGGGGTGTCTGTGGCCTTATTATGATTTTAGGCAGCCTCTCTGCTAATGGGTGGGGTTGTGTTCCTGTTTTGCTAGTTGTTTGGCATAGGTTGTCTAGCACTGTGGCTTGCTGGTCGTTGAGTGAAGCTGGGTGCTGGTGTTAAGATGGAGGTCACTGGGAGATTTCCACCGTTTAATATTATGTGGAGCTGGGAGGTCTCTTGTTGACCAGTGTCCTGAAGTTGGCTCTCCTACCTCATAGGCAGAGCCCTGACTCCTGGCTGGAGCACCAAGAGCCTTTCATCCACACGGCTCAGAATAAAAGGGAGAAAAAGTAGAGAGAATTAGTAGAAGTGTGAGGAAAGAAAGAAGGAAAGGAGGAAAGGAAGGAAGGAAGAAAGAAGCAAAGAAGGAAAGAAAGGAGGGAGGGAGGGAGGAAGGAAGGAAGGAAGGAAGGAGGGAAAGAAGGAAAAAAGACAGAAAGAAAGAAGATACAGTAAAAATAAAATAAAGTATAATATAGTTATTGAATTAAAAAATATTTAGAAAAAAAAAAAAAGAGGGACGGATAGAACCTTAGGACAAATGTTGGAAGCAAAGCTATACAGAGAAAATCTTATACAGAAGCATACACATACACTTTCACAAAAAGAGGTAAAGGGGGAAAAATCATAAATCTTGCTCTCAGAGACCACCTCCTCAATTTGGGGTGATTCGTTGTCTAAAGGAGGGAAGGACGGAAAGAAAGAAAGAAAGAAAGAAGGAACGACGGTAAAGTATAATAAAGTTATTACAATTAAAATTAATTATTGAGAAAAAAAAATTTTTTTTTTTAAAAACCATGGACGGATAGAGCCCTAGGACAAATGGTGGAAGCAAGAGTATACAGACAAGATGTCACACATAAGCATACACGTACACATTCACAAAAAGAGGAGAAGGGAAAAAAATCATAGATCTCGCTCCTAAATTCCACCTCTTCAATTTGGGATCATTCCTTGTCTATTCAGGTATTCCACAGATGCAGGGTATATCAAGTTGATTGTGGAGCTTTAATCCTCTGCTTCTGAGGCTGCTGGGAAAGATTTCCCTTTCTCTTCTTTGTTCTCACAGCTCACAGGAGCTCAGCTTTGGATTTGGCCCTGCCTCTGCGTGTAGGTCGCTGGAGGGCGTCTGTTTTTTGCTCAGACAGGACGGGGTTAAAGGAGCCGCTGATTCGGGGGCTCAGGCTCACTCAGGCCGGGGGTGAGGGGGGGGAAGGAGGGGCACTGCGTGCGGGGCGGGCCTGCGGCGTCAGAGGCGGCGTGACGTTGCGGCAGAGGCCGGCGTGACGTTGCACCAGCCTGAGGCCCGCCGTGCGTTCTCCCGGGGAAGTTGTCCCTGGTTCCCGGGAACCTGGCAGTGGCGGGCTGCACAGGCTCCGCAGAAGAGGGGTGTGGAGAGTGACCTGTGCTCGCACACAGGCCCCTTGGTGGCGGCAGCAGCAGCCTTAACGTCTCCCGCCCGTCTCTGGGGTCCGCGCTTTTAGCCGCGGCTCGCGCCCGTCTTTGGGGTTCGCGCTTTTTGCCGCGGCTCGCGCCCGTCTCTGGGGTCCGCGCTTTTAGCCACGGCTCGCGCCCGTCTCTGGGGTTCGCGCTTTTTGCCGCGGCTCGCGCCCGTCTCTGGGGTTCGCGCTTTTAGCCGCGGCTCGCGCCCGTCTCTGGAGTTCCTTTAAGCAGCGCTCTTAAACCCCTCTCCTCGCGCACCAGGAAACAAAGAGGGAAGAAAAAGTCTCTTGCCTCTTCGGCAGGTGCAGGCTTTTCCCCGAACTCCCTCCCGGCTAGTCGTGGTGCACTAACCCCTTCAGGCTATGTTCAAGCCGCCAACCCCAGTCCTCTCCCTGCGCTCCGTCCAAAACCGAAACCCGAGCTTCAGCTCGCAGCCCCGCCCGCCCGGGCGGGTGAGCAGACAAGCCTCTCGGGCTGGTGAGTGCCGGTCGGCACCGATCCTCTGTGCGGGAATCTCCCCGCTTTGCCCTCCGCACCCGTCGCTGTGCACTACTCCTCGGTCCCGAAGACCCCCCCTCCGCCTCCCGCAGTCTCCGCCCGCGGAGGGGCTTCCTAGTGTGTGGAAACTTTTCCTCCTTCACAGCTCCCTCCCACTGGCGCAGGTGCCGTCCTTATTCTTTTGTCTCTGTTTTTTCTTTTTTTCTTTTGCCCTACCCAGGTACGTGGGGAGTTTCTTGCCTTTTGGGAGGTCTGAGGTCTTCTGCCAGCCTTCAGTAGGTGTTCTGTAGGAGTTGTTCCACGTGTAGATGTATTTCTGGTGTATCCGTGGGGAGGAAGGCGATCTCCGCGTCTTACTCTTCCGCCATCTTCAAGGTCCCCCTCTAGGGTTCATTCTTGATGTTGTACCTTCTGTGGGTTTGGAAGATGTCTAATGACATGTATCCATCATTATATTATCATACAGAGTATTTTCACTGCCCTGAAAATATCTCTGCTCCACCTCCCACAGCCCCCAGCCCCCAGCAACCACTGATCCTGTTACTGTCTCCACAATTTTGCCTTTTCCAGATGCCATATAGTTGGAGTCATACAACTATAAGTAATTAGCCTTTTCAAATTGGCTTCTTTTGCTTAATAATATGCATTTAAATTTCCTCTATGCCTTTTTATGACTTAACAGCTCTTTTCTTTTTAGCACTAAATAATGTTCCACTGTGTAGGTATACCACAGTTTACTTATCCATTCATCTACTAAAGGACATCAGCTGCTTCCAAGTTTGGGCAGTTATGAATAAAGCTGCTATAAATATCCATCTGCAGCTTTGTGTATGGACATAAGTTTTCAACTTCTTTGGATAAATAACAAAGGGTGCAATTGCTGGATCATATGGTTTGAGTATGTTTAATTTTTTTCATCTCATTTTTTTTTTAACATCTTTATTGGGGTATAATTGCTTTACAATGGTGTGTTAGTTTCTGCTTTAACAAAGTAAATCAGTTATACGTATACACATGTTCCCATATCTCCTCCCTCTTGCGTCTCCCTCCCTCCCACCCTCCCCATCCCACCACTCCAGGCAGTCACAAAGCACCGAGCTGATATCCCTGTGCTATGTGGCTGCTTCCCACCAGCTAGCTACCTTACGTTTGTTAGTGTATATATGTCCATGCCTCTCTCCCGCTTCGACACAGCCCACCCCTCCCCCTCTCCGTACCCTCAAGTCCGTTCTCCAGTAGGTCTGTGTCTTTATTCCTGTCTTACCCCTAGGTTCTTCATGACATTTTTTTTCTTAAATTCCATATATATGTGTTAGCATACGGTATTTGTCTCTTTCTGACTTACTTCATTCTGTATGACAGACTCTGGGTCTATCCACCTCATTACAAATAGCTCAATTTCGTTTCTTTTTATGGCTGAGTAATACTCCATTGTATATATGTGCCACATCTTCTTTATCCATTCATCCGATGATGGGCACTTAGGTTGTTTCCATCTCTGGGCCATTGTAAATAGAGCTGCAATGAACATTTTGGTACATGACTCTTTTTGAATTATGGTTTTCTCAGGGTGTATGCCCAGTAGTGGAATTGCTGGGTCATATGGTAGTTCTTTTTGTAGTTTTTTAAGGAACCTCCATACTGTTCTCCATAGTGGCTGAACCAATTCACATTCCCACCAGCAGTGCAAGAGTGTTCCCTTTTCTCCACACCCTCTCCAGAATTTATTGTTTCTAGATTTTTTGATGATGGCCATTCTGACTGGCGTGAGATGATATCTCATTGTAGTTTTGATTTGCATTTCTCGATGTTGAGCATTCTATCATGTGTTTCTTGGCAGTCTGTATATCTTCTTTGGAGAAATGTCTATTTAGGTCTTCTGCCCATTTTTGGATTAGATTGGGTTTTTTTTTGTTATTGAGCTGTATGAGCTGCTTGTAAATTTTGGAGATTAATCCTTTGTCAGTTGCTTCATTTACAAATATTTTCTCCCATTCTGAGGGTTGTCTTTTGGTCTTGTTTATGGTTTCCTTTGCTGTGCAAAAGCTTTGTAGTTTCATTAGGTCCCATTTGTTTATTTTTGTTTTTATTTCCATTTCTCTAGGAGGTGGGTCAAAAAGGATCTTGCTGTGATTTATGTCATAGAGTGTTCTGCCTATGTTTTCCTCTAACAGTTTGATAGTTTCTGGCCTTAAATTTAGGTCTTTAATCCATTTTGAGCTTATTTTTGTGTATGGTGTTAGGGAGTGATCTAATCTCATACTTTTACATGTACCTGTCCAGTTTTCCCAGCACCACTTATTGAAGAGGCTGTCCTTTCTCCACTGTACATTCCTGCCTCCTTTATCAAAGATAAGTTGAGAATATGTGTGTGGGTGTATCTCTGGGCTTTCTATCCTGTTCCATTGATCTATCTTTCTATTTTTGTGCCAGTACCGTACTGTCTTGATTACTGTAGCTTTGTAGTATAGTCTGAAGTGCAGGAGCCTGATTCCTCCAGCTCCGTTTTTCGTTCTGAAAACTGCTTTGGCTATTCGGGGTCTTTTGTATTTCCATACAAATGGTGAAATTTTTTGCTCTAGTTCTGTGAAAAATGCCAGTGGTAGTTTGATAGGGATTGCACTGAATCTATAGATTGCTTTGGGTAGTAGAGTCATTTTCACAATGTTGATTCTTCCAATCCGAGAACATGGTATATCTCTCCATCTATTTGTATCATCTTTAATTTCTTTCATCAGTGTCTTATTATTTTCTGCATACAGGTCTTTTGTCTCCTTAGGTAGGTTTATTCCTAGATATTTTATTCTTTTTGTTGCAATTGTAAATGGGAGTGTTTTCTTGATTTCATTTTCAGATTTTTCATTATTAGTGTATAGGAATGCCAGAGATTTCTGTGCTTTAATTTTGTATCCTGCTACTTTACCAAATTCATTGATTAGCTCTAGTAGTTTTCTGGTAGCATCTTTAGGATTCTCTATGTATAGTATCATGTCATCTGCAAACAGTGACAGCTTTACTTCTTCTTTTCTGATTTGGATTCCTTTTATTTCCTTTCCTTCTCTGATTGCTGTGGCTAAAACTTCCAAAACTATGTTGAATAAGAGTGGTGAGATTGGGCAACCTTGTCTTGTACCTGATCTTAGTGGAAATGGTTTCAGTTTTTCACCATTGAGAATGATGTTGGGTGTGGGCTTGTCATATATGGCCTTTATTACGTTGAGGAAAGTTCCCTCTATGCCTACTTTCTGGAGGGTTTTTATCATAAATGGGTGTTGAATTTTGTCAAAAGCTTTCTCTGCATCTATTGAGATGATCATATTGTTTTTCTCCTTCAATTTGTTAATATGGTTTATCACATTGATAGATTTGCGTATATTGAAGGATCCTTGCATTCCTGGAATAAACCCCACTTGATCATGGTGTATGATCCTTTTACTGTGCTGTTGGATTCTGTTTGCTAGTATTTTGTTGAGGATTTTTGCATCTATGTTCATCAGTGATATTGGCCTGTAGTTTTCTTTCTTTGTGACATCCTTGTCTGGTTTTGGTATCAAGGTGATGGTGGCCTCATAGAAGGAATTTGGGAGTGTTCCTCCCTCTGCTATATTTTGGAAGAATTTGAGAAGGATAGGTGTTAGCTCTTCTCTAAACGTTTGATAGAATTCGCCTGTGAAGCCATCTGGTCCTGGGCTTTTGTTTGTTGGAAGATTTTTAATCACAGTTTCAATTTCAGTGCTTGTGATTCGTCTGTTCATATTTTCTATTTCTTCCTGATTCAGTCTTGGCAGGTTGTGCATTTCTAAGAATTTGTCCATTTCTTCCAGGTTGTCCATTTTATTGGCATAGAGTTGCTTGTAGTAATCTCTCATGGTCTTTTGTATTTCTGCAGTGTCAATTGTTACTTCTCCTTTTTCATTTCTGATTCTATTGATTTGAGTCTTCTCCCTTTTTTTCTTGATGAGTCTGGCTAGTGGTTTATCTATTTTGTTTATCTTCTCAAAGAACCAGCTTTTAGTTTTGTTGATCTTTGCTATCGTTTCTTTCATTTATTTTTCATTTATTTCTGATCTGATTTTTATGATTTCTTTCCTTCTGCTAACTTTGGGGTATTTTTCTTCTTCTTTCTGTAATTGCTTTAGGTGCAAGGTTAGGTTGTTTATTTGAGATGTTTCCTGCTTCTTAAGGTGGGCTTGTATTGCTATAAACTTCCCACTTAGAACTGCTTTTGCTGCATCCCATAGGTTTTGGATTGTTGTGTCTCCATTGTCTTTTGTTTCTAGGTATTTTTTTATTTCCTCTTTGATTTCTTCAGTGATCACTTCGTTATTAAGTAGTGTATTGTTTAGCCTCCACGTGTTTGTATTTTTTACAGATCTTTTCCTGTAATTGATATCTAGTCTCATGGCGTTGTGGTTGGAAAAGATACTTGATACAATTTCAATTTTCTTAAATTTACCAAGGCTTGATTTGTGACCCAAGATATGTTCTATCCTGGAGAATGTTCCATGAGCACTAGAGAAAAATGTGTATTCTGTTTTTTTTGGATGGAGTGTCCTATAAATATCAATTAAGTCCATGTTGTTTAATGTATCATTTAAAGTGTGTGTTTCCTTATTTATTTTCATTTTGGATGATCTGTCCATTGGTGAAAGTGGGGTGTTAAAGTCCCCTACTATGATTGTGTTACTGTCGATTTCCCTTTTATGGCTGTTAGTATTTGCCTTATGTATTGAGGTGCTCCTATGTTGGGGGCATAAATATTTACAATTGTTATATCTTCTTCTTGGATCGATCCCTTGATCATTATGTAGTGTCCTTCTTTGTCTCTTCTAATAGTCTTTATTTTAAAGTCTATTTTGTCTGATATGAGAATTGCTACTCCAGCTTTCTTTTGGTTTCCATTTGCATGGAATATCTTTTTCCATCCCCTCACTTTCAGTCTGTATGTGTCCCTAGGTCTGAAGTGGGTGTCTTGTAGACAGCATATAGATGGGTCTTGTTTTTGCATCCAATCAGCAAGCCTGTGTCTTTTGGTGGGAGCATTTAGTCCATTTACATTTAAGGTAATTATCGATATGTATGTTCCTATTCCCATTTTCTAAATTGTTTTGGGTTCATTATTGTAGGTCTTTTCCTTCTCTTGTGTTTCCTGCCTAGAGAAGTTCCTTTAGCATTTGTTGTAAAGCTGGTTTGGTGGTGCTGAACTTCCTCAGCTTTTGCTTGTCTGTAAAGGTTTTAATTTCTCCGTCAAATCTGAATGAGATCCTTGCTGGGTAGAGTAATCTTGGTTGCAGGTTTTTCTCCTTCATCACTTTCAGTATGTCCTGCCACTCCCTTCTGGCTTGCAGAGTTTCTGCTGAGAGATCAGCTGTTAACCTTATGGGGATTCCCTTGTGTGTTATTTGTTGTTTTTCCCTTGCTGCTTTTAATATGTTTTCTTTGTATTTAATTTTTGACAGTTTGATTAATATGTGTCTTGACGTATTTCTCCTCGGATTTATCCTGTATGGGACTCTCTGTGCTTCCTGGACTTGATTAAGTATTTCCTTTCCCATATTAGGGAAGTTTTCGACTATAATCTCTTCAAATATTTTCTCAGTCCCTTTCTTTTTCTCTTCTTCTTCTGGAAGCCCTATAATTTGAATGCTGGTGTGTTTAATGTTGTCCCAGAGGTCTCTGAGACTGTCCTCAGTTCTTTTCATTCTTTTTTCTTTATTCTGCTCTGCAGTAGTTATTTCCACTGTTTTATCTTCCAGGTCACTTATCTGTTTTTTTGCCTCAGTTATTCTGCTATTGATCCCTTCTAGAGTCTTTTTCATTTCATTTATTGTGTTGTTCATCATTGTTTGTTTCATCTTTAGTTCTTCTAGGTCTTTGTGAAATGTTTCTTGCATTTTGTCCATTCTATTTCCAAGATTTTGGATCATCTTTACTATCATTATTCTGAATTCTTTTTCAGATAGACTGCCTATTTCCTCTTCATTTGTTACGTCTGGTGCGTTTTTATCTTTCTGCTTCATCTGCTGTGTGCTTTTCTGTCTTCTTATTTTGCTTATCTTACTATGTTTGGGGTCTCCTTTTTGCAGGCTGCAGGTTCGTGGTTCCCGTTGTTTTTGATGTCTGTCCCCAGTTGCTAAGGTTGGTCCAGTGGGTTGTGTAGGCTTCCTGGTGGAGGGGACTAGTGCCTGTGTTCTGGTGAATGAGGCTGGATCTTGTCTCTCTAGTGGGCAGGTCCACGTCTGGTGGTGTGTTTTGGGGTGTCTGTGGACTTATTATGATTTTAGGCAGCCTCTCTGCTAATGGGTGGGGTTGTGTTCCTGTTTTGCTAGTTGTTTGGCATAGGTTTTCCAGCACTGTAGCTTGCTGGTCGTTGAGTGAAGCTGGGTGCTGGTGTTGAGATGGAGATCTCTGGGAGATTTTCGCCGTTTGATATTATGTGGAGCTGGGAGGTCTCTTGTTGACCAGTGTCCTGAAGTTGGCTCTCCCACCTCAGAGGCACAGCACTGACTCCTGGCTGCAGCACCAAGAGCCTTTTATCTACATGGCTCAGAATAAAAGTGAGAAAAAGTAGAGCGAAAGAATTAGTAGAAGTAGGAAGAAAGAAAGAAAGAAAGAAAGAAAGAAAGAAAAAGAAAGAAAGAAGGGAAGGAAGGAAGGAAGGGAGGAGGGAAGGAAGGAAAAAAGAAAGAAAGAAGATACAGTAAAATAAAATAAGGTATAATAAAGTTATTAAATTAAAAAATAATTATTTAGAGAAAAAAAGGGACGGATAGAACCTTAGGACAAATGGTGGAAGCAAAGCTATACAGACAAAATCTTACGCAGAAGCATACACATACACCCTCACAAAAAGAGGTAAAGGGGAAAAAATCATAAATCTTGCTCTCAAAGTTCACCTCCTCAATTTGGGATGATTCGTTGTCTAAAGGAGGGAAGGAAGGAAAGAAAGAAAGAAAGAGAGAGAGAGACAGAGAGAGAGGAAGGAAGGAAGGAAGAAGGAAAGAAAGAAAGAAAAGGAAAGAAAGAAGGTAAAGTATAATAAAGTTATTAAAATTAATTATTAAGAAAAAAATTTTTTAAAAAAACGGACGGATAAAACCCTAGGACAAATGGTGGAAGCAAAGCTATAAAGACAAAATCTCACACAGAAGCATATACATACACACTCACAGAAAGAGGAAAAGGGGAAAAAATCATAAATCTTGCTCTCAAAGTCCACCTCCTCAATTTGGGATGATTCGTTGTCTATTCAGGTATTCCACAGATGCAGGTACATCAAGTTGATTGTGGAGTTTTAATCCGCTGCTTCTGAGGCTGCTGGGAGAGATTCCCCTTTCTCTTCTTTGTTCTCACAGCTCCCAGGGGCTCAGCTTTGGATATGGCCCCGCCTCTGCGTGTAGGTTGCCGGAGAGCATCTGTTCTTCGCTCAGACAGGACGGGGTTAAAGGAGCCGCTGATTCGGGGGCTCTGGCTCACTCAGGCCGGGGGGAGGGAGGGGCACGGAGTGCGGGGTGATCCTTCGGCGGCAGAGGCCGACGTGACGTTGCACAAGCCTGAGGCCCGCCGTGCGTTCTGCCAGGGAAGCTGTCCCTGGATCCCGGGACCCTGGCAGTGGCGGGCTGCACAGGCTCCCCGGAAGAGGGGTGTGGATAGTGACCTGTGCTCGCACACAGGCCCCTTGGTGGCGGCAGCAGCAGCCTTAGCGTCTCCTGCCCGTCTCTGGGGTCCGTGCTTTTAGCCGCGGCTCGCGCCCGTCTCTGGAGTTCCTTTAAGCAGCGCTGTTAAACCCCTCTCCTCGCGCACCAGGAAACAAAGAGGGAGGAAAAAGTCTCTTACGTCTTCGGCAGCTCCAGACCTTTTCCCCTCATCTCCTTTTTATACCCACTTTATTCTCTTTATCCTCTAAAGCTCAGCTTATAGTCTTCAGGAAGACTTTCAGATCATTTCTGCTCACAGAATTCATTCCCACCTTTAAAATCATTTTGTGGAGGTAGTATGGTATAGAGCAGTGGTTCTGGAACTTAAGCAGGCATCAGAATCCTGGTGAGGAGGTCTTGTTAAAACTTGATTTCTTTTGTCCGTTCCTCAGAGTTTCTGATTCTGTAGGTCTGGGTAGGACCCAGGAATTTGAATTTCTAAGAAGTTGCCAGGTGATGCTGATGTGCTGATCTGGGGACCACACTTTGAAAACGACTGCTATAGAAGCATAGAAGACCATCCTGGGAGCCAGACAGATCTGGATTTGTATCCCAGTTCCTCTACTTCCAAGGTATATGATAGTGAACTAGTTATTTTTCCTCTCTAAAGTTCAGTTCCCTCACCTGTAAAAAGAGAACAATATTAACAACTACCTGGAAGATTCATTTATTAGGATTTAACAAAATGACATATGTGTTATTAAATACTGGATATCTTTGGTATTATTTTTGTTGCTTATGGTAAAAACTAAAATATACCAGCTATTATTTTTGTTGTGGAAAATAAAAGGTTAGAAAATAGAGATTTGTTGACATGCATAGGTCAAACCCAAGAGAATGTAAACTTTCTTACATGCCAGTTTTACATACCCCAAACTGGCCTGTAAGCAAGCTACATGGATTAGTAGAGCAATCATTTACCTTACAATGGCTATAGTGACCCACTTCTGTGTACATATTACTTCATCCTTAACAAGAGGAACGAAGTGTGTTGATACGTTACCATTTGATACAGGGACTCCCTGTTGGGCAGAGTTTTATTCTAAGTTTCTCAAAGGATTAGCTCTTTCTAATGTTCAGCTTACCATGTCTGCTTTTAGCATAGACAGGAATATCTGGTCCAATCTGCCGTGGTCAAAATGGCAGGGTTGGTTGTGTTTGATGTACCCAGTATAAGTCACAGAAGAGATAGCAAGGGAATTGCATTCCTCCCAAGAGCACAATGGGAATGGCAAATAGGATCTTGGCATGGACCATCTTGACAGGTATTTTCACTTGTAATTCTTGGCTGGGCTTGGCTGAGTGGCTTTGCTGTAAGGTCTGTCTCTAGGTTGAAGGGGCTGTGGCTACAGAGGAAGCTCTTTTCACAGCTATGGGAAAGGTACAAGAGAACAAGCAGAGGGACTTCCCTGGTGGTCCAGTGGTTAAGACACTGTGCTCCCAACGCAGGGGGCCCGTATTCAATTCCTAGTCAGGGAACTAGATGCTGCCTGCCGCAACTAAGAGCCCGCATGCCACAACTCAAAACATCCCGCATGCCACAACTAAAGATCCCACACATGGCAACGAAGGTCCCGCACGCCACAACTAAGACCTGGCACAGCCAAATACGTAAATAAAAAAGAAACCACTTATTAAAAAAAAAAAGAAAGCAAGCAGAAGTATGCAAGGCATACAGAGACCTAGGCTTAGAACTAGCATTCTATCACTTCTGCCCGCTTTGTTGGCCAAAGCAAGTTACGGGGTGGGGAAAGGTAGTCGGTCTCTATGATGCCATTAAAGCAATCAATTTACCCCCAAAATTAACAAAACAAATGAAGGCTCTACATGAAGAAAATTACAAATTTTCAATATAAAATCAAGGTCTAAACAGATTGAGAGGCATAGCATGTTCTTGGATGAGAAGATTTAATTATAAAAAACTATTCTCAAATCAATTTATACATTTCATACAATTCCAATTAGAATACCAAGTTGGATTTGTTTTGTGGAACTGGACACAGCAACTGGGAAGTTCATTTGGAAGAAAAAAAATCTTAAAAATGTCGAGAAATGTATCTAAAAGAATAGTGAGGGAGACTTCGCAAATATCAGAACATAGTATAAAGCCATTACAACCCAAGTAATATGAAACCGGCATAGTAGACGAATTGTTCATTCAGACATAGAGCAGGAAACATTAAAATTTAGCATATGACAGGAGTATTTTAATTCAGGGAGAAAAGATTGATAATTGGTGCTGGCACAACTGGTCATCCATCTATAAGAAAATGAAATTGGATTCCTATGTTTCACATATACAAAAGTAAATTCCAGTTAAAAGACAACTATAAAAATTAAATTGTTAAGAACTTTAGAAAAAAATCTAAGAGACAACATTTACAGGCTATGGGGAGAGAAAGACCCTACTACTACTACTATTACTACTACTACTACTACTAAATAAGCCTAGCATCTATTTTTTTTAAATTTACAATAAAAGTTTTTTCTAGCATCTATTTTAAAAATTGATATATCTGAGCATATAAGTACTAAATTTTTTTAATGCAAAATTAACTATAAGCAATGCCTGCAGGCAATTTGGAACAAATATTTGCAAAACAGATGATGGATTTAGCAAGGGTTAATAACTATAACATACAGAGTGGTCTTAAAATTTGACAAAGAAGAAAAACAGAAAAATAAGGGATATGAATATGCAATTCACAAGAGCAAATCCAAACAGCCAATAAATATATTAGAAGATGCTCTAATGTGCTACCAGTCATAAAAATGCAAACTAACATTGATACATTGCTTTACATCTCCCAGACTAGAAAATACTAAAAAAAAAAAAAAAAAAAAAAATCTAAACAGGGATAACAGCTATTGCAAGCAGAGATAAAAAACCAAGGGTACACTCATCACGCTAGTAGAAGTGAATTTTCATAGTCCACCTCTTTGGTACCCCAATGTCACATTTTTCTTCCCATTTAAATAACCCTCTCACTCTCTTTAAAGTCCAAGTCTCTGGGTGATGTTCATTCCTTTCCATGCGGTCTCCTCGTGTTTCCCCAGTGTCAAATGATGTAAAAACTTAAATACAATTTAAGTTGTATGTATGTTGTAATTTATTAATTTCAACACAGACATATGCAGTAATTAAACATTAGGAAAAATTGCAAAATAAGCTTCAATTTGAAAAGGGACAGAGTAAAAACATCCACCTGTCACTGGTCCACAGCAAACATTCAAACCCTGATGGGCAGGAGTGGCAAGGGCTCTGTGGTGTCAAGGAAGTTGCTGCCAATCTAGCAGACCTTGTTTCTGTTTTCTGGGAAATCCCTCTGTCCTTCCATTCATGCCTCTGTTTCTCCCTGAGGTGGGAGTAAGGGATCCTCCTTGTCCATCATATTTCGTGACAAGGAGTGAGGTCAACTGCCTAGTTTTTGTTTTGTTTTGTTTTTTTTGTGGTACGCGGGCTTATCACTGTTGTGGCCTCTCCCGTTGCGGAGCACAGGCTCCGGACGCGCAGGCTCAGCGGCCATGGCTCACGGGCCCAGCCGCTCCACGGCATGTGGGATCTTCCTGGACCGGGGCACGAACCCCTGTCCCGTGCACCGGTAGGCGGGCTCTCAACCACTGCGCCACCAGGGAAGCCCAACACTTCTTTATTAGAGCTTGCTATGCCAGGAATTGCACTAGATTAGGCAAATATGTTAACTTGCTGGTTCTCAAGCTTGGGTATATATCAGAATCACCTGGAAACTTTCAATAAAATGCAGATGTTCAGGTCTTATCCTATTTCAGTGAGCCTCTGTATCTTGTACTAACTTTCTGGGTCGGTCCAGTATGTACCTAACTTTGAATTCTTCCTGCATTAACTCATTATATCTAAGGTTGCTCTCATTTCTCTCTTTACAGAAGCCCAAGCTAGGATTCAGAGGTTAAGTAATTGGTTTGAGTTGGCTGGAAGAGAGGGAGAACTTAAAAAGTAAGTTTTGCTTGAATTGGTGGGGAGTTTAGAAGCTTGAAGATCTTAGTTGATATTAATATGACATTACTCTTGCTCACAGTCTGGAGAAGATTGATGACATTATAGACAGGTATGCTTGGAAAAAAGTATTGCACATTAAAACAAGAAACCAAGAAAACATTCTCAGCGTCTGTTTGCCACCTTACGTTATTAACCCATTTTTTTCATTAAGCATTTCAAGTATTATTTGCGCATAGTTAAAAAAAAACAATGGAGAAAAAGTTTCTCCCTCAATATTAGATGTTTCTAATGCATCCTAAGGACTGGCATGGGGAGTGTTTATGCACTTTTTAAGACTTACATTTTATAGTGTATGTCATTTTGGGTCATTTCCCTCATCACCCAATCCCAGTTTTGTTAGTTTTCCACTGCATATAGAATAAAATGTAAACTCCTTTACATGAGCTAAAACACTCTTCTTGATCTGGCCCTGCCTGCTTCTTCCACTATTTCTACCATTTCCTTTAACCGTATTTCACCTCGCTGGCTTTGTGCTGTCTGAGGGTCTTGCATCAGATGGCTCTTCTGCCTGAAAGACTCTCCCCCGATCTTGTCTGGCATTCAGGTGTTACCTTAGATGATCCTTCGCAGTTCGTCCGTTAGTCTGTTTTATTTTCTTATAAGTGTTGATCACTATCTGAAAGTATCTTATTTATGTACTTGCTTACTGTCTTTCTCCTCCATTCACAAATAAGCTGCATAAGAATAAGGACTTTGTCTTGTTCCTCAATGTTTCCACAATATCTTGAAAAAAAAAAAAAACAGTGCCTGGCACATAACAGGGCATAATACATATTTGTTGAACGAAAGAATATGCCTTTCATACAGAGGAACAGACACACACACACACACACACACACACACACACACATCTCTCTCTCTCTCTCTCTCTCTCTCTCTCTCTCTCTCTCTAAGAAATTTACAACAATGGGATCATGTTATCATTAAAAAAATTAATTCTGTGTCTTGGAGATTTTCCCAGAAAAACACACACAGATCTACCTAGTTCTTTTTTTACGGTTTAAAGATCTCCAGGATATAAAATTTAGTTAAAAATAAAAAAGCGAAGGGCATAATGTAATACTATTTTGTGGATATACTGTGATTCGTTTATTTAGACCCCCATTGATGGATATTTAGGTTGATTCCAGGAGTTTGCCGTTTCAAAAATACAGAAATGAATATAATCACACTAGTGTCTTGGAGTACTTTTATCTCTCAATTTAAAAATTTTAATATTTCAGTTGCATACATAAGCAATATTTTATCAGAATCACCATATTATGTGACTGTTATTGCTGGTGGGAGGGAGATATTATTAATTAAAATTAATACCTAAGGATTTTCAAAGATTGATAGGATAATTAGGGAGAAAACTTCTTATTTATTTTAGCTCCAGATTTACTGTGTTATTATTATATGTGAGATGCCAATTTTTAAATGAATTTCCTGGAAAAGAAAAAAATATTTTCCTTATTACTCTGACTTTTGAAATAAAATCAAGAATTGGTTAATTTCTCAAGTGTAAAATTCAGCAATGCCCATGCTTGCTGACCCATGAGGAATTTGAAAAGGCTGGCTAATGCATTATTGATTGTACTTTTTCTATTAGTTCTAGGAAGTGGGCAGTCCTTGGGGTGGGGTGAAGCCTTCAGGGCCTAGGTGGATCATGCTGTGTGTCTCCTTCTCTGCTCCACCAGTCTTGTTAATCTAGTGATATCAGGTCACAAGGAACACTGCGCTTCTGTAGATCGAGTGTTTGTGAGACTCGGGTCCGGTTAGCCCGCAGAACCAACTCCTGCCTCATCCCATGGATGCTTCCTTGAATTACAATTCATCTTTCACAAGAGGAGAGGACAAGGTGGAGGACAGCTGGCCCACGGGCATTTATCTGATCCACAATAGCCTAGGTCGGTGTTTCCCAGAGGGTTATGTTTGTACCTCTTTGGACCTCTGGACACATTCTAATTTATCAGCCTTTATTTTAAAAGCATTCATGGAAGCCTAAGCAGGGCCTTCCACCTGTTGTTCCCAACCCCAAACTATGTCTTGACATGTCACTACCCTCTGGGAAACCACAAGTTACCGTAGCAAGAAGCAATAACCAGTTCTCTAAGACCTGGAAGGACCTGCCTTTCCTTGGTGGCAATTCCAGGTTTATTTACACACCCAACCCCAAGAAGAAAGAAGGCCAAAAGAGCATCTGTGTGTGCCTTATGCTTTTAAATGCTTGATGAATGCTTATACTTTTAAAGGTGGCCAAATGAGTACTTTGAGCCTTATCAATCTGGTTTAGCAATTCCTCCTTCCTTGGGGAGAAGATAGGGGTTGGCATAAGGTGGTTGGAGTGGCAGATATATCTCCTCTTCTATATCTGGATTAAGTTTAAAAAGAGATTTTTTTTCCAAGTGGAAATGCTAGAACTCGTTTAAGGAACAGAAGTTTGAAGATAGGGAATATTTTGAACCCACCTTGATCTGTGTACCTCACCCTTTTGTCTTTCTGAATTGCTTTAATGTAATATATATATATGTAACACATATATAATGTATATATATTACATTAAATACATATGTATCTAATATTCATATATACCTTTTTCTTTCTTTTTCTTTAAGTAGATCTTGGGAAGTCCACATATAGATCTAAGTATATAACATGCTTGGTTATATGATGTCAGGAGTATTCTGATCTGTCTTGGGCCTTTTTCCAGTGCTAATGGCTAAGGTTCCATGAACTGCCAGAACACCTCCGAAAGAAGATGAAGTCACTGGCTGAGACTCCCTTGCTCCCCACCCAGGACAATATTTCAGAATTGTAGATGAAAATCACAGTGTAAGATTTTTTCTCACCCATTTTCTTATATCATGGTGTTTACTATGGGAGGTTTTAAAGGTAATTAGTGTAGTATTGAACTTTGAGGATATAATGAAATGTGGACAGGTTTTTAACCTATGTATGAACCTTTGCAGGAATGTTTGCCTTTGAGCCAGGCTTGAGCATCTCATTATTTATTCCCATGATGCCAGTTGACTGAACTGCATAATAGTTCCAAAGATTCTGTCTGCCAGACTCTTGTCTATTTTCATAGTGTATTCAGAAGACTCTGAAAGGACCTGATACTTAGGAAGAAAGGGCTGGTTCAGTTAGTGGAGACTAGAGGCATTTGTTCATTTTCTGTTTGGGAAAATTGCCATTATTTCACCAAGATGTTATAATAAAAAAGCTACTTACTCATTAAATGATAATGTAGTGTTTTCCCTTCAAAATGGGAAGACTGAATATAATTTTTTCTAAAGAACCCATTATTAATGTTAATGATTTATAGGTCCCTTATTACTTTGCTTACCGCTGATGGGGCAGTGGTGAGGTCTGAAAGTCCAAAACTTTACCCCCATAATTATAGTTATATTCCTTCCAATAATAATGGAAAAATTGTCTATAAACATAATTTTATAAGTTTGTAAATGTAATTTTATAGGTAGTTGAATCATAATTAGGGCTCTGATGAATTATTCTATTTTGTGTGTTTCCATTTTATTTTATCAAGTTTTTTTTTTTAAAGCTAGGTACACTTTTACTCTATTATTGAGTATATTTCACCTTAGAAAGGGATAGTCACAGCTCTTTTATCCTAGAAGGAAGGGAGTAAAGAGGTGAAAATTACAGGAAACAGGAGTAGATTGAGTTTTATGACCCTCCTTGTAACAAGGAGAGCCTAGAGCATATAGTACAAGGATGGAGCTACTCTTCCACGAAAGAGGCTATTTCTTGAGTCTGGTTTCAGATATCCCATCAGAAATAATGTCATGAGCATACATGAGCACAGTACATAGTGAATATATATCTTCTCTACAGGAATAAAATTTTACATCAAAGACATATTTTCGTGCTTAATTTTTTGTTCTATGCTCTATTTCAAAGCTCTGAAATGACTTTAAAATTATTTTTGACTAAAAGATTTAAAAGACAAATCGTGCATCTCTTGAAGGTTAGAGTCAAAGAGTACGTCAGGCCCTGGGAAGTCACTGCAGACAGTGGTAAAATGATTTCAGATCTACATCACAGCATTCTTATGCTTTGACTAAAACTAGATTGAGAGATGGTGGCATAATGGGAGGGGAGAGCAGGTATTGTAAAACTCGTCAAGGAGGCATCATAATGGGACAAAAGGTTACTTCAAGAGGGGATATTTCATTCTCCTATCCTGAACATTCCAGAATAATGCTTTCTAGAGAATTTGCAAACAATTTATGAAGAATGACAACATTAAGATGTCAATGGTGACAAAGCTTAATACAAATCAGCGTGGTAAAGGTAGTTGAGTAAATATGGAATATCCTTTAATACATAAAACAAAATTCCATGAGGGTTACCATGTCTAATTTTATGTTGTCATGAAAGGATGACAATAAAAAACAAATAACAAGGAGATAGGCCCATTTACTATTCTTTCTTAATTTTGTTGCTGTTTCTTCCTGCAAATCCCCTAAAAAAGTGAATGATACCACAGCATGGCTTGAGATGTCTCAAGCTTTGCATTTCTTTCTCTCATTCCTCTTTTTCCCTTGGGCCAACATTATTTAATATTCTAGTTGTTTACCCCTTGAGTTAATTATCATGGGTTACAGAGACCAAGTTGTCCTATCTGTTGCATATCATTAAGTGGCTTCATTTAAACGTTAAATTAGGGCTTCCCTGGTGGCACAGTGGTTAAGAATCCGCCTGCCAATGCACGGAACACAGGTTCGAGCCCTGTTCCAGGAAGATCCCACATGCCGCAGAGCAACTAAGCCCATGCGCCACAACTACTGAGCCTGTGCTCTAGAGCCTGTGAGCCACAGCTACTGAGCCCACGCACCACAGCTACTGAAGCCTCCACGCCTAGAGCCCGTGCTCCGCGGTGAGAAGCCACCTCAATGAGAAGCCCATCGGCACAACTAGAGACAGGCCGCGTGCAGCAACAAAGACCCAATGCAGCCAAAAATAAGTAAGATAAATAAATTAAAAACAAACAAGATGTTAAATTATATTAGGTGAAAAACATTTGTCCATTCTGCTCATTTATCTACCATCCTTGCTAACTCTCTTTATGAAAAACCATTTGTGCAAAGATCTTGATGAGGGAAGAGGAGAAAGTCTTATAGATTATAGATTTTATAGAAACACAATTGATCAACTCCACCATTGTTGGCTCAGAGTGAACCCCTTGGTACTCAAATGGAGTTTGAGTGAGATTATGGCCAGAGCTTCACTGCCTTGACCTTCGTGGAAACTATGATCACACTGGCCAGGGAACATATACTAGTTTCCTATTAAGATCGTGTTTGTTAAGCATCTGTTAGAAAGTTACTGACTCAGCAGGAGTGCCTCTACAAAAGGACTCCAAATTTATACTCTGTGTAATTGGGCGGTCAGCGCGTGGTCAGTCTCTGTGAGTGGCAGAAAAGGGTGGAAGTGAGGTTTGTTTGGAGGGTTATCTTTGGTGTCTGACCCTGGTCGGACTGGCTTTACTCTCTTTTTTTTTTTTTTTAACTCTCTTTTGATAGAACTCTAGAATTGGGTTGGAGATCTATATCCATCATGCAGTAGAGTTTCTTGTTTCAGGGCTCTGATGTCAGAGAGATCTGGATATAAATCCTGGGTCTGCTGCTTACTAGCGGTGTGAACTCTAGGCCTCAGTTTCCACATTTGTATTACTTTTTAGACCTTTCGTAAGGATTACGTCATGTCTGTAAAAGCACTCAATTAAGGCTGGTCACTGTTATTTTAGTGACGTAAGGCAAAAGTAAAAATGCAAATCACGATGCTTCCATTTTTTCTTAAAGATTGGATATGAGCTATAGGGAGTGGAGGATGAGTGTGTGACTGGAGATAGCATTGGGGTACCCCTAGGATTTCCCATAGCTCCCGGGGTTCATGCTGCTCACTGGCTTTTCAACTCTTCTTTGCTTCCTTCTGTTCCAGAGCCTGAGTTGTAAGAGTCAGGAATAATGGACTGGTGAGTAGGCAATACAGAGGCACGTACAAATCCGCCAGCCTACGAGACATTTGCTTCTCAACAGACATAGATTTCATAGTCCAAATAGTCATAGCATTTCGTAGTCAAAAGGAAGCCAGAGCCTGTAAATCGATCCTGCTCATTGCTGAGTGCAGAGCAGAGATTCTGGGATTAACTGTGTTGAGGCTTCTAAAGGATACCAGACTAAAGCAAATAGAAAATTTACTAAACATGGTGTTATAGGTTGGATTGTGTCCCCCCACCCCCAAATTCATATGTTGAAGTCCTAAATCCCCAGTACCTCAGAATGTGACTTTATTTGGAAATAGGGTGATTGCAGATGTAACTAATTAAAATAAGATGAGGTCATATTGAAATAGGGTGGGCCCCTAATCTTATATGGCCAGTGTCCTTAAAAAAAGGGAAAATGTGGGGCTTCCCTGGTGGCGCAGTGGTTGAGAGTCCACCTGCCGATGCAGGCGACACGGGTTCGTACCCTGGTCCGGGAAGATCACACATGCCGCGGAGCGGCTGGGCCCGTGAGCCATGGCCGCTGAGCCTGCGCGTCCGAAGCCTGTGCTCCACAACGGGAGAGGCCACAGCAGTGAGAGGCCCGCGTACCGCAGGAAAAAAAAAAAAAAAGGAAAATGTGGAGGCAGACATGGGCACAGGGAGAACACCATGAAGTCCTGAAAGCAGGTATTGGGGGCATGCAGCTATAAACCAAAGAGCACCAGAGATTCCAGCAAACCACAGGAAGCTAGGAGAGAGACATGGAACAGAGTCAGTAGTACAGCCCTCAGAAGGAACCAAGCCTGCCCACACCTTGATCTTGGACTTACAGCCTCCAGAACTGTGATACAGTAAATTTCATTTCAGCCAGCCAGTTTGTGGTACTTTGTTTTGACAGCACTAGTAAAGTAATACACACAGGTAAAATTATTTCCATTTCTCTGAAACAGGGCTGGGACTAGAGTGAAGCAAATGAAGCACCTGCCTCAGGCACATTTAAGGGGCACTAAAAATACCCTTCAATAATGAATATGCATAACATCTTCATGCAGTATTTAAAAAATTGAAATTAATGCAAAAAATCAATGCCAAACAGAACATCAAAAGTTTAAATAAGGATGGGAACAGTGGTAGCTTCGTCTTGAGCATATCAGAGCCTGGGGCAAAAGGAATGAAAAATTAATAATAAGATCCTATCTTTATTTAAACTTTCGATATTTTGTTCATCGTGGATTTTTTGGATACTTTTGATGTTCTAAAATATTGCATAAAATATTATGTATCTTGATCTCTTAGGTTTTTGGCACCCCTTAAATTTTACATCTCACTTGTCTCACCCTAGTCCTTGCCCTGCCTCAAAACCATCCACTGAGGATAGGACTCTACTTGCAACAGAGAGTAGGCTGAAACCTTTGTGATTCCCACATTCATCATTTTGTTTTTGGCCAGAGAAACGAAGAGTGCTTGCCAGATAGTTCCGCCTGTCTTTCATGTCATCTCGAACACAAAGATTAACATGAAATTCAATTTCTCAACTCCAGAGTGATTCCCTTGCTGTCACCCTTTCTTCAGTTCCACTTTATTCTCACATTAATTGTGGGCAGAACTTCAGTACCATTATTAATTCTGCTGTCTTTCTTGTCACCCATATCCAGTTGTTAAGTCAGGCTAATTCTTTCCCTATCTCCTAAGTAAAAAGGGCCTTATTGTGCTTTTGTAAAATAAATATTAAAGAATTCATTGAGATATAAGATTTCATATATTTTAATGGGTATAGAGAAGAGAGTAAAAGATTATCAGTAATTTCACCATCCAGAGATACCTTTTCTCAATATTGTACATTCTTCCAGACACTATACATTTGTGCTTGCAAATATGTTTTCAAAAATGGGATTATGCTATATATGTTTTTTGGTAGTCTTCTTAACTTGTTAGTTGCCTTGTGAATTGTGTACGTCTTTTCAGGTTCATAAATCTATGTGTAGAAAATATTTTTTAATGGTTTCATGGCATCCAAATAAGTGCATGTACCTTCATGTATTTAACCAATATCCTGTTATAGAACATTAGCTTATATCTACTTTTTATTACTATATACAACACCATGATGAATATCTCTATACATGTACACTTAACTGATGATTTCTTTAGGCTAAGTTATTAGAAGTAAAGTTATTGGGCCAAAAATGTACAGATTTTATTATTTTATTCCTATTGCTAAATTAACAAAATTTTGCTTTTACCATTCATTGGCTTATTGAAGTGCCTCTTTCTCCTAGGTCTCATTTGATGTTTTGAATATTTCACTTATTTTGTGAATTGCCTATTCATGTACTTTATATATTCTCTCTTTTCGCTTGTTCATCTCTTTCAGAGTGGTTTTTTAAACACTTTTATTAAGGATATTGTGTGGATATTAAGTCCTAGTAATGTTATATATATATTGCTAATATTTTTCCAAGTTCACCAGTTGTCTTTTAACTTATGCTGTGTTTTACCCAACCAGAAATGTTGTTTTATGTAATCAAAAATGTCAATATTTTCCTTTATTTCTTACTTTGGAATCATACTCAGAAAATCCTTCTCCACCTCAGGACTATAAAAGAGTTTACCTAAATTTTCTTTTAGTACAGTCATAGTTTCATTTTTACAAGTACATTTTTAATACATTTAAAATCCATGTAAAGGTTCTGATGATTCTTCCTGTCACTTTCTTTCTAATCTTCCTGCTACTGACCTCTTTTGGGCCCTGTATGGTTGTAGCCATCTCCTATTTCTTGTCTTTTTAAAAAATATGTATTATTCTTATGATCCTTTGGAGAAGAACATTCCAGAGACTGTCCATTGTTAGGAGAAAAAAAAAAACAACCCCTCAGCGCCCTCCAGCCAATTCTATTTTTCTAATCTTGGTACTCAATCTTACCTCTCTACATGAGCTTTCTACTCAAGATGGGCTGAAATAATCCTTGTCTCCCAAATACATCTCCTTGCCTTGTATGCAGTTCTCTCCTCATGAAACGCCCTGCCCACACCCAAACCATTCTTTTTTTTTTAATAAGTGAATTTTTATTTTTTATTTTTGGTTGTGCAGGGTCTTAGTTGCAGAAGTCTGGCTCCTTGGTTGCGGCTCTCGGGCTCCTTAGCTGTGGCATGCGAACTCTTAGTTCCCCAACCAGGGATCGAACCCACATCCCCTGCATTGGAAGGCGGATTCTTAACCACTGCACCACCAGGGAAGTCCCCCAAACCATTCTTTAAGGCACCTCTATGAAGTTGTTTCTGGGCGCACTGTTCACAGAACCCTTGCCTGTTTGTGAAACTCCTGTATCACTTACATGTTTGGGTCCTAGTTGTATGCTGGCTTTGTTATTTAACATTCTACTTGTGTGTTTTAAAGTCATAGATTTAAGGGTTTCAGAGTTGGGAGAGTCTCAAAATCTGTCATCCAATGTGTTATCTGACATCAAAACCCTTCTACAATATTCTTGCTAAATAGTCAATAAATTTCTATTTGATTACCTCCAATAATGGGGAACTCACTATATCCCATGACTGACCATGCCATTCCCAGCTACATCTTAATGATTAGGAAAATCTTTTCTTATTAAAAGCCCTCAAATCTGCCTTCTTGTGTCTTTTGCTCTTGGAGGGAGTTATGGAAAGAACAGTAAATGTAGGGTCTGGAAAAACTAGTTTTGAATCTTGACTCCACTCGCTAATTGTTTTGTGATCTTGGGCAAAATGCTCTACTTCTGTTGGGCTTCAGTTTCCTCACTTGTAAAAGAGGGCTGATACGTACTTCATATTGTGGTAAGAATAGCATTAACTGAGAATTAAAGTAATTAAATGAGGACATATATGAAAGTCTCTGGCATAGATCTTAGCACTGAGTGTTTGATAAATATTTATTGAATTAGAATTTGATTTATCTTCCAGAGCCCTGCAGACAAAATCAAATCCTATAGGCTGATGTGATATATACTTTATGTAAGTCTTTTCTTCTCCATCTAATGTTTCCAATTACTTGAGTTATTTTCTGATATCATGATTTCTTAGGTCATAATGTCCACCCTCCCGACTCTCCTGGTCACTCTCTTCTCAACATACTGCACTTTTTCCACATACTCCTTAAAGGATGGGATTCTGAACTCTGGCAGGCACCCCCAAAGTCACCCAGTCAGCATCCTATCATTCTATATATCAATTACAGTAGCTCTCGAACCTGGATATATATTAGAATCACCTGGAGAGTTTAAAAAAATACTGATGCCTCCCCAGCGCTTCTGTTTTAAAAGATCTTGAGTGACAACTGAGCACTGACACGCTTTAACAGCTGGTCGGGTGATTGTAATGTGCACAGGTCTGTAAATTCCTTGAGAACAGATTTGCCATCCCTGTTTGACATGCCTGGAGTCAGAAATGTTTCAGAACCAGATTCCCCCACCCCCGCCTTTTGAAAAGGTAAAATGGTGCATAAATCATTAATATGAAATAGGCTTGGTGGGTCTGGATCTTTCCCTTGCAGTCAAATACATAAATATTTTGACAATGACATACCTAAACATTCAAGTTGAGTGGAAACTGTAAAGACCATAAATAGCCTTGTGTTAGCTGAGATCTAGTTTTGCAGCCAAATGAATTTTGGCACAAAATTTCAGAAGAAAATTGCAGTTTTGAGAACTTCCAAATTGTAGATAAGGGATTGTGGGTCAGTCTTTAGTGGTATCTTTTTACCATTTAGCCTGGTGCGCTGCCCAAACCTGTGAGTGTAACACATATTCAGTGAATGAATGAATGAGACAGACTTTTCTATGTGTTAACTCTAGAGGTATTAGTATATTTCCAAAAGTCAATTTTCCTCCAACAAAGAGTGACTTTGGACCTTAAAACTTGAAATAAGCTAATTTGAAAGTCACTGAAGGAGAATAAGAATCAGTTTGTTTTGTTTTTTGTCATCTCAGGATTTTTATACCAGAAATATATTCATATCAAATGACTGAAGACAGATGGAGAGCTTTTTTTATATGGGATTGAAGTAAGTGAACCAGTAAATGTTTTTTGCCTATTATGTGCAAAGCATTATAACATATTCTGTAACAATTGAGAAACGGGTTAGAGCACAGCTGGAAAAATCTAAGTTGCAGTGAGAATCACAATGAAGGAATCTGAAGAATATTTTGACTTTGAATAACCAACATTGTAAGTCTAATGTTTAATCAACATTAAACAAGGTAGAATGGCAGGAGTTTACACATATAAACAGAATTAAACTGTAGGCATCAGCAAGCATCAATCAATTAACCAATCAGTCTCCAGTTCTCTTTGCTTTCAAAGTAGAAAGTCTCTGAAGAAATGAGATCTGTGTAGACATTTAGTGCAGACTGGGGTGCTCTCAGCCATTTAAGAGGAGACACTGGAGTGGCATTAAGATGGTGGTCTTTACTGAGTGGTTTTTACCAGGAGGAATCTATTTCCTAACTTAGACATTGTATTAATCAGGGTTCTCCAGTGAAACAGAACCAACAGGATGTATATATATTCTGATTATGTGTGTACAGAGATTTATTATAAGAATTTGGCTCACGTGGTTATGGAGGCTGGCAAGTTCAAAAATCTGCAGTGTAGGCTGGTACACCCAAGACCCAGGAGAGCCAATGATGCAGATGAAGTCCAAACTCAGTCTGCTGGAGGATTCCCTTTTCCTTGGGAGGCGAGTGTTTTTGTTCTGTTCACGTCTTCAACTGATTGGATAAGGCCCATCCACATTATGGAGGACAATCTGCTTTACTCAAAGTTCACCAATTTAAATATGAATCACATTGAAAAATACTCTTCAAGGTGATACATAAAATTAACCATCACAGATATTAATGCAAAACAACCTCTCCTCATCTCAATATTTAAGTTTAATTGGTTACAGTTAGATTTGACTATAGTTAGATTTTTTTTTCAGAGTCCCAAATGCATATTGCTTTATTTCATAGATTGGTTTTTTTTTCTTTTTTTAGATCTGCACGTGTCTACCAAGCTCCCAGGAGATGCCAGTGCTGCTGGTCTGAGGACCATACTTTGAGGACTCAGGGGCACTATTTTATGCTCCTGCCTTCAGAGGGAAACAGTGTATAGCAGAGACAAAGGAATCTTTTCCTGAGTTCTGAGTTTCAAAAGTTTAGGTCTTTGGGGGAAAAGGGAAGAACTTAGGAAAAAATGTAAAGATCGGAGAGAAGTCATGATACAATTGGACTGGATTGCAAAGAAAATCAGTGTCCCTAAGAAGAACCCTTCTCCCTCCTACCCTCCCCCCACCCCCTGGTTGGGAGAAGCAGAACTCCAAGAGAAATGTGGGGAATCTGTGGGGAGTTATAAGATTCATTCATGCCAGGTAGGTGGGAATTTATAAAGGAAATTAATTAGCCTTACATCTTACACATGTAAGATGTGTTTCATAAGTTTTTTTTTTTTAAACTATGTTAGTGATTTGTTCCGTGCTTACTCTGTTCTAGGTAGGGGCCAGCCAACAGTTTTATGTATTTTATTATTTCATCCTCACAACAACCCCTTGAGCCATGGGGTAGCTACTTCTATTATCCACATTTTCAGCAGAGGTTCAGTGAGGTAAGGGGTGTCCTGCCTATCCCATGGTTAATAAGTAGAGGACCCAGGATTTCTGATGAGATTTTTGTGGGGATTAAATGAATTGATATTTGTATCTGTGAGCCAACTGTGCCTGGCCCATAGTAAATATTATATAAATGTTAGCAATTATTGTTACGATTCCTTGATTTTAGATTTTAGAAGATCCTCTCCCAGTTCTTTCTCTTCTACTGACAGAGCTAGAGTTTTCACCTCTTTCTACCCCTTCTGCCAAAAGACCGGAGACCTGTGTTCACTCCTTCTCTAGCAGAGCCAAGAGACTGGTGGAGAAAACTTCTGTATTCAACATGATGTGTAGGAAGTAAGAAGACAGGAGAAGCAGCTTTTCAGAATATGGAGAGAATTTGTGACACCAGTAGGGTGAAAAGAGGACTGTAGGTCTTGTTGGAAAGAAGGGAGAGAGCACAGAAAGTCAGAGCCCTGTGCTTGGCCTCCTTTCTCCAGATGCCCCAGCTAGCAAAGAGGCCTCCCCCCTCTAAGTACAGCCATCCCTTGGTACCCCCTGGGGATTGGTTCCAGGACCCCCACGGATGCCGAAAATCCACTGATGCTCAAGTCCCTTATATAAAATGGCATTGTATTTGCATGTAACCTATGCATAACCTCCTATGTAATTTAAATAATCTCTAGGTCACTTACAATATCTAATACAATGTAAATGCTATACAAGAATTTTCTGGTATGCAGCAAATTCAAGTTTTGCTTTTTCGAACTTTCTGGAATGTATTTTCCCAAATATTTTCTATCCATGGCTTGTTGAATCTGTGCATGTGGAACCCTCAGATATGGAGGTCTGACTGTAGTGCAAAGGAATGAGGTAGTTGCATTGGAGGCTCAGTGACCAATCCCGTATCCTTCACTCCCTTGTCCTCTACAATTGGCACTTTTCACTTGAACCATTGAATAAAGAACTACTGAAACTATGCTTAGGGTCTAGTGGTTGTATGCAGTTGACCCTTGAACAATATGGGTTTGAACTTTGCAGGTCCTCTTATAGGTGGATTTTTTTTCAATAGTAAATGCTACAGTACTATTCCTTCTGAGGTTGGCTGAATCCTCGGATGTGGAACTGGAGATATGTAGGAACTGCGGATAATGGAGTTACATAAGTCATACTTGGATAATGCAGTGCCCCTCAACCCTGTGTTGTTCAAGGGACAACTATATTTTGCTTGAGCACAGGCGGAAGAGGAGGTAACTGGAGCACGGGAGGTGGTAGGTCCTTTCTATATGGTCACTGGCAGACTATCAAGCATCAAGAGCAGGCACCTAAAGTCAACAACAGGACAGAACAACGAGGAAGAGCTTTTCATTTTATATTCTTCACCTGGATAACTGAATACCGGTGTACCTGATAGACACATATAGACAGATTTGCATGAACTAATGAATTCTACTTTTTGCATAAGCCAGTTTGAGTTAGGTTTCTGTCATATCTAGCCACAAAGAATCCTGATTGGTCATGCCACATAATTTGAGAAATTAATTTTTTTTTCTGCTAAATACAAGGAACCTAAGGAACTGAAGAAGTAGTAGATTTCACTTCCCTGATTTTAACGGGCAAAGGCTCAGGCGGTATTCTGGATGGACTAATTAAAAATGAGAAGATGAATCAGGATTTTGACACCAGAGTCATTCATGGAGAGTATTAGTATTTACACATATCTAAAACTCTGGATGTAAAGGCTGAATTGGAACTGAGGGTCAAAACTTCTTTTGTTTACCCTCATGGAAGTCTGCCTCTAAAGAGAGAGAATGTGCTGATCCTATTGGCGTCATGCATTTCTAGTTATATGGCAATTTAAAAAACTGTATAACTAAGTGGGCATTTGGTTTTTAATGCTTCAGTCTTTTGAATTTATTAATATGAGTCTACCCTTGGGAGATGGCAGTATACCAGTTACTTAGCTATTGTCATTTCACTCCACATTTAACCTATTCTAGTCTGCTCTGTGATGATGTAGCTGGGGCTTTGCAAACTACATTTCCCAGAATCCTTTGCCTGCCAGCTTCCTTGAGTAGCAGGCCTTTCAAAGAAATTGGAAGTTAGGAGGAGGAGAGAAGGGATTATCATCCTGTGGGCTTGCTATTCCCGTTAACAAGGCACCTACATGGGCATTTCATTCCAGGCTCCAGCTTCTTTGGGTATTTTGCTCCTTTGTCTGCTTAGAGATACCTGGAGCAGCCAGGTCTCCCTCCTCTGAGATTCTAGGCTCTGATAATCTAAACTCTCCTTTGTATTTCCCTAGCCTAAGGGGTGGTAGCTATACTTATTATCTCTGGGTTACCTCAGTGTTTCAGTGTTTTTGCCCCTTCAGCCCACCAACACCTGTGTAACCAATTCCTTATATAATATTGAATTCCCTCTTGAAATATTTACTTTGGTGTCTGTTTTCCTAACTAGATCCCAACATGTAGTAATAGAAATGGTCCCAGGAAACATATCCTAAAAGGTGGAATTCTGGAGCTGGTTCAATTATGTTCTTGGCCTTGAATTACTTCTTAATGCCTTGTTAATAGAAAATGAGTTGTTAATAGTCCATGACATGCACTAGTATCATGATTAACTAAATGATCTCTTGTGGTTGACTATGATGAAGTGTTTGCTGAAGCAAACATCTTGGATACCAAGTGGCTGTCATACATATCTTTTTGGCTGTAGTGAAAACTATGAAATCTAGAAGGTAGGGTAACTCCTTGACTGAACTGATGAGGTTACTGAGGGAAAATGATAAATTCAGACCTTATAACTCTCAACTAGATACTGTTGGAGATTCAGAGAGTTTCTATAGCCACCCTAAAAGAGTCTTTTACTTTCTGTAGCCACTAAGCTGACTTTGCTGACGAACAGGCCATAATTTAATTGGTTGCAGAATTACAATAAAAGCTGGATTTATAAAGTGCCAATCTGTTACTTGAAAGTTAAGACATTGATTGGGAAGGAGTGGGACCTGGAGTGGGGTACCTGTATGAATTCAGATGGAGCAGAGAGTCTGGAACCCCTGAGTTTTTCTGAGCCTCCCTTGCCTCCTGCTGTAACTGAGGAAACTGGCTTTCCCTTATTCCAAGGTCCTGTAAGAGCCTCACTTAAGTTGGTTGCAGTAAAAAAGGAGGCCTAGCCTTGTCAAGACCCACCAGCACCATCTCTGATGACCTCTACAACTCAAGTCAGAACAAGTACAGGGTATGAGTACAAGGAGAGTGTAGCTGTTACTGAACTCTGCTTGACAATCAATACCCAAGAGAGAGGCAAATGTTGGTAGAAAGGAAAGTTGCTTTTAATCAGAATGCTGACAATCCGAGGAGATGGTGGACTCAGTGTCCCCCAAAAGCCATCTCCGAAGATTCTGTTCAGCCATGAAAGCTATTAAAGAGAAAAAGGGAAGTAACCTCAGTTAATCATTGAGGTAGGGGGTCAGAGTCATCGCCATCTCCCACCACGTGCAGGCTTGCGTGCAGGCTTGCCGACTTCTTGTGATCTTTAGATGCTATCTTGTTCACACAGTTTATTCACGAGATTACCGAAGGGGAAGCTAGGGAATAGACCTGGTCATCTGTTAATTACTTATTCTTCATTTCTACTTCTTTGATCTATGGAAAGACCAACAAGTTAGGCAAAGTATTGTGTGATCAAAAGATTTGAAAGGGGGCTTCCCTGGTGGCGCAGCGGTTGAGAGTCCGCCTGCCGATGAAGGGGACACGGGTTCGTGCCCCGGTCCGGGAAGATTCCACATGCCGCAGAGTGGCTGGGCCCGTGAGCCATGGCCGTTGAACCTGCGCGTCCGGAGCCTGTGCTCCGCAACGGGAGAGGCCACAACAGTGAGAGGCCCGCGTACCGCAAAAAAAAAAAAAAAAAAAAAAAGATTTGAAAGGTGTGCTAGGGCCGGAGGTGAGTAGAGCATGGGGGCGCCTGGTTTAAGGTTAGTGACAAGACCAAGGGGCCTCCTGCAGAGAGCTCTTTCCTGTAAAGGGCGCTTTCCTGCCAAAAGCTGTTTACATAGCTATGCTCAAAAGAATTGCAAAATTTGCTATTATATACTGGCAGAAACCTGGTGAATTTATGTGGGAATGGACTTTCTGGTTGTTAGATTGAGATAGATGGACTATAACATTGGATTAGGCTAAGTATATTTATTTTTTTAATTTTTTATCTTATTTTATTTTTTATCTTTAAGTAGGTGTTTTTTTTTTTTTTTACATCTTTATTGGAGTATAATTGCTTTACAATGGTGTGTTAGTTTCTGCTTTGTAACAAAGTGAATCAGTTATACATATACATATGTTCCCATATCTCTTCCCTCTTGCGTCTCCCTCCCTCCCACCCTCCCTGTCCCACCCCTCCAGGCGGTCACAAAGCACCAAGCTGATCTCCCTGTGCTATGCGGCTGCTTCCCACTAGCTATCTACCTTACGTTTGGTAGTATATATATGTCCATGCCTCTCTCTCGCTTTGTCACAGCTTACCCTTCCCGCTCCCCATATCCTCACGTCCATTCTCTAGTAGGTCTGTGTCTTTATTCCTATCTCACCCCTAGGTTCTTCATGACATTTTTTTTCCCTTAAATTCCATATATATGTGTTAGCATACGGTATTTGTCTTTCTCTTTCTGACTTACCGCACTCTGTATGACAAACTCTAGGTCTATCCACCTCATTACAAATAGCTCAATTTCGTTTTCTTTTATGGCTGAGTAATATTCCATTGTATATATGTGCCACATCTTCTTTATCCATTCATCTGATGATGGACCCTTAAGTTGTTTCCATCTCCGGGCTATTGTAAATAGAGCTGCAATGAACATTTTGGTACATGACTCTTTTTGAATTATGGTTTTCTCAGGGTATATGCCCAGTAGTGGGATTGCCGGGTCATATGGTAGTTCTATTTGTAGTTTTTTAAGGAACCTCCGTACTGTTCTCCACAGTGGCTGTATCAATTTACATTCCCACCAACAGTGCAAGAGTGTTCCCTTTTCTCCACACCCTCTCCAGCATTTATTGTTTCTAGATTTTTTGATGATGGCCATTCTAACTGGTGTGAGATGATATCTCATTGTAGTTTTGATTTGCATTTCTCTAATGATTAGTGATGTTGAGCATTCTTTCATGTGTTTGTTGGAAATCTGTATATCTTCTTTGGAGAAATGTCTATTTAGGTCTTCTGCCCATTTTTGGATTGGGTTGTTTGTTTTTTTGTTATTGAGCTGCATGAGCTGCTTATAAATTTTGGAGATTAATCCTTTGTCAGTTGCTTCATTTACAAATATTTTCTCCCATTCTGAGGGTTGTCTTTTGGTCTTATTTATGGTTTCCTTTGCTGTGCAAAAGCTTTGAAGTTTCATTAGGTCCCATTTGTTTATTTTTGTTTTTATTTCCATTTCTCTAGGAGGTGGGTCAAAAAGGATCTTGCTGTGATTTATGTCATAGAGTGTTCTGCCTATGTTTTCCTCTAAGAGTTTGATAGTTTCTGGCCTTACATTTAGGTCTCTAAACCATTTTGAGTTTTTTTCTGTGTATGGTGTTAGGGAGTGTTCTAATTTCATACTTTTACATGTACCTGTCCAGTTTTCCCAGCACCACTTATTGAAGAGGCTGTTCTTTCTCCACTGTACATTCCTGCCTCCTTTATCAAAGATAAGTTGAGCATATGTGCGTGGGTTTATCTCTGGGCTTTCTATCCTGTTCCATTGATCTATCTTTCTGTTTTTATGCCAGTACCATACTGTCTTGATTACTGTAGCTTTGTAGTATAGTCTGAAGTCAGGGATAGGCTAAGTTTATTGATATGAATTCACAGAGAGTCTGGATTTAATGCATTGGTTCAAGCAACCGGAAGTGGCTGTAACAGTTTGATTGGTTGATTGAATGAAACTTGGACTCAGTGGTTGTCTACATTCATTGAGGTTGAGATGCCAGAATTTCCAGGCCTAATGTTAAGGAAGAAATTCAGAGTTTTAGGGAGGTGGGAGCTTTGGAGTGGATTAATCATATGCAGTCTTACACTGCCCTGCTTCCTCCACTGTAATGTTAGAGAAAGCCCAGCGATTACTCCCTTCACTAAGGCATTAAGTAATATATTAGTGAGAGAAGCTCCAGCATCTATAAAAATAGCTGTGTGACTGTGATGGCTGTTCTCTGGAGGCTAGGGATGAGGGATTCAGAATGCTTTGACACACTTTACACAGGAAAACACTGAGGGCCCCCCCAAATTTAAGTTTGTTGGGAGTAGATGTAGAATAAGAGCCCATGTATATTGATTTCCGGTCTGAGACTTCTTTATTAAACTTCATTTAGGCCAAAATTCATCACATAGTTTTGGTGTGTACTTCAAGACACAAGACCACTTTGATTTTACACATTTATATCCATGCATACTTGTTTTCTCTCTCACATTTGACCCATGGGTAGAAAATCAAGAGACAATCCCATAACATGCAAAAACAAAAATTGCAGTCCATTACAGTAACTCTGCTGCATGCATGTTTATGCTGCTTTCAAACTCCAAAGGCAGAGTTGAGCAGTTGCAACAGAAACCTTATGACCTGCAAAGCCTAAAATGTTTACTCTCTGGCCCTTTATGGAAAAAGTTTGCCCACCCCTGCTCCAAAAATGAAAGCATTGCAGATAAAGCTTAAGTTCTTCATGATCACTCTTCTTTTTGTCAATATAAATTCAATAATATTATGTTTTCATGTTGGTAGATTACTTGTAGATTTAAATAATTTATGATTTCTCTGTCATTAGGAAAGATGGGGCAAAGTTCTCAGAAGACAGAGCAGAATGACTGTCTCCTAAAGAAAGGTAGGCTACTTGGTCTCCCTTTTCACAGCATATTTTAAGGATTATAATGACTACAGGGAACTTTTACAGTTCACTGATGCAAAGTTGCCTCCTGATGATTAAGAGGTGACTTTATTTTTTCAACTACTGACATTCACTACATTAAAAAAAAAAACAAACCTTTCCTCACTAATTTTTTAAGGCCTGATAGTTTGTCAAATTTAATACATATTCATTATGTAAAATTGGAAAAATATAAAAAAGTAGAAAGAAAAATCATATAACTCCCTAGACCAACCACCTAAAGACAACCATTGTTAATTTGGTTTCTTTCTTAGCATTAATTTTAATTGAAAAATGCTCAATGAATAGAAAGAAAAAATTGATGCATCATTATTTTCTGGCTGTTTGTAGCTTAGCTTCAAATGTAATATTTATAGAATATTTAGTCAATAAATAATTAGTTGTCACCTGCCTCTTTTTACCTTGTGAAATGTAAGTTTGCATGTATTTTCCAAAAGTCAAGAAAAACATATTCATATCTAGACAGGCCATTATTTCCTAAATTACTGAAGTCACCCTGGAGATAAAGTTGTTTTGAGATGACTGATTTTTTTCATTGTCGCACCAGCCTGAATATTTACTGCTGTGATCCTTTTTCACCATTCACACTTAAAAAATCTCAGGAAAAGGGGAACATAAAAAGCCCCTAGGATCCTTCTCCATTTCAGTGCCTCTGTCACGAGGTGCCCTTGTCTAGCCTCTTGTCTCCCGTGGGAAAATGCACTGTGGCTGCTTAGTCAGATGTGTCTTCTGGAGAGATGCCATGATGGAGTGCTTCCTGATAATGCCTGTCTGAAGACCTGTTTCACACACCTCTTCTCAAGGGATTAAACGGATATACTGGCTGAATCATAGTTTGATTCTTATGTCAGCCTTGCTTTCCTTCCCCAGGATTACCTTAACTTTTTTTTTTTTTGCAGTACGTGGGCCTCTGTTGTGGCCTCTCCCGCTGCGGAGCACAGGCTCCGGACGCGCAGGCTTAGCGGCCATGGCTCATGGGCCCAGCCGCTCCACGGCATGCGGGATGCTCCCGGACCGGGACACGAGCCCGCTTGCCCTGCATCGGCAGGCGGACTCTCAACCACTGTGCCACCAGGGAAGCCCCTACCTTAACATTTTACAAGAAATCTTCAGGGGCTTCCCTGGTGGCACAGTGGTTAAGAATCCGCCTGCCAGTGCGGGGGACACCGGTTCGATCCCTGGCCTGGGAAGATACCGCGGAGCAACTAAGCCCGTGTGCCACAACTACTGAGACTGCGCTCTAGAGCCTGTGAGCCACAGCTACTGAGCCTGCGTGCTACAACTACTGAAGCCTGTGTGCCACAACTACTGAAGCCCACACACCTAGAGCCTGTGCTCCACAACAAGAGAAGCCACCGCAATAAGAAGACTGTGCACTGCAACCAAGAGTAGCCCCTGCTCGCCGCAACTAGAGAAAGCCCACGCACAGCAACAAAGACCCAACACAGCCATAAATAAATAAATAAATAAATACATAAGTTTATTAAAAAAGAAAAAAATCTTCAGTGAACACTAAATTGGTCTCCTAGTATAGCTGCTGAAACAAATTACCTCAAATTTAGTGGCTTAAAATGACACAAATCTATTATCTTACAGTTCTGGAGGTCAGGAGTCTGAAATAGTTCTCACTAGACTAAAATCCAGGTGTTGACAGGACTGTGTTCTTTTCCAGAGGCCCTAGGGGAGCATCTGATGTCTTGCATTTTCTAGTGTCTAGGCGTCTCCTACATCCCCTTCCATCTTCAAAGCCAGCAATGGCCCGTCCGGTCTTTCTCATAGTGCATCACTCTGATGCTGACACTCCTGTGTCTCCCACATTTAAGGTCCCTCATGATTACATTGGGCCCACCCTGGATAATCCAGGATAATCTCCCAGGTCAAGATCCTTAACCTAATCACAGCCACAAAGTCTTTTTTGGCATCTAAGGCAACATGTTCACAGGTTCTAGGGATAAGGACATGGACATCTTTCCAGTGGGTACATCATTCTACCAACCACAAATACTTTAACTCAAAAGAGTGGATAATGTCTGAAATGGGACAGAATCATTGGGGAGATACTGTTTTCCTTTTGCTATTTCTCAGTCGTACTAGTTTACTACTACTTCCGCTGTTGTAGTGTAAAATACCTTTCAGGAGTAAAATTATTATTATTTTTTTTTGCGGTACGCGGGCCTCTCACTGTTGTGGCCTCTCCTGTTGCGGAGCACAGGCTCTGGACGCGCAGGCTCAGCGGCCATGGCTCACAGGCCCAGCCGCTCCGCGGCATGTGGGATCTTCCCGGACTGGGGCACAAACCCGTGTCCCCTGCATCGGCAGGCGGACTCTCAACCACTGCGCCACCAGGGAAGCCCAAATTATTATTCTTGCAAGCCCTTTTTCAGGGCTGGCCCAAGGCAAGATGGTGATGTAATTTGTCTGACCTGTCAAATTTTTTCCTTCCAGTTTTATTTATCCTTTCCCAGAACTCTGCTCTCTTCTCTTACTCTCAATCTTAGGTTAATCCTGATAAAATATTTTGTAATAGGAGCTAAAGAAATGACCCTCCTGAGGATATTTTCACATTATAAAAAGGTTTTGAAAATCCAAAGACTTAAAGACACAGAGTGGAGCTATAGGTTCCAATATGATCCGTAATAGGCTGATAGTAAATTATATTCAAATGTTTGTTCATTATTTGCTTTGCCTGTCACTGCGAGGGTTCAGAGATAAGTAAATCTCAGTTGCCATTCTCAAGGAGTTGATAGTCTGGTCAATTTAAAATTCATATTCTTGCATCAGAGGACTTTCAAACCACCCATGTAGGTTCTAGTCCTTTGTAGCTATGTTATCCTTGACAAACATTAGTATTTGAAAACTAGGATTTTTTAAAAATGGAATTGCTATAGGCCTATTTTTACCAATGGTTGCAAATTTACTAATACAATTGACCCTTGAACAACACCAGGGTTGGGACACTGACCCTTCACCCGCTCAAAAATCTGCTTACAGTCTACCCTCCATATCCACGAGTTCTGCATCTGCAGACTCAACCAACCTTGGATTGTGTAGTACTGTAGTATTCACTGTTGAAAAAAATCCACGTATAAGTGGACCTGTGCCTCTCAGACCTGTGTGTTCAAGGGCCAGCTGTACAGTGTGCCAATAAAACGAAGGCTTAAAGTTTCCTATGTCTTCTGATAGAAGAAGTGGGGGAGAACGGAGTGAGATATAAACCTTAAATTTGCCAGTTTACAGTATCTTCTGGTTTAAATATTTTCTTCTGATTGACTCAGATTCTTAGATTTAAAACTTATTTCCCCTCCTTCTATACCTTTCCAAAATGGTATCTGGACACCAAACAAACCTACCTTCGGCTCCAGAAGGACGTACTATCTCTATCTTTCAAGACTGCTCTCTACACAAGCATCCCAGAAAAGATAGCCTCTGCTTACATAATGTGAAGAAACACAAAAATAAACAGGGAATTGTCTCCCAACGCACGCATCCTTAACCATAACAATTAAATTTCCCGGCTCAGCCTTAAAGGTAGAAGGGGTATTCGTTCTACATTATGGAAGAAACTATGCTCAGTCTTAAAGGCTTGACTAAAGTTATAAGAGCTTTGGCACTACCAGAAACTAGGGATTATTATGAATAAAATAGTTTGGTTTGATATCTGCCAAATATTTCCCAAATTATCTATTGACTTTACATTTGTATATCTTTCCTATTTAAAATTTAGGAAGACCGCAACTACATGGTGCTTGTAACACACAGATACGGTCTTGACTAGGACAATCGCAATCTAAAGACTGTATTTACCTGAATTCTCAGAATTTCTTTTAGGAATATTTTACAGCTCTGTTTGGTGTTTTATTTTGACGTGTACACTGTCAGGGAGTAAGGTGGTTCATGCTATTAGGGTAATTAACATTAGTTGCTAACAAACAACTCCCAAGTTTCAGTGACATAATACAAAAAGTTTTGTTTCTTACTCATGTCACAGACCAAAGCAGGTCAGATGGCTCTCCCAGGGGTTCTCTCCTACAATGTTGAGTCAGGGATCCAGGCCTGTTTCATCTGGTGGTTCTACTTTCCAGTAGGGCCTCCAGAGTCCTTCAGTGCCCTCCATTTGGCCAGCTAACTAGCAAAGAGGGTTGAAGACCAGGTGGGATATTATAGGGGTCAGGCCAGAAAGTGAGGTATATGACCACCCACATTTCACTGGCCAAAAGTAGTTACATGGCCTGACCTAGATGCAAAGAGTAGGGAAATGTGACCTTCGTATTGTCTGTCATGTCCTTTAATAAGAATCTATCAGTCAACATTATTTATTGATGATCAGCTTGGTGTATATCATTGTATTAGGTACTATGAAAGTAAAAAGAGAGTCAAAATTTGCTATGCATGGATATAAAAAATGGATTAAGGCAAGAAGTCTTTTTGACTCATTCTGTTAAATAAATGATTTAGTAATAGGGTGAATCCAAAGCTCCATTGTGAGTTAGTTGTTTAGAAATAGGGGCACATTTAACTCCCAGAAATAGTGTATAAATTATGGTGTATGTATTAGATAACATGTATTCCAGGTTCAAATTTCAGATGCCCAGATCACTGGTAGGGATTGCAGACTGCCTTCCATGTTCAATGGCTGAAGAGGGCAAAGCTAACCAGTCATAAGAACTTGTGTATAACAGGTTAATTTTTTTTCATAAGCATAAAAATGATACTGCGTGTGAAGCAGTCAGTGACATCTCAAAGGAGGATGGAGTTGGAACTTGGGATTTGGGTCCTGAGAAAACTATATAAAAGAACAGGAAACAAATGACAGGACACGGTGATTATCATCCAATTGGCAAGGGTTGCTATATAAAATAAAAGGGGAAAGGAACTAGCATAATTATTATGTAGTGATGTTAATAGACAAAGAAAACGTAAGTTAGAATTACCGTGACCTCCATTTTGTGGCAACAGACAAATATATTTTCAGAAGACCTGGTGACCTTGTAATTATGGAATGAAAGCAAATTAAGCACCTGCGTGCCTTCTGAGGTCCAACGTTGCTCACCCCTCACCGCCCCCATTTGTATTTATAAATGATTCAGATGTTTAGATAGCACAGTGATGGTAGCAGGGAGCTGATATTTCTTGAATGCCTATTATATGTTGAAAACCATAAGGTGCTTTTTTTTTTTTAGATAAGTTTACTGTTTTAATTCTCACGAGGATGCTCTGAGGCAGGCATGATTACCCCTGTTTTGTTTTGTTTTGCGGTACGCGGGCCTCTCACTGCTGTGGCCTCTCCCGTTGCGGAGCACAGGCTCCGGACGCACAGGCTCAGCGGCCATGGCTCACGGGCCTAGCCGCTCTGCGGCATGTGGGATCTTCCCGGACCGGGGCACGAACCCGTGTCCCCTGCATCGGCAGGTGGACTCTCAACCACTGCGCCACCAGGGAAGCCCTACCCCTGTTTTAACAGCAGAGAAAGCTGAAGACCAGTGAAGTTGCATGACTTGATGAAGGACACGTGACTAATTGCGGAACTGGTACTGGAAAGCAAGTCTTTGGCCCTTTTTTTTTAATTGCTTTGCATTGTAATGGTGACACGAATATAACATTACTATAATCTCTGGTTGATATTTTACACATTTTATAAAGCCATGTAAGGGAGAGGAAAAGATTGCTTGCTGGAACTCCACAGAAAAGGTAAAACAAAGGTGAAATATTGAAATGTATTGATTTTGATCACAGAATGGTAGATCTCACTCTACCATTCACGCTCTCATTCTCTTTCTCTTCCTTTCTGATTTATATCTCATCAGTTTCTGGAGAAGCATTGATGGAGGCTCTTTGGTTGACTCCCAGGAAAGTAATATATAGTGAAATTATTTTCAAAGTTTAGCAAAATACATTGGTTGCCTTCATATTGTGAAGAACCAACAATACTGATAGATGAAAAAAAAATCCATGTAGGTAGTACATGCTTTTATGCTTTATATGAATGGAATCATATTATAAGCATTTTCCATAGCCTTTTTTGTTTAAGATTATGTTATTAGGATTCATCCCTATTGTTTTGTGTAGGTGTAGTTCTTTAATTTTTACTGTCGTATGTGAAGTTCCATTGCACATATATACCACAATTTGTTTATCCTTTGTATTGTTGATAGACATTTGGGTTGTTTACAGGTCTTTGCCATAACAAGTAAATGCTGGTATGAATGTATGCAATGGTGCATGTATGTATCCTGGTGCATATATGCAAGTGTCGCTGTAGGGGATATATATTCTTAGGAGTATAATTGCTGGGTCAACTTTATCATATAATAAAGTTGCATCAGCTTTATCAGATAATGTCATAGTGTTTTTCCAGAGTGGGTTTTGTATCAGTTTACACTCCGAACAGCAATAAAGTTGCATCAACTTTATCAGATAATGTCATAGTGTTTTTCCAGAGTGGGTTTTGTATCAGTTTACACTCCGAACAGCCATGTAAAAGTATTATTTGTTCCACAACCACTTTTTATACTTATTATTGTCATTTTTTAACTCTTGCTAATCTGGTAGCTCGGTGTAATTTTACTTAGTATACCTCAAGTACTAATGAGATTAAACACTGTTTCTTATATTTTTTAGTCATTCTTGTTTCTACTTTTCTGTTACTTTCTAGGATCTTTGCCTATTTTCTATTGGGTTGTCTTTTGATCGTCGATTTGAACATGGGTTGTTGTTTTTTTTAAAACATATCTTCTGGATACTAATCATGTGATAGTAGTTTGTGATGCAAATATTTCCTTTCAATTTATGATTTATCTTTTTCATTTTTAAAATAATTTTTTTGGGTAAACACAGGTATTAAATTTTAATGTAGTCAAGTTTATCATTGTTTCTTGTATAACTTGTGCTTACTGTGTCTTAGTTAAGAAACCCTTTCTTTTTATTTTTTTCGGTACACGGGCCTCTCACTGTTGTGACCTCTCCCGTTGCGGGGCACAGGCTCCGGACGCGCAGGCTCAACGGCCATGGCTCACGGGCCCAGCCACTCCGCGGCATGTGGAATCTTCCCGGACCGGGGCACGAACCCGTGTCCCCTTCATCAGTAGGCGGACTCTCAACCACTGCGCCACCAGGGAAGCCCCTAAGAAACCCTTTCTATCCTAAGGCTGTAGAGATAATCTCATATCTTCTTCAAAGCTGTTTTATTTTTCATTTTAGCTTTTTTTTTTTTTTTTTTGCGGTACGCGGGCCTCTCACTGCTGTGGCCTCTCCCGTTGCGGAGCGCAGGCTCAGCGGCCATGGCTCATGGGCCCAGCCGCTCCGCGGCATGTGGGATCTTCCCGGACCGGGGCACGAGCCTGTGTCCCCTGCATCTGCAGGCGGACTCTCAACCACTGTGCCACCAGGGAAGCCCTCATTTTAGCATTTTAACCATTAAAAATTTTTTTTTAATTTAATTTAATTTTTTAATTTATTTATTTTTATTTATTTTTGGCTAAGTAAATTTATATTTATTTTTGGCTGCGTTGGGTCTTCATTGCTGCATGCATTGCTGCATTCTCTAGTTGTGGCGAGTAGGAGCTACTCTTGCTTGTGGTGTGCGGGTTTCTCATTGTGGTGGCTTTTCTTGTTGCAGAGCATCGGCTCTAAGGTGTGCGAGCTTCCGTAGTTGTGGCATGCGGGCTCAGTAGTTGTGGCTCACGGGCTCTAGAGCGTAGGCTCCGTAGCTGTGGCGCACAGGCTTAGTTGCTCCGCAGCATGTGGGATCTTCCCGGGTCAGGGCTCAACCCCGTGTGCCCTGCATTGGCAGGCGGATTCTTAACCATTGAGCCACCAGGGAACTCCTGAATTTTATTTTATTTATTTTTTTATACAGCAGGTCCTTATTAGTCATCAGTTTTATACACATCAGTGTATACATGTCAATCCCAATCTCCCAATTCATCCCACCCCCACCCCCACCCCCCTGGCTTCCCCGCCTTGGTGTCCATACGTTTGTTCTCTACATCTGTGTCTCAACTTCTGCCCTGCAAACTGGTTCATCTGTACCATTTTTCTAGGTTCCACATACATGCATTAATACACGATATTTGTTTTTCTCTTTCTGACTGACTTCACTCTGTATGACAGTCTCTAGATCCATCCACGTCTCAACAAATGACCCAGTTTCATTCCTTTTTATGGCCGAGTAATATTCCATTGTATATATGTACCACATCTTCTTTACCCATCCATCTGTTGATGGACACTTAGGTTGCTTCCATGACGTGACTATTGTAAATAGTGCTGCAATGAACATTTGAGGTGCAAGTGTCTTTTTGAATTATGGTTTTCTGTGGGTATATGCCCAGTAGTGGGATTTCTGGATCATATGGTATTTCTATTTTTAGTTTTTTAAGGAACCTCCATAGTGTTCTCCATAGTGGCTGTATCAATTTACATTCCCACCAACAGTGCAAGAGGGTTCCCTTTGGTCCACACCCTCTCTAGCATTTGTTGTTTGTAGATTTTCTGGTGATACCCATTCTAACTGGTGTGAGGTGATACCTCATTGTCGTTTTGATTTGCATGTCTCTAATAATTAGTGATGTTGAGCAGCTTTTCATGTGCTTCTTGGCCACCTGTATGTCTTCTTTGGAGAAATGTCTATTTAGGTCTTCTGCCCATTTTTGGATTGGGTTGTTTGTTTTTTTAATATTGAGCTGCATGAGGTGTTTATATAAAAAATGTTTTAGTTTTCAATACACGATTTTCTTAATGTATATGGTGTGCCTTAGGAATATAATTTATTATTTTCTATACGGTTAACCAGTTAGAATCCCTACATTCTCCACCAAATTGGGGTGCTAACACTGTCATATATCAGGTTTCATGACTTGTATAATCAAAAAGCCCTTTTCTTAGATCAGATTCAACAACATTTTATTATATGGTTATGATTAAATGTGTTTTCATTGAAAAATAAAGTGTGGCTTAGATGGGTTAATCTAGATCTGCTGAGCAGCAAGCAGGAAAGGTGTAAAAGAGAACACTGAGGCAGGGAGACCAGTTAGGAGTTTACCACAAGTTCGAGAAAATGAGGTTCTGAATCATGACGGTGATATGACAGTGGAAAGGAGAAAAATGTGAGAAAACTTGCAGAAAAAGAACTGACTGTATTTGGTAAATAATTGAATATGGAAAGTAAAGTAAGGTAAATGTTAAGTGTGACTACAGGTTTTGAGATTGGATGATTCAGGTTTTAGGAAAAACAATATTATTTCAATGTTAAATTTACTAAAATTGATATGGCTAGAGGTCACTGAGGTAGCGATTTAGGAAGTTTTTGTATATAGTTAGGTTAAATCTGTTGGAGGGATACTTTTAATAAACTTTGTTGGATTATGCATTCTTATTGTTTCATAGGAATTCTTTATATATTTTAGCTACAAATCCTTCCAGGAATATCTTCTTCTGTTTGTGTCTTTTTGTTTGTTTTTAATCTTTTTATGGTATCTTTTGAGAAACAGAAGTTCTTAATTTCTACGTAGTCAATTCCATCAATCGTTTCCTTCATGTTGCACATTTTATTTAAGAAAGTTTTCTGTGCTGTGGGGTCATGAAAATATTTTCCTACATTGTGTTTTAATTATATTTTTAACAGTCACATAGATATTTAATCCAAATGAAATTGAGTGTTTATGGTATCAGGTAAGGATACATTATCATTTTTTTCCCCTTACGGATACTCAATTATCCCAGTACCATGTTGAAAATTCCATTTGTCTCCCATGAATTTTTAAAACCACCTTGGTCATATATCAACTGATAAATGGGTGAGTCTATTTCTAAGCATTTCATTTCTCTAATTGTCAATCTGTGTAAACACCACCTGATTTAAAATTTCTATAACTTTATTAAAAATCTTGATATCTAGTAAGGCAACTTCTCCAAACTTTTTTTCTTCCTCAGTTGAATAGTGTCTTGACAATTTTTTGATCCTTGAAACTCACTACAAATTTTAGACTCAACATGTTAATTTGTACACACACACACATGTGATGGGATTTTTATTGGCACTGTACTGAATTTACATAACAATTATAGAGCTGTCATCTATGTGATATTAGTCTTTGAGTTCATGAGCATGGTGTACCTCTTGATTTATTTCGGTCTTCTTTAATGTTTTTCAGTACAGCTTTATTTTTGTCCATAATGATTTTGCATATTTTTATTAAGTCTATTTCTGAGTATTCCATAAATTTTTATTTTAGTTTAAAAAATATTTTTCAACTCTGTATTATTGGTGTATAAAATGTAACAGATTTTTACCCTGCAAATTTATGAAAGCCTTTTTATTCTAGAAATTATCTATAGTACTGTTGGATTTTCATGACACTCATATCTCTTGAAAGTAATGATATTTTAATTTCTTCCCTTCCATTCTTTCTATTGTTTATTTCCTTTTATTCCCTTTTGGTATTGGCTTGAAACTCCAGTACAAAGTTGAGAAAAATTGGGCATTCTAGTCATTGTCGTGATTGCAGAAGGAATGTTTTTATCATTAAGTATGATATTTAGTGGTAGTTGTTTTTGTAGATACTCTTTATTAGATAAGGAGAGTTTGCTGATTGAAAAAAAATCAAGGTTGAATTATTGAGCTGGACCAAGAGAAAGGGAAATAGAATGGGAAAGGAGAGTCCATTGAAGTTTTTATTCCAATTTTAATAGTTTTAATTTCTAAGTGTTCTATGTAGTTCCCACCCTCTTCTTTCTTTCCTTCTGTCCTTTCCTTCTTTCCTTTCTTTCTTCCTCTTTCCCTTCCTCTCTCCTTTTCTTCCTTCCTCCTTCCTTCTTTCTCTCTCTCTAAAACCAGGTTTGTCTTTTTAAAAGATATTCTCTTATTTTCCCTTATATTTTCAGAGTCCTCTTAATTTTTAAAATAGGTAAGTTTAATATTTATATTTTGTCTTCTAATTCCAATATCTGGAATCTTTACCTATCTAACTTTGCTGTCTGTTGTTTCTATTACCTCTGACGCTAGGTGGCTTGTTTCCTGGTGCATTTTGTGAGCTTTTAAACTATAAATTCATATGTCTGGGAATTTTATCTGTTCGAATTTTTTAAGCCCTGTGTTTGTAATTTATAGCTCCACTGACTATTTGCCTTTGCTCCTGCCGAATATTGGGGAACTCTACCAAAATAGAAACAGTTTAAAGTAAATTTTCTTGCTGGAGGATTTTTCTGGATGTATGAGTATATCCAGAAAATATGAGATTGGGCTAGTATGAGACTGGGCTACAAGCTCAAGTGAGGGCCAGCTCGTGGGTAGGAATTCCAAGGGACGATTTAGTGTTTCCTTCTACCCAATGACACGTTTTATTTAATTTATTTATTTATTTATTTTGCGGTACGCGGGCCTCTCACTGTTGTGGCCTCTCCCGCTGCGGAGCACAGGCTCCGGACGCGCAGGCTCAGCGGCCGTGGCTCACGGGCCCAGCCACTCCGCGGCATGTGGGATCTTCCCGGACTGGGGCACGAACCCGTGTCCCCTGCATCGGCAGGCGGACTCTCAACCACTGCGCCACCAGGGAAGCCCTGACACATTTTATAATAGGCCATTTTCCTTGTTGTCCTCTCGATTTATTTCTAGTTCACATATACCTTGAGGGTTTAGGCCTCTGGGGTATCTGGTTTATGAAGGCATCGCCTATCAGACTCCTCATCTTGGTCAGGTAGCTCCCAGAATTGTTACCTGTGAATACAGAACCTGAAGTTCACCTTCGTGGGCAAATGTCCTCAAAGTGAAAGCCGGACCCAGAGCTCAGCTTACCTCTCTGGATTCCTACATTTACTTAGTTTTTGGTTTCTGAGGGTCCTTACTTTGTTGCTAATACAAGGTATATTTAAAAATATTTTTTTATTATTTTAATTATTTTCAGTGGAAGGGTTGGTCATGGTGTTGTGTGTCATATTACTGAAAATGGATTGTTTTAGCCTTTGAAAATAATATATTCCTATAATAAATTTAGATTGGCATGAAAAGAATGCAGGGGATTCTCTGAATAACAGGTAACATAAAGGTAAGATCATAGACTAGACATTTATTCATTTATTCACTCTCCTATACATGTTTACTGGCACTGTGTAATATGAGGTACTGTTACACTGCAGAAGATGCCAGTAAGTATATTGAAAGGTCCCTGGATATCAAAGATCATTTATATCATTTATAGGTATGAATAATAAATTCAATAAAGATAGTATAAACTAAATGCTCATACCCAATGGGGAGCTAAAACAAATAATTATTTAAAAAGTGTTATTTTAGCTTAATTTATAGGATAGACAGAGGGAGATGCGTGGAAGTTCATTCCGGTAAATGACCGAAGAGCATGGACAAAGGTGTAGAGATAAAAAATCATGGAATGGCTCAAGATAACTATGTTTGACTGGATCATAAGCAGTTTTAAGGAAATGGTTAATGACAAGAATGGAAAGTTAGGCTGAGGGCAGAGCAAGAAGGGCTGTGAATTCTAAGCCATGTAATTTGAGCTTAAATTAGTAGCGGGATTGAGAGTTATTAATAGATGCATAAACCTCTCAATTTTATGCAGTTTAAAATGTGTCCTTTATGGGAGGCTAATAGTAGAATCAAGACCTAGCTAAACTCTAGCAATTATATAAACAGGGGTAAATGAGAATGGGATGAAGTATGGGAGTGTGAAACCTGTTGGTGTTTTATTCAGGGTCTGATATGAATAATCTCCATTTCTGACTATGGCTTGATGTGGTTTACATAATTACTTTCTTCCATTGCTTATAAAAAATTTTATGTTCTGAATAGGTTTGAAACCACATCTTGGTTTTTCCTTCCATGAGTAAGATTCAAGCCTGAGTCCTAACCCTGAGGACACAATATTTAGAAACAAATTTCCCCCCTCATTTTAAAGAGGAAGAACCAGGCTGGTTCCTGCTCAGATAGTTTTGGTTACTTTATCTTATTTTTTAGGTTATGATATTAGTTTAACAGAGCATCTCCATAAATTTCTTAGGCCACCCCATTTTATTAATAAGAAAAAGAATCATTAAATGTCAATCAGGATTTGTAGTATCAAAACTCAAGGTCTACTTTATAAATGCTAAGGATCAGAAAATTATCAAAGGAACACTAATAGGCATACTACAAATGGCTAATGTACTTTTTATTTCTGAATTGAGATGAAAAATGAGAATGTGTGTCCTTCTTCAGCGTAGTACCAAAACCTCATTAGGGTCTGGCCAGCATGTGGGGAAGTGACACAGCTGAGGCTTTCTCAGGCAAAATACATTAACATTACAAATGAAACTTGGTCCGAATCTATCTGAAGGAGCATTTTCTCTCAGAGGTATAGTAAGAATTTCATTAGCAATGCAGTTATTAAGCTCTGTTGAATAATTCTGTGTTTTAGAAAAGGAAAGTGACCTTTTGTATCTCTCAAAGGGGTAATAGCTCTACAGATACATTTAAAATAAAACTAATTGGGACAGGACACCAGATTTATAAAAACATGTGAGGAAATTTGGTAATCAGTTGAAAAATACAAAGTATCTTGAACAAAGCATTTTATAATGTTAGATGTCTGACCTTTATTATTTCCTAATCAAACATCTTTATCTTCTGTTATAGGTTGTAGATGGGGACTGGAGGGCAGGAAAATACTGTTGAAAATTCTCAGTTTTGTACTACTTTGAAATATGGGCACAATTTGTCACATAAACTCAATAATCAGCATAACTATTGTTTTTCTTCAATTATCAGAGTTACATATTTTTCACATTTTGACATACTTGGAATCTGGGTGTTTCCTAAAAACAGTGTCAAAAGCAATATGCCCCAATTCCTATGCTTCTTAGTGGTCATTATCTTTGTGAATAACATTACAGTCATATGTGGTAGCATTCGGATGCCTAAATTAACTTAAGTTTGAATCTGTAATGTTGCTTTAAATGTTTTAAAAAGAGGTAACATTGTAGTACAGAACTGAAAGGAAACATGATTTTATACAAAGAAGGACTATTAAATGCCAAGCAATGAAATCAGAGGTAGCAGAAAACTGCCATATCTACTGAATATATTATGGCATTTCAAAGCCCGGAAAGATTGTATGACAGATTCGTAGTCCTAAAGGATTATTACTCAGGTGCCAAGCATCTATTTATGAAAAACTTCTGGATGACTTGCAGGACAAGGTAATTTACTTACAGTTAATGGGTAATTTAATTAAGGAAAAAGTAAAACTGTCAGCTTAACGAAATCCGAAATGCAAACAAAACCCTAAAATTATACTGCCAATCTTAAAGATGCCCAAGGGGTCAAGATCACAAGCATGGATTATAAAAATCAACTCAAGTCAAAAATCAACTCAGAAGACTGAGCGGGGAGACACGAACTCACACATCATTTTGATCATGGAGAAAATGCTATCTCTAATTACACGAATAAAAATATAGTATCATGAGCATGAAAGCAACTTCAAATATATTTAATTTAGTGTTTCATTTCTGAAAACATAACAAATACTTAGAAACAAATGGTGATCATTAAGATCCAAGATAGATTTACTATCTCTAAATTACTTCACACTAATATGATATTCTCTTGGTAGTGTTGTTAAGTTTGAGCTGGGATGACAAATCTGTATCTCAGTAGGACACTTAAATTGTGTTCTTGTGGACAAAATGGAGAAATATGGCCTAGATTAAATAGTGTATTAGGGACTTCCCTGGTGGCTCAGTGGTTAAGAATCCACCTGCCAATGCAGGGGACACGGCTTTGATTCCTGGTCCGGGAAGATCCCACATGCCGCAGAGCAACTAAGCCCATGCACCACAACTACTGAGCCCGCATGGCAACTACTGAAGCCCACGTGCCTAGAGCCCGTGCTCCACAACAAACCACCGCAATGAGAAGCATGCGCACCACAACGAAGAGTAGCCCCCGCTCGCCACAACAAGAGAAAGCCCGCGTGTAGCAACGAAGACCCAATGCAGCCAAAAATAAAGAAAATTAAAATTTTAAAATAAATAAATAGTGTATTAAAGGTTGAATGACTGGCTGATACGGTCTGGTGAGTGCGTTGATGGCATCTGGAGAGAGGTTTCCAGTGGCTTGTGCATGGCTCTTTCCTAGTTCTCCTTCCATGCAGTGTAATTTGTTGGTAATTTGAACACATGGAAAACTTTCCTATAAGACTTGCAGTTGTAAAAATGGAGCAGGAATAAAAATACTTTGGATCCAGTCAGTATCTCTAAAAAATTTTGACAGAGTAATAGACTGAATCTAGTAAGATTAATGTTACAAGGGGTAAATAAAAATCCTGAATCTGGGTATATAAAGTGAACTTGTTCATATAACCTAGTTCATCATTTCTAACCATTTTGTTATACCCCTCTAAGCCTCAGTTTCCCTATGTGTATAATGGGAATAATAATACTAGCTACTTAGTTTGAGGTGAGAGCTCAGCACAGTGCTGGCACATACTAAGTGTTCAATAGGTGCTACTACTTTTCCAGAAATCCTGGGATAGAATCCAAATTCTTCCACTTATGGGGTATTTGACCCTGGGTAGGGTACTTATTCTTTCTAAGCCTCATTTTCCTTATTTGAAAATAGGGATGAAATAGTATCTACCTCACAGGTGGACGTCAGGAGAATTAAACAAGATGATGCATGTGAAGCCCTCTTCAAGGTGCTTGGCATATCCTGAGCTCCTAATGAATGTTAGCAATTACAGTGAACATTAGTGCAACTTTCAGAAAATCCCCCTGGACATGAAACTGAAAAAAAAAACCAACTAGAGCCCCTCTAGAATATGGTAAATTATACTTCTCTCTTATAGACTAAATCTATGCTACTACTTCAGTTTAAATGTATACTTTCAAGAGGAATATTGGAAAATTGAGGTGAACGTAAAGTCAAATCATGTGAAAAATGATGGAAGAACCTGGTGACATTTATTCTGGAGAAGAGAAGATTATGCTAGAAGAAGCTATCGGAAGGGTTGTCATTGAAAGAGGAATGGGGCTGGCTCTGTTTGGGCCCCAGAGTTAGAACTGTGACGATGAGACAGATATTTTGTTTCCCTGAAGAAGGACTTCCTTTCATGGCTGCCTGCGAAGGTAGTGATTTCTCAGTTACTGAAGTTTTTTTTTAAGTCTGAAAAGTCATTTGAGGGAGAATTGCCGAGAGGATTCAGGGATTTGAGATGGGATTTGGCTCAGTGATCTTTAAAGGCCAGTCCTTTCCTGAGGTTCAGCTGTGGACTTCTTTACAGTGCTTAACATTTAAAACCTTAAAAAAAAAATCTGCATCCAGCCACCTAGTCTTTTCTCCCAAATTATTTGACTGAAGCCTCTCACATGAAATAAGAATTGCATATCCCTGACCTTTAAGAGCTAAAATGTATTTCCTTCCCTGCTCTTATCTGAGGTATCCGGGTAAATGGATTTGCAGAATCTGTGCATGCCAATCATACTTGCATTTCTTTTAAAGTAGGGAAGTGGATAAAATGATTAAAGAACTGTCAGGTCACAGGATTTCTGATGGCTCAGCTTTAGTTAGTTGCTAGCAATGCTTCTGTCCCAACTAATATCAATATTAGCTAATAGGCATGCAAATATTGAGTATATGGTTCACAGGCAAGCTTGTTATTGCAGAGGATTCTTGGAGCAATGTATATCATAGGAAAAAATTGTATCGACATTTAGTATCTCACTCAGCGTAATAGTCTGCTTCCAAGTGGTTTAATTTTTCTTTGATTTTTTTTTTTTTTTTTTTTTTTGCGGTACGCGGGCCTCTCACTGTTGTGGCCTCTTCCGTTGTGGAGCACAGGCTCCGGACGCGCAAGCTCAGTGGCCATGGCTCACGGGCCTAGCCGCTCCGCGGCATGTGGGATCTTCGCGGACCGGGGCACGAACCCATGTCCCCTGCATCGGCAGGCGGACTCTCAACCACTGCGCCACCAGGGAAGCCCTAATTTTTCTTTGATTTTTAGTTTATGCTTCCTGGCCTTAGAATTATGTGTTGAAAAACTCAAGGATTGGTCCTCTGCTTTTATATTGATTAACAAATAACTCATGAGTGGCTCTGAAGGACAATAAAGGGAACTCCTCCTCCTTTACCTCCAAAACCTTACGGTGAACTTAACCAGGGAGATGACATGATGTCAGTTCTACACCAACTCACAGGTGATAGCTAAAGGTTTGGCCATATGGTGAAGGAGCTGGAAAGAACAGGATTTGAGGCTCGCTGATGAGGAAGATTGGGGAAGAAGTATGGGAATGAGTCTCTTGAAATGGGCCTAGCATGAGGGAATATTAATGTCCCATGTGAATTTTCACCACGTGTTCAATAACCAGGTAAACTAGATGACTCACTGTTGATGTCAGTCACCTTCTTTCCCTAGTGACTTTACTGTGTCAGTGAGCCCATGAACAATGGTCCATCATAGCAGTGATGCTGACTGCATATGCATCAATAAAAAGCCCGATTGCCTCTCTCTGAGGCTGACCTGGCTCTCCCACTATGGCTAAATGCCAATCAGCCAGCCTTGGAGACCAATAGGGAGCTCTTGATATTGCATAACATAATGAGGGGGCCAGCCTACCTGCTGGTTCATTATACTGGGTCCCCTCCATTATGGAGTGAACGGTGCTTTGTCCTCACTGGAATAAACACAATCTGGTTATGGTTTGTTTTCCTGGGCCGTTATGCTGATTCTGTTGACTTACTGCCTTACTTATATCATGCCTTATTACATCATGTTTTCTCACAGAATATTGTTTTTAATCAAGAGACTCATTTCACAGCAAAATAATTAAGGTCGCTGCTCTTGGGGTTCACTGGTATTTCCATAAAACCTTCACCCAAAAGCACCTGACTCGTGGCATAGCAGAATGGTCCAAGGAACTGATTTACTGTGTCACCTGGGAAATAACACCTTTTGACATTAGGGTGGTATCCTTCAGGATAAAATACATTCTCTGAACTAGTGACTAACGTATGACGCTGTTTCTCCCCAAAGCAGGACACATTGGTCCAGAAATTGAGGAGTGAAGTGTGGGTGGTATCTCATGATTACATTGAATGACCAAAGCACAAAATTTTCCTTCTCAAGTTCAAGTCCTGCTAGTTTGAACGTCTTAGTATTCAGTGGATAAATATTCCACCAGGGGAGAAAATTGAACTGAAAGTTGGGATTTGAGACTGCCATTTGACTTTTTTGGGCTCCTCTTGCCAAGGGACCAGGAAGGAAAAAAAGTTTACTGTAGTGGGTTACTGTAATTTTCTAAGATGGAGCTCAGGGATTCCTCTGGAGTGCCTCCTAGTATTGTAATATCCAGTGCCAAAAGTTAATGGCAGACCACAGCAACCCCATACAGCTAGTATCACCAAGGTTCAGACCACTCAGGAATTAAGCTTCGGATTAGCTCACCCGCCAAAGAACCATGAGCAGCCGAGGTGCTGTCTGAGCACAAAAGGAACTCGGAGGAGGAAAGTTGTCAATAACCAAAGATAATCTCAGAAGCATTTGCAGAAATGAAAGTGACTGTCCCTCCTCATATTTTCTTCCTTGTTCTAACATATTAATCTTTTCCTCTTTTGTTTCCCTATTTTTTCAAAATTAATAAATATTTAATGTCTATAAAACTTAATGTCAGCTTTAGTGGCTGATAACTTTAGTATTCTCTGAATTGTACTGTTTTAAAAATAATTTTTAAATTAGCATACAGGAAAATTGACTTTTTTGGTGCACAGTTCTATGACTTTTAATACATATGTTGGTTTGTGTGACCACCATCACAATCAAGATACAAAACAATTTCATCACCCCTGCCAAAATTTCCCTTGTGTTATCCTTTCATAGTCACACTTCCCTACCACCACCCCTAACCCCCAACAAACACTGATTTGATTTCTATCATGATAGTTTAGTCTTTTTGACAATGTCATATAAGTGGAATCATACAGTATGTATGCTTTTGGGATTGGTTTCTTTCCCTTAGCCTAATGCCTATGATATTCATCCAAGTTACAAGGTGTGTCAATAGTTCATTCCTTTTTATTGCTGAAGAGTAATCCCCTAGTTTTTAATATATGGTGGATTGGTGATAATTTTATAATTTATCTGATAGATTTTGGTATATCACAATGGGCTTGTCTTTGAGATAGAAGAGAAATGAATATCACCCAGAGATGGATGCTTCAATGCAGGAATAAGAGTGTTCATGCATGTTGAGTAGCAAGAGGGTGGACAGCTGCAGAATTGTAGTTTGACTCACTTCTCTGCAAACTGTCCCACTTTTAGTGTGCCTTTCTGAACCAAAGAGGTGAGACAGCTAAAACATTTTCAAGATTTCCTTATAGCTAGATTCTACATTAAAACTAGATTTGCCGAGGAAATGTACGCACACAAGACTCAGAAGGAGTAATTGAGCAACATGAGACGGCAGCTGCATGAGCGAAGATTTATTTTTCTGGCTGACACAGCATCAGGGGTATTTGGCTCTTCTGCTCTAGTAGGCATAGAGGTTTGTATGTTTAGTCCTTGGCGTCACAGGCACTGAGGGGTATGTGAAGGCTGCCGTGGAATTTCCACTACAGTAGTTTTGTGAGTGGTAGAGTATCACTCCAAGCTGTGTTTTACCTGGCCGCATAGATCCAAGCTTTTTTTACTGGCCCTCCAAGAAGATCTGCAAGGTACCCAATACTGCGTAATAAATTCCTTTCTCCTTATACTGAATAAACTGGATTCTGTTATCTGCAACTGATCCTTTGTTTCTGAAATTGAGAATTTGGGGATTCCCCCCAAATTGATCTTTGGATAATTTTTAGAACCTATTAAATTAATTGCTGTGTGTCTGAAATATTTCATATTAATGATAAAAAATTAATTGCTCTCATTTATGGTGATTACATAACACAACAGTGCATGCAACACTTATTTAGTGAGTGTCTATGTACTAGATCTGAAAATATAGCCATTAAAAGCAAACACAAATTCTGTTTTCATGGAGTTTCCATTTTAGTAAGGAGAGACAGACAAGTATAATGGGCAGCATGATGATAGCGCTAGGGAGAAAAGTGAAGCAAGGAAGGGAGATAGGGAATGACAGGGATTTTAGAAAAGGTGGCCAGTGCTTACTGGTAAAATGACATTTGAGTAAGGACCCAAAGAAGGAGCAGCATTCTGGGCAGAGGGAACAAACAAACATGAAGGTTTTGAGGTAGAAGCATGTCTGGTAGGTTGAAGGAACAGCAAGGAGGCCAGTGTGGCTGGCCTGCAGGGAGTCAGGTGCCTTTAGGATCATAAAGTCAATTGCAAACAAAGGTACTAACATTTCATGCTGAAGATTACATACAAGTAATCAAACTGTATATGTGAATATATATATATATATAATTTTTTTCCTTATTATCAACAAAGTGCAAAAACAAAAACTTTCAGAGAAAACTTCTAATCTCCTGAGAAGACATTGGAGGCACCCCTCTCTCGCCTCTTCCTGGTGGATTTTGGACTCCAGTGGAGAAATGCTGTGTAAATAGTTTAAGAAGGGAACATTTATAAAGAGCTACAAATATACCAATAAGCATGGTGATGCTCTGGGTACATTAACTCATTACACACCAAGCCTACAATGTCAGGTATTTTTAGCTCTAATTTACAGATGAGGAAACTGAAGCCAAGGAAGATTAGGCATTGTTCCCCAAATCATACAGCCAGTAAGTAGTGGAGTTTCAATTTCAAAAGCAAGTTTGTCTGACTCCACACTATTACTTGATCCCTGAAGGACATGAAGAGCAAAGGAGATTTCTCACTGGTGAAGGGCTCTCATGGACTTAGAGACAGTAAATCAAGTTACCCTAACGTTTCCACATATGACCTATTTTCCATTTTTTGAATCATCTTTTTTGTTGCTTTTAGAATCCTCTCCATTTATCCTCACTAATTCCTCATTCTTCTTCTCCCACAGTTATTTAAAATATGAAAAAGTTGATGTGTAATATACAGTATATGATAGAATAGCTTAAGTATCATACTTTTTTAATATACCCCAACTTTCTTGTTTAAAAAATTGAACTAATATGTATTTTCTGTAAAACATTTGGAAATATGGAAAAGTAAAAAGAAATAGAAAAAAAAATCACCCATATTCATCTTACCCAGAAAACACCCATTATTAATCATTTGGTTTATTTTTTCTAAATTAATTAATTAATTAATTTTTGGCTGTGTTGGGTCTTCGGTGCTGCACATGGGCTTTCTCTAGGTGCGGAGAGCGGGGGTTACTCTTCGTTGCGGTGCGCGGGCTTCTCATTGCAGTGGCTTCTTCTCTTGTTGAGGAGCACTGGCCCACAGGCTTAGTTGCTCCGCGGCACGTGGGATCTTCCTGGACCAGGGACCAAACCCGTGTCCCCTGCGTTGGCAGGCGGATTCTTAACCACTGTGCCACCAGGGAATTCCCTCATTTGGTTTGTTTTTTGTCTTTTTAATATGGATTTTAAAACCTAGTTAAGCTCCTATTCTATATAATAATTAAAATTTTTAAATATTTCAAAAATATAGAAAAATACAGAGCATGAAAAAACAACCTCCTAAATGGGTGAGTCCTAGAATCAGACTGCCTGTGTCTGAAACCTCACACAGTATCTTGCTGAGCAACTTGTGCCTTTATTTTCTCATCTGTAAAATGGGGATAATAAGAGTACCTCCGTTTCACCCTTCTTTCTTTTCAGAAATAAATATTAGAGGTGAAAGTGAAGTCCCTTTTATACTCCTCCCCAATCCCACTTTCCTGTCTTTTCCACTAGGCGATCACTGTCCTGAAATTGGTTCATTTTCTTCTGTCCATGTCTTATACCTTTACTATATTGAATGTATCTATATAAATTTTATGTCATGATTTTTCCCATTTAATTGAAAGCATTTTCATAAAAGCTTATCCCTCTGTCAGACACTTTGCTTAAAAATTCTTTGTGTTGCGGTAATATACCATTAAATATCAGTATTTACTTAAAGTTTCCCTAGTATTAGATATTTAGGTTTCATTTATTTTCTTTTACCAATAACACTGGTGAAACTTTTTGTTCTTACATTCTGGCATACATCTTTGATGATTTTTTTCAGGCAGGATTGATTGGCATTAAAGGATAGAAACTTTTAAAGTAATTCATAATTATTATAAAAATAATAATTGAAGACATCTGTAAAAATGAAAGAAAAAAATGTCTGTATGCCACCATTAAAAGATTATCACTGCTAACGGGTTTATCTTCTTCTAGACATATTCCTTCCATAAAGCATACTTCAATCCCCTCCTTTCCCCTGACACACACTGTACTTGGCTATATACTGTTTATTAAGATTTACATTAACATTAAATGATCCCATTTCCTCAATTCATTTCATATTCTCTGGGAAACATGATTTTCAATGTCTGTATAATCCTACCATGTGAAGTAGCATAATTCATCTAGCCATTCTCCTATTTTGGGGCACTTAAATTACTTCATTTTGAACTGTATTAGACAGCAGTGAGTATTCTTATAGAGAAACTTTGTGCTTCTTAATCGGTTTCTTAAATGAGAGTCCTGGAAATAAAAATTACTAAATTAAGAATAACTATATTAAAGACACATAATACATACTGTCAAATTGCTCTCCAGAAATACCTGTTCTCTTGACTGTATAACCCACAAAATACATTTGCTGAAATTATCTTCTGCTAATTAGATACAGAAAACACTATTATTTTTTTTTCATTTTGACTGATTAAAATTGACTTTAAAAAAATTGCTACTTAGATTCATTCAGATTTTATTTTTTATAACTTTTGTGTGCTTAGGCAATCTTTAAAAAGTTGGGGTTGGGGCTTCCCTGGTGGCGCAGTGGTTGAGAATATGCCTGCCAATGCAGGGGACACGGGTTCGAGCCCTGGTCTGGGAAGATCCCACATGCCGCGGAGCAACTAGGCCCGTGAGCCACAACTACTGAGCTTGTGCGTCTGGAGCCTGTGCTCCGCAACGGGAGAGGCCGCGACAGTGAAAGGCCCGCACACCGAGATGAAGAGTGGCCCCCGCTCGCCACAACTAGAGAAAGCCCTCGCACGGAAACGAAGACCCAACACAGCAAAAATAAATAAATTTTTAAAAAGCAGTTTCTTTAAAAAAAAAAAAAGTTGGGGTTATTTTGACCAAAATCTGCTTAAAGTTAAAAAAAGAAAATAAATCTGTGTTTAGCATCACTGGGCTATAGCTATGGCTTTTGTCGATTGTTAACGAAGTTTGGTTCAATTTTCAGGTACACATGGCACAAAATAATGTGGAAAATTGATGACCATCTAGTGACTTTTAACTTTTTAAACCTTCATAGTTGAACCTCTCCCCAAAAAATTCCATTGGGAATTTTCTATTAAAGTACTTAATAAAATTAGACTTTTAAGAATAAAGCTATTGGTCAGATAATCAGAAACCATTTGAATAATCTGCTGTTAAATTCTAAAATAAACAGCTACAAAGGAACCACAAAATTATCTTGGAATTTTCCTTTATCAGTCTGTATGCTGGTTTTAATTACTTAAGGTCAACATGTTTTCTCTAGGTGAGAATCCTATGAGAAAATCATTTATTGACAGTGGCAAGTTGTCCCATTTAGGAAAATCTGTAATTGTCATTTGACCTAGGTTGACTGGGATGACCTTTGTTTTTACAAGCAAAGAAATTGTTTTAAATCCATTAGCCATGTTGTTAGGTCTCACTTAGATGACAAAAAGAATAATGTAATTTGACTCAAATTCTGGATGGATTAAATAATAAAAACGTATAAAGTAATAACAAAATAAGAAAATATAGGCATCTACTTGATCTTGCAGAAGTACCGTACCTCTAAGCATAAAATGAAGAAATCACAAAAGGAAATAGTTGAGTACATAAAAATGACAATCTTCTGCAGAAAAGGTCACCAGAAACAAAATTAAAAGGAAGACTACAAACTGAGAAGAGTATTTGTGACATATATGGTAAGCAAAGGTGTAATATATAAAACTTACAAAGATTGCTTACAAATCAATAAAAAAATTGAAATTCAATAGAAAAATGGTCATAGAGTGCCAGTGAGAAATTCACACACACTGACAAGAGAAGGAAATATATAGCCAGTAAATATATATGAAAAATTATTCAGTATTACAGAAAGCAGCTCTTTTGCCCCTTTCCTGTTTGTCCATTCCTGTTCCTCTCTAACCCTAAAAGAACATAATTATAGAAATGACATCACTAGGCAATTTAACTTTACTCCTGACTTATGTTCTACTGAATGCACACCATGCCTTGGCTAACCTGCTGATTCTTTTCCTAGGTTAAAAGTAGCAAGAATGAAGAATTAAGTAGTTAAAGAATGACCAGCTCTCTACCCACAGCAGCCCCCTTTGCAATCCTGTAGGCAGATCACATGGGCAAGATAATGTCTGAAGAAAGATACTGAGGAGTCAACCAGTCTGCACACAGTGGAGAATGATGAAGAATCTAACCTCGTGCCTCGGTGATTCACTGAGATTCTTTCCCTCTTTTCCCTTTAAAAACTCTCATGGCTGAGTAGAACCTGGGGAGTTGGTTCTGGGAAACGAGTCCACCTTCTCTCCAGATTGCTGGCCTTCTGATTAAAGCAACCTTTCCTTTCTACCAACACTTGCCTCTCCAGTACTGGATTTTGAGCAGCGAGCAACTGAACCTGAGTTCAGTAACATTACTAATTATAAAAATGACTATACATTTAAAAAATATTAATACACTAGCATTTTTCTCTTCTTCCAAAATGGCAAATATCTGAAGTATTATAATCTAGAATGCTGTGAAATAAGTACTCATAAACTGCTGGTAACAACTGACATAAAAATTTTTTAAGGAATTTTTGCACTATTCATCAAAAACTTAAAAAATGCACATGCTATGTAATCCAATGATTTCAATTCTGAAAGGCATCATAGAAAATTAAAAGATGTATGCACAGATTATGTACTAGGGCATTCATTCTAGAATTATTAATAACATCAAATACTTGAGAAACAGTGCCTAATATCCAAAAGTAAATTACAAATAATCGAAACAGTAGAATATATTATATGGTTACTTAAGTTGTGCTGTCAGAGACTTTAATGATTTGAGAAAATATTAATGTTAAGGAAAAAATAAAAGCAGGTTACAAACGATAATTCTCGTTTTGCAGTACACACACAAACACCAGGAAGGAAATTCCTCAACATGCTAATACCGCTAATAGTGTCATATTTGGGTGGTGGGATCCCAAGTGATTTTTATATTCTTCCCGATAGTCTTCAATATTTTCCAAAATGTTTACAGTAAACATGCATTATTGTTATAATCAGAACACACAAGACAGGGGAGAGAGATTGAGAGAGAGGGAGAGAGAGAAAAGAACTTTCACATTTCACGTGTAAATGTTTATTAAAAGGACATTAGAGAGACTTCTCTGGTGTTGCAGTGGTTAAGAATCCGCCTGCCAATGCAGGGGACACAGGTTCGAGCCTTGGTCCGGGAAGATCCCACTTGGCGCGGAGCAACTAAAGTCTGTGCGCCACAACTACTGAAGCCTGCGCGCCTAGAGCTCGCGCTCTGCAACAAAGAGAAGCCACGGCAGTGAGAAGTCCCCGCACTGCAAGGAAGAGTAGCCCCTGCTCGCCGCAACTAGAGAAAGCCTGCTCACAGCAACGAAGACCCAATGCAGCCAAAGATAAATAAATAAATTAATTAAAAGAAATAAAAGGACGTTAGAGACCGTGCCACGGACAAATTCAAGTCAACTTACACTGGATCTGCTAGGTCAATTTCTCCAGGTGCATAATTATCAGAAATTCGGGTGCTCCTTTTGAACAACAGGATAACTCACCCATTCACAGAACTTTAGACGAAGGGACCCTTGAGATCCCTGACAGTAACGAAGGCTTAATGTTCATCTTGCTTACCACTTGGTGCCTACCACCCGGATCAGTATATTTTTGGATGAAAGAAAAAATGAAGACCACCCCCAGTCATTGTACAAATAGAGAACCTGCTTCCTGCAGAAATAAAAGGACTTAACTTGCCCAAGTTTACATGTTATCCCCATGAAGTAACACCAACAGTAGCAATAATTACAGTTACTACTACTTTCAATAAGCACCACATCTACTGCTTGACAGGCATTCTTCAAGGGCTTTACGTACATCAACTTATTTAATCCTCATAATAACCTAATGGGTTAGGTATTGTAATTATTTTCATAAAATAGGTGAGAAAACGGAGTCACAAACTGCATCTAAATTTCATTCCCCCTTTCTTCCCCGCCATTTCATGCAAATCCTAATCACCCCAAAATTCGGCCTGACGTCAGCTAGCTTGGATCCTTACGAAGGGATGCTCCTGGGGCGCATCCGTGTGTGTTTGTGTGTGACGCGGGAAGTAGGAAGATTTTAAACACCCGCCGCCGGAAAACAATGTCCTGATGTCCTGGATTTTACTCTGGCTTCCCCCGCTCCCCCGGAGAGCCCCTCCTGGTGGGCCAAGGGGACTGGGGACGGGAGACACCACGAGGGCACCCCGGCCTCTCTCGCGTCATGAGGCTCCCCCCCGCCACCTCCCCCGGGGGCCGCTCAGCCCCGCAGGAGCCGCCGGGCAGGGCCGCAGCCCCGCCCGCGCCACCTGCTCCAGGGCTCCCGCATCCCCGCCCCGCGTCCCGCCCCCGCGCCGCGCCCGCGCCCAGCGGTCCCTCCCTCCGGCGTGACGGGAGCACGGGCGCCGGCCGCCCGGGCCGCGAGCGCAGCAGAGCTGACAGCGGGCAGCCGGGCAGGGGGCGAGCGAGTGGCGAGCCGAGCGCGCAGCACTCGCGGTCCGGGAGCCGGAGCGCGCCCCACTCGGGGAGGCTGCCTTCTTGCCGGCCGGCGGGCCGACCACAGCGGGACGGAGATGCTGCTCCTCCGCCCAGGGCCGACGCGGGGGAGGGGCCGGGGGCGGCCAGCCGGGGCTCTCCGCTGCGGACTCTCGCCTCCCTGGAGCCCCGCCTGGATCTGCTGTTGGGCGCTCGCCGGCTGTCAAGCGGCCTGGGCTGGGGACCTGCCCTCCTCCTCCGGCCGCCCGCTTCCTCCTTGCCTGGAGGTGAGCCGCACCTGGTCTTTTACCTGGAGTTTGAGGGGGAGGGGCGAGGAGGGCGCGGGAGATGTGGGGTGAGGGTCGTGCCCGTTTACTGCTCTCTGCCTCTTTCCTTCCTTGGAGGACTGTGCTTTTCGTTTGTTTCCAGGGATGAAGTTACCCGCCCCGGGAAGCTGGCCGAGAGAGGGTGTGTGGCTTTGCTGGCTTTTGGGGGGTGCGTTTCGCGCTCCTGGTGTTTTGAGGGCTCTGAAGGACTTTGCGGCGCCGTCTTGGAGTACCAGGCTTGAGGACCTGGGGCCGAGGGAGAGCTTTCAGCAAGGGCAGGGGACTGGGGAAGCTTCGCCAGTGGGATTTGGAGACCCCTCACTTCACAGCTTTTCCAGAGAGCCAGATACGTCCGCCGAGGGCGTCCCGCTCCCCTCCCCCTCCCTCCACTCCCCAGTGTGTACAAACCCCTTCCTCCTCTTCCCCTGCTCTCAGCTTCCAGATAAGGCCCTGGGGACTTGCTAAGCCAGTGTGTGGTGTCACTTGGCATCCTTCTGGCAAAACGTGGATGTGAATTAGGAAGAAAAAAGTGTATTTAGGGAGGAGGTGGGTTGGTGATCTAGGAAATTAGAAAAGACAGTGAATATGCTCCTTTTGGGAGATGTTCATCACCTGGGATGAAGCATTGCTACTGTGTATTTTAAAGTTGGAGATTATTGTTGATATATAGCCAAGAAAGGTAAATTATAGGTGATGTGATTTTTTTCCCCTGCTTTTAGGGGAACTGGACTTAATGCCAAAAATTTACAAGGGGTGTCATTGGTACTTGTATTGGGTGTTTATCTTTCCCTTTAGTGTTCCAGAAAGTGCATCCTCTTAATGAAAATCAATGAGGGGAAGGAAGCAACATTTCTGACCTACTTTGAGTGATTATGTTGGGGAGGATATGAGGAGTGGTTACGGTTTTTAGGGAGATTGCTAAGAATCAGGGTGATGGGTCATTTTAATTTAACATAGCAAAAATGGGTTAGCTAATAGCCCCTCTGGGAAACAAGACCAGACCTTGTTCCTTTGTGTCACTTTTGAATTTTACCCAGGCTTGAATTATAGAATATCCACGTTCTAGACATCGTCCATCATCCATGGATTTCACCTTCCTCTCCCATGGTCTCAGTCCCAGGACAGACTGAAATGAAAGAGAATCAGATCAAAGGCATGTGTGCGAGCACACAATAGTGTTATAATTGGGGAAATCAGGGCAAGCACTCAGTGAACAGCTGTGTTTAATTTCAGAGTTTATTAGTATAATTAGTTGTTTAATCCGTATTCTCCTATCACCTGGGAATAGTCCATTCTTCCACAGAATGCTGCTTCTTGGGCATCTTCAGACTGAATAGTAACAGGACAAACTTAAAACTTTGCCTCCAGCCCCCAGTCCCAATATGCAAAACCTATTTTTTTTTTCCTGAAGTGAAAAGTCTTAAGATTCTTGTAAAATTAATTCTTAGTATTGGAGACTCTACTTGAAACAGGTGAAAGTCAGGGCCAGTGGGGGTGATGCTTGGCCACTATAGCTAGACTGATCCTTTAGGTGAGCACATGTTCTACCCCTGTATACCCAGGCAGAATGGAGTAAGAGTCTGCCAACCTGAGACAAATCTTGAAACCAGAGGCAGAGAGATGGCGGAAGGTTCGGGAAGGCTGTGCTCAATTAATTGTACTGACTTTAGAAATTGCATGCGACTCAGTTCCTTGAGGTTTCAATTTTGAATTTATGGAAATAAATGAAATATATGGGAGGATGCTCTGGAGCCTGCGTGTGGCTAGTTGTGTTTTTAGAAAGGTGATGCACAGATCCATTTATATTCTTCCTTATGACTGACAAACAGTTGGAAGATGATGGAGAGTTAGAGGTTCCTTTGGACATAGGAGGGGCCAAGGGGCTGAATCTGCTTCTGGGCATCCGGTCTAACCCACTGAGCTAATTAACAGAGTTGATCATTGTTCCTCTCTGTTTTTAAGAGGAATGTGAGAAGGGCAGGTGTTTTTCAGGTGTTGAGGGTAAGGGTCTGCTTCTGCTTACCGGTAGGGAGGGTCCTTCCTCTGAGATACAGCTATGGAAATGTGGGCCAAACTCCTGTGAGCTAAGACATAGTTAAAATAACTCTCTGGTGCCCACTCCTGCCGGTGTATCCCTTTCCCCTCTTTAGTAACAGAAAAGGACATGAATGCCCTTACAATGCCCCACGTAAGGGACAGCACCACGTGGAGGGGAGGACAGCGAAAGCCGTGAAAGTGAGGGTTCTGAGGCTGGAAACTAAAGCCAACTCTTTTTTTTTTCCCGGTATGTGGGCCTCTCACTGTTGTGGCCTCTCCCGTTGCGGAGCACAGGCTCCGGACGCGCAGACTCAACGGCCATGGCTCACGGGCCGAGCCGCCCCGCGGCATGTGGGATCTTCCCGGACCGGGGCGCGAACCCGTGTCCCCTGCATCGGCAGGCGAACTCTCAACCACTGCGCCACCAGGGAAGCCCAAAGCCAACTCTTAATAACAGGAGAGGATGTTGAAGGGAAAATCCGCAGGTAATTCTAAGCCTCATTGCTGCCAGTAGTTTTAGTCTCGTCCTCATTTATCAGTATTTTTATTAAAGTAATCACGTTTAACTAAGTTACAGGGACTGTCATTTTGCTTGCCTGGTTTTGGCGGGAAGCAGCAAAAGGGGAAGGACCAGAAGCAGAGAAAATTGGCCTGGGAGGAATCTAGTTATGATTGCCAGAGTTCAGAAAAGAGGCCCTTCCAAAAGACAGCTGGGATGTGGGTAAAGTTTCCCTTAGATTCCTTGCAGAGGATTGGACTCTGGGGTGAAACTCAAATATAATACAGCTTCCTTTGTCAAAGTCATTGGATTATGGAGCTGAAAAGGGGAGAAAAATGATTACTTTGGAAGGCTCAGCTGGGGATACAGTCAGCAGGGTGGACATACAAGCACAAACAGGAAGGGGAGACGGCAATAAAAGTACAGTCAATGTGCCAGCGGTTGAAGGACAACAATAGGATGTGACTTTGATAAATGGTGTTTAAGCAAAAAAAAAAAAAAAAAAAAGAGGACTGGATATCAGAAAGTACAGAATTAATTTTCTTCCAACTGTTTATGGGGTAACTTATGAAGGATAAATATCCTCTGGGTATCTACTTTTCACTTGTAAAATGGTGGTAATAAAAAGGGACCTGCCTGTCTCTATTGTGAGGATAAGATGGATGAAGATAAGTTAAAGGAAAATAAATTACACACACACACACACACACACACACACACATACATACACATACACATATGAGATTTGATGATTGCTAGATTAGCAGACCTAGATCCTGATGTTTCAGGAAGGGTCTACAATGAGACTTCAGAGGTTCAGAGGATAGGCTTATCCAAGAGTTGAATGCAATGGAATTTTTGACTCATTGAAGAAGAGGACTTAATGGGGCTGCCAGAGGAAAAGAAAGATAAAAGCCAACAGATGAATCAGAGTTGGAGTAAGGTATTAGAAGATAGACTGCGTGAGAGAGAAGTGCATGAAAAGAACAGAACTAAGCGGATTATGTATGCATTATTTAAATTTGGAAAATTAAATCACAAACTAGCTTGATTCTTAGTGCACTTCTCTACAGTCCTGCGTAATGTGATTCTATTGGTCTCTCTGAATCTTGATTCAGTGATGACTTGCTTTGCCAACAGTTTTCATTCCACAGTTACTGAGCTTAAACTATGTGCCAGGTGAAATGTCAGCTGATGAGAAATTACAGATTAAAAAAATAAAATTTAATTGGCTAAGGATGAGCCAGATATGTAAACTAACATTTGCAGTGAAGTGATTTGGTGCTATGAGAGAAAAAGGGGGCCATAAGTCTAGTGGGGAGGATGAGAAACGGCCCTGTAGAGGAGGTGAGTGAGCCTGGAAAGACGGGTAGGAATTTGCCAAGCGAACAAGGGTCAGATGTGAGGTTGCGCTGGTTTGGGGGAAAGATATTTCTGACGTGGAGCAGAGGTTGAAAATGGCAGAAGCACAGAACAATTATGCTGTAACTAGTTATAACTGGAGTGCTGCGTGCTACGAGGAGCTTAATGAGATATGAGGCCGAGAGGCAGGCGGAAGCCTGATCATAGGGGACCTTCTGTCATGATAAGAAGCTGGTCTTCATTTGGTAGGTGATAGGTAGCAATAGAAGGATTTAAGAATCAGGAGTGGGCTTCCCTGGTGGCGCAGTGGTTGAGAGTCCACCTGCCGATGCAGGGGACACGGGTTTGTGCCCCGGTCCAGGAAGATCCCACGTGCCGTGGAGCGGCTGGGCCCGTGAGCCATGGCCGCTGAGCCTGCGTGTCCGGAGCCTGTGCTCCGCAACGGGAGAGGCCACAACAGTGAGAGGCCCGCGTACCGCGAAAAAAAAAAAAAAAAAAAAAAGAATCAGGAGTAATGCAATATACTTTAGTTCAGCAACAGTATGGAGGTCACATGAGAGGGGTGGGAAATAGAAAGAGGTGAGACCTGCCGGGAGCAATTGTAAGAGTGCAGGTAAAGGATGACAGAACCTCAGTTGATGAGCAGCAGTGAAAATGGGAAAGAGGGATGATGTTAGAAGATAGAATTGACAGTGGGTGGATGTGGAGGGTGAGGGAATGGAAGGTTCTGCCTTGTCTAGAGGATGGTACCTGCACCCTTTGTGAGGAAGATGAGATAAGGAGCTTGGTTCCGGAGAGCTGACCTCTAGAGAGTTCAGTAGGCAGTTAGGTAGCAGGTCCAGTTGGCTCAGGGCCACGGTCTGGGCCAGTGTGGAGATACAGGAATCACTTGAATGAAAGGCAAGGTTGACACTGCTGGATTGGATGGGATCATCCAGGGAGTGAGGACAAAGGATGAAAGATAGAACTTGGGTTTTTACCAACATTAAATGGGGCAGGAACCAAGCAGCCCACAGAGGTGACATGTAAGCAATGGCAAGTTTCAGGGAAATGCAACAGTGTAGTTATGGGGAAAGGGAGAAACGCCTTTGATGAAGAAAGGGGTTGGTTGTGTTGTCAGTGGTCAAGAAATTCGAATGAGATGAGACCTGAAAAGACAAGATTGAGTTTGACAGTTAGCTCCCTGATGCTTAACGCCCCAGTAGTTCCTGTGGAGGTATTAACTGGGGGGTGAGGCAATAGTGATAGAGTAGATTTTATTATTATAGCCTTCCGAGATTTGGTAAGAATTTGGGTCTTCCGTGTCCACCTAAGTCAGTAGACTTGTAAATGGTCATATCTTCTGTTTTAGACTTTGATGGGCATAGCTGAGAAGTAACCTTTGGCCTTTTTGCAGGAGGTCTCTGAAGGTCATGGGCTGTGGGTTAAGAGGTTAGAGATTCTAAAGCCACACTGTTGCTGCAGAAGTTAGGACTTGGCCTCTGTTTTCAAGCCGTTAACATAATTAATCTTGCCTGTTATGCTTGTGAAGGTGAATTTTCCATTTCAAGTTCTTATGCTCAGAACCATTTCTCATGTTTTAGGCAAATGTGAGCAAGTATTCACACCATCAATATTTACAATGTAAAACCAAGAGTTGACAGATCTGTGAAGTGTCATATTTTAGCGCAAGGGATGGAAATAGCAGAGCATAGTATAGAGTGGCACATATTCCTATTAGAGTGTATCCCTCGGCAGCGCCTTGAATCTTAGAGTAATTCTTGCTTGTCAGAAAACACCAGTTAACTTTTGGTGGCCTTTTCCTTCCCCAGGAAGAAACCGTGGCTAATTCTTGTCCCTTTTTGCCTTTCTTAATTGAAGTTATATGTAATATTTCAACATTAAACACATATTTATTATGTACTCATGTACCAGGTGCTAGCACTAAAATGTTGAATAAAATGTATGGTCCTTCCTCATACTGAGCTGTATAATCTCATGTGGGCAGACTCAAAACAACACCACCTATCAGGTAATTCCATCTGTCATAAGCTCTGTGATGGGAACTGTGTGCAGTCAGCGTGTATAGCCTTTTTGGTCTGGTTGGGGTGGGAGGGGTTCCCAAGGAAAAGATGTTTAAACTGTGACCCAAAGCATGAGTAGGAGGTTGTGTGTGGTGGTTTTAGAACGCCTCACCTGGAGGAAGCCTTTTGGCCTAGGTCAGTTCCTCTAACTTCCTCTAACCTTTCCTGGAGTACTACAGACAGATGTTCTCTTCTCTTCCCTGGTTCCCAGTCCCAGCCCATTGTTTGCTCTTGGGCAGCCATACACTGTCCTACAAAGGCTTTTGCACATGCAGGCCCGCCCTGTATAGCTGGGTGAGTGGTACCCACCTGTGGGGTCACGTAAGAGCTGGAATCCAGCCAGCGCTCAGGGTGCCCAGCCAGCTGTCTTGGCACAGGTCTGCATCCATCCAGAGGAAGGAGGACCTTTTTCGGAGTCATATGCCCAGAGGGGGTGCCATTTTCTGAGTCACTCAGAGGTGCCATATGCCTTATCAGAGGCTCTGAACACCTGCCCCTCACCCCACCCAACACATAATAGACTCATTAGGGTAGGAATTTCATCCTATTCAGCAAGCAGTGATTAACTGTCTTTTTGTTTAAGGCATTTTGGGGGTTTTAAAAATGAGTAAGGTGCAGGTCCTCTTCTCTGGGAGCACGAATCACTGCCTTGAAAATATAGAGTGAGTGGCTTCCACTTTTTTCAGCTGTAGAAAGGAATTGATCTTTATAATGCATTTAATCCTAATTGACAACTTCTCTTTTTTTTTAAACATCTTTATTGGAGTATAATTGCTTTACAATGGTGTGTTAGTTTCTGCTTTATAACAAAGTGAATCATCTATACATATACATATATCCCCATACCTGACACCTTCTCTTAATTGTACCAGATTTAAGACTCTGAAACAAAAGCCCAGTGATCAGAATACATTGAAGTTTATTCTCAAGTCAATTTATGGCTCTGGAGTTCAGGATACTATTTAACTTGTTCAAAACTTCACTTTTATGAGGTTCTTTTCCCTTCGTCAGTGGTTCTCAAAGTGTGATCCTAAGACCAGGACTGTCAACATTCCCCAGGCAGTTGTTAGAAATGCAAGTTCTTAGGCCCCGTACACACGCTCCTGAATCAGAAACTCTGGGACTGAGGCCCAGCAATCTGTCACAGCCAGCTCTCCAGGGGATTGATTACAAGGCATGCTGGAGTTGGAGACCACTGCCCTAGGTATAAAGTGAGGGATACAGTTTAGTTGTGTGAAACACCTGTTTTATTGCTAAAATTCCTTCAACCGTAACCCTTTCTGACTTCCTGCTTCTGCAGGGCATGTTAGAAACTCCTAAAATAATCCCATCAAATGGAGCTTGAGCTCCTCCCCCAACCATGAAGCACATCAGCAAGCGCCATCAACTATCTTCTATACGCCAGGTAAGAGGCAAGATGCTGGTGATAACACAGGATGCAGAGGATATGGTCACCCCTCTCTAGGAGCTTACAGCCTGATAAGAGAAGCGAACATGGAAATGATTAAGTACCTCTCTCTGAGATAGACATTAGAATAGAAAACATGGTAATATTAAGAGGGTATGGCTAACCTTCTTGGTAAATGTTTTCCAGTGCTTGTTACTTATGGGGGAGGACTGTTGTTTACGTTTTTCTCCGACTGCGAAGCATCTCCTTGTTATAGTAGAAGTAGTCTTGAAGGTAACTGAAGAACTTATTCCGATCTGAGCCCTGTGTGGCCTTGAGCAAATGAACCTCTTTGAGTCTTTCTGCCTCTGCAGATGGAGATAGTAACTTCTGCCTTCCCCCCATTAGAGTTGCTGTAAGGATCAAGCTAATGTATTTGAAGATGCTTTGTAAATTTTAATGCACTGCCATATATTATTATTCTTGTGTAAGCTAAGAACACTGTTTCTAAGGGGATGGATTGAGGTGTGAAAGGACTGGGATGTGGGTAGGAAAATTTATTTACTGGCAAAAGCATTTTATAGGCGTATTTTTTCTAACGATGGAAGTTGTGCATTGTGAAGAGTTTAGAGGAGCAAAGGTATAAAAAAAAGAAATGTCAGTTCTAATTCTTCCACTTAAGGATATCTTGCATTTAATGTTTCAGCACATTTCCTACCTATATAGTTTTTCCTTTTTTTTTTTTTTTCTTTGCGGTACGCGGGCCTCTCACTGTTGTGGCCTCTCCCGTTGCGGAGCACAAGCTCCGGACGCGCAGGCTCAGCGGCCATGGCTCACGGGCCCAGCCGCTCCACGGCATGTGGGATGTTCCCGGACCGGGGCACGAGCCCGTGTCCCCTGCATCGGCAGGCGGACTCTCAACCACTGGGCCACCAGGGAAGCCCTATTTTTTCCTTTTTAAAAACCATGAGTGAGTGCATATTTTATGGATAAGTTGTATCTTTTCCTCTTATTGTAAGCATTTCCCAATGACATTAATGTCTTTATAAGTATTTTGGTAATATTTATAAAATATTTTAATACGTGATATATTGCAAAATATAGCATGATTTGAATATCTGCCATTGTTTACTTATGAGCCATTCACTTCAGCCTTTCACTGAAAATGCTCTTTTAGGTCAACAATGGCCTCCTCTCTGCTAAGTCCAGCTGTCATTCCTCCCCTTTCCCTGCCTCATTAGAACACTGGGCCCAGCTGACTGTTCGTCACTGCTGAAACGTTCACTTGGCTTCAAGCACACCATGCTCTCCTGGTTTTTCTCTTGCTCCACTTTGCCGGTTCCGCCTCGTCTCCCTGACTTCTTTACATGGAGGATTCCCTGCCTCAATCCTTAACTGTCCTATCTTTTCTGTCACCCTGACTCCTCACACTTTCGGTGATGTCATCCAGTCTCTTGGTTTTAAATACCATCTGCATATGGACCACTCTCAAATTTATATCTCCTGCGTGGACCATCCCGTGGCTTCCTGACAAGCACAGCCTCGACGACTCCGCCTGGATAAGTACCTCAAAGCTGTCATGTCCAAAACCAAGCTCCTGCCACTGCCCCAAGCCGACTCCAGTGTGGTCTTCCCCATTTCCTTGAATGCCAAGTCTTCCCTTCCAGTAACTCAGGTCTCAAACTCTGGACTCTCCCTGACTTCTTTTTCTCCCATGTCTTATATCCAGTCTAGTAGCAAACTCTCTTGTCTCTGCCTTCGAAATAGCCAGAGTCAGAACTTCTCACCCCTTGGCCTGTACCGTCTGGGCCACAGCACCATAGTATCTTGCCTGGATTATGGCTGTAACTTTCCGTCTTGATCTCCAGTTAGAGTTCAGCAGAGCAGTCAAGAGGTCCCATTAAACATAAGTCAAAAGCTGTTGTCTTTTGCTCAGAGCTCTTCTAAGGCCTGGTTCAGAACCGAAGCTCTGATGGTGGCTTGCAGGCCCAATATGATCTGGCCTCCTTTAAGCCTCGAATGTCATCTTACTACTCCCCCCGTTCTTCACTCTGCTTCAGCCTCCCCGGTCTCCTTGCTCTTTCCAGAACGTGTTACGGAAGCTCTTTCTCAGGGTTTCTGCCCTGGTTCTTTCCTCTGCCTGCAGCTCTCTTCTCAGGTATCTGCTTGCCTTTCTCCCTCATGTCCTTAAGGTTTCTAGTCAGTTGTCATCTTTTCATAAGATGGCCACCTCCTTGAAATTGCAGCCTCTTGCTGTCTATCCCCATTTCATGCTTTTGTTTTTCTCCGTAGTACTTTTCAGCATCCATCATAATATACATTTAAATTAGTTATTGATAATTTGTTTTTATGAGCCCACTCTCAGCAAAGATCCATAAAGACAAGGCAATCCCTCCCTCCCTCCCTCCTTTCCTTCCTTCCTTCCTTCCTTCCATCCATCCTCCCTTCCCCCCTCCCTTCTTCCCTTCCTCCCTTCCTGTTTCTTTTTTTAAATAAGCTCCTGTATCCCTACCACCTCAAACAATGCCTGGCACTGTGTTGAATGAATGAGTAAATTTAATTTTGGGCACTTAGTTTGTTTTTAATTCTTTGTGGTATAAAAAGGCTACAGTATATCATCATAAGCAACAACGCAGAATGTTGTCTGAGTTTCTGATTATTGAAGATAAAAGTGAAGCAGAAATCTTAGGTTGAAAAATATGAGCTATACCCTAGCCAACAGTGAAAAGTGTTATTTATTTATTTAAAAATTTATTTATTTACTTATTTTTAAATTGATGTATATAGTTGATTTACAATTTTGTTATGTATGTATGTATCTTTTTTGTATATGTGTATATGTATGTATTTTATTTATTTTTCTATGTGAAAAAATATTTTTTTCAGATTCTCTTCCCTTATAGATTATTACAAAATATTGAGTATAGTTCCCTGTGCTATACAGTAGGTCCTCGTTGGTTATCTATTTTGTATATAGTAGTATGCATATGTTAACCCCAAACTCCTAATTTATCCTTTCCCCCCTTTCCCATTTGGTAACCATAAGTTTGTTTTCTATGTCTGTGAAAAACTGTTATTTATTAATATTAATTTGATGGTGGAAAATGCTGTCTCACTGGTGAAATTTACATTTCTTTAATCACTGCTAAGGGTCAGTATTTTTTATGTGACTTAGCTTTTTGTATTTCACTTTCTGTGGAATTTCTGTTTAGGTATTTTCACTTACATATAATATATATAATATATGAAGTCTTTCATGTGATTGCCTAAGAAAAATTGTGAAGCAACTGCAAAGTGATCAAGAATTTTCGGACTTCGGTTGAGTCTTTGTTCTAAGAGTGTGCTTCTGAAATTTCATTCTGTTACTTCTTTTTCAGTGGCCATTCATATGTTAATTTGTTCCTGTGGCATTTAATGAGTTCAGGTCATGTATTTCTCTCATAGGTAAACTAATAATACGGAAGTCTATGATTATAGTAGAGACGGGTTAAGTGCTGTGGTGGAGTTGTGGACAGAGTTTGTGTTTTTTTTGTGTTTTTTTTTTTTTTTTACAGTACGCGGGCCTGTCACTGCTGTGGCCTCTCCCGTTGCGGAGCACAGGCTCCGGATGCGCAGGCTCAGCAGCTACGGCTCACGGGCCCAGCGGCTCCGCGGCATGTGGGATCCTCCCGGACCGGGGCACGAACCCGTGTCCCCTGCAACGGCAGGCGGACTCTCAACCACTGCGCCACCAGGGAAACCCGGACAGAGTTTTATAGAAGCACAGAGGGAGGGACTGCATCCCACTAAGGAGCCCTGGTCTCAAAGAAGGTGCTGTTTGAGCTGAGTTTGGAAAGATTTCCAGAAGTGCTTTACAGGATGCATAGAGGCCAGCTTATCTCGGTCAAAGAAAACCGATTGTATGACTGCACAGAGGAATTAAATCATATGACCATTTCATGGGCTAGAGTGAAGGCACTTGGGTGACAATGGCAAGAGATGGCTAGATTATGAGGAAGGTAGAGACTGAGGGTTTTGTGAGAAAAGCTTTGGGGACCACTGACATCAGATTATTCTGTTTGCGAGTGGAGGGATATAAAAGGGGAGTAATACTGGAGACAGGAAGATCAGTTAGGGGATGTTGCCTCTCTCACGGGGAAGAAAGGAATGTCAGAGCTAAGCAAATGACAGAATGGGGTGTAGGTTAGGTGATGGATTTGACAGCTGAGTGATAAATTTCAGTCTACCCGACTTCTAGGGTTTTTGCCTTGGGCCACTTGGTAGAGGCTCTGCCTTTCATTGAGACTGAAAATTTAGGAGGTGAATGAGGCTGCTGGAAGAAAGAGGATGAGTTCACTATTGGCATCCTGAGTTTAAAGTGCTCTCCCAGAGACAGGTGGATGTTCGGAAGTGTAACCAAGAGGTGACTTGGGAGCCAGGGGCATATAAGAGGTAGTTGAAGCCAGTGGTGTTGAGGGGGTCACCTAGGCTGTGAGGCATCACGTGTTGAGGAGAGGCCTCAGGGAAACACCAGCATTTAAGAGGCAAGCAGAGCAAGAAATGATTGAGAATGAGACTGAAAAGGCACGACCAGGAGAGAATGATAGCACAGAAACTGGCTGAGGGTCGAAGGGATAGGTGACCAGTAAATCTGCAGTATGATACAGACACGTGATTCTTGATGTTCGGTTAGGCATTAGAAATATCATATCCTTGTGGACAAGATGCAGAAGTATGTGCTGAATGATGATATAACCAGGCAGAGTGTTGGATATTTGAACAAATGTACCCTGAGGTTATTAATTTAAGGACTTGATGCTAAGCTGAAGGAAGTTTTCCAATGTAATACCTTTGGTCTTAGTATCTACTCTCTGTCCTGTTACTGTTCTGCTTTTACTATTGAATCAGTAGTTTGGTTTTGAGAAGGCTTAACCAAATTTTGTCAAGTCAGAAAGCTGGGAAAGATGCCTAATGAGTTGGAAAGCAGAACTGGGATTCAAATGATTGCAAGAGGTTAGAATAATGGGCAAACATAATTGTTCAAAATGTAGTCTGTCCTTTTTGGTTCTGAAATTCAGATGTTCAAGCATAAGGTGAGGAATTCTTGCTTAAAAGTAATTTTGAAGCCACAGATGTCCTGTAGCTGCTAAAAGCAATGATGGGCTGGTGGGAGGGTTCCTAGTTTCTATTAATATGAGCAGAGTGCTTGGCTCATAGAAAGTGGACACTTAACAGGTCAGTAATACAACTTAGGTGCAGTATTTGAAGAGGGACATTGAAATAGGGAGATTTTGGTTTAAGGTGTGAATTAGGAAGATGAACTATTTCGAGAGTATCTCCAAATACCTGAGGACTGATCAAAGGAACTGAGGCTGTTTAGCTTGAAGAAGACTTAAGGGGACCGTAATAGTGAGCTTCAAATAATAGTGAGTGCAGGCATGCTTAAGGGGTGTTGGTATAATGCTCATTTAGAGGACAAGATTAGGTAGGGTTATAGGTGGCTTAGGTAGGTGGGTTAGGTAGGGTTAGGTAACCTACCTAATAACCTATTAGGTAGGTTATTAGGTGGGTAATAGATAGAAGAAAGAAGAATTTAGTTCGTCCAAGAAGGTGTTTTGTATCTGTAGAGCCATGTGCTGCTGCTTTGAACTCTGAAAGTTGCAAGGTTCCTGTGTTGTTGGGACCGACTGCTGTCCTGGGTCACTGCTGTCCTGAGTCAGAACTGTTTACTGCGCTGTGCCTATATTACTGTGGTAGATTTAAGGGGCAGTTCAATGAATGTATACGCATTCCTCCTGTAACAGGTGAGAAGATAACTTTCTCCTTGGTGATTTAATCTTAGGACGCATTCTTTCTTAATCTCTCATCCTTAGCACTGTATTCTAAGATTGCTACGTCGTAAACATAAAGCAATGCCCTTTGATATTTAACATTCTAAAATTGAGAACGGGAGGAACTGGCCATTTGAAATGTAAGTTTAGCACAGACTGCACTATGATAATTCTTGGGCATATCAATAAAGCATACTAGGAGATAACTTAAGCCAAGATAATCAGTAGATGCTTAAGTAGATCTGAGCTTGGTACCCTAGCAAGTGCTTCGCTAGCTAAAGAGCAGATAAATGCTAACATCACTTGCTCTAACATTTTTTTTATGGTTTCACTTTTCACATTTGACCTTTTTAAAATGAAAAGCAGTATATGTGCATTTTATTTATTTTTTAAAATAAATTTATTTATTTTATTTATGTATTTTTGGCTGCGTTGGGTCTTCGTTGCCGTGGGCGGGCTTTCTCTAGTTCCGGAGAGCGAGCAGGGCCTTCTCTTCGTTGTGGTGCGCGGGCTTCTCATTGTGATGGCTTCTCTTGTTGTGGAGCATGGGCTCAAGGCACGCGGGCTTCAGTAGTTGTGGCACACGGGCTCAGTAGTTGTGGCTCACGGGCTCTAGAGCGCAGGCTCAGTAGTTGTGGCGCACGGGCTTAGTTGCTCCACAGCATGTGGAATCTTCCTGGACCAGGGCTTGAACCTGTGTCCCCTGCATTGGCAGGCAGATTCTTAACCACTGCGCCACCAGCCATATGTGCATTTTAGAAAAGTGAAGTAATAAAACCACCCTTAATTCCACTGAATAAGCACACCACTCAATATCTTAGTATTTGTAATAGGAATAACATATAAAAAGAGCAATAGCCAGGTACAGTTTAAAGGCATTTCATGTATTAACTCACTTACCCAGTCCTCCAGACTCTGATGAGCTCAGTCCTAATACTTGTTGCATGGTTAAATTACTGTGAGCCCCGGCCTAACCCCCGCAGTGTCCACACTCTTAACCATCTGGCTCTACTGCCTCTATCACATATATCAGATATCTTAGCATATATTTCATTATGAATTTACATGTATGTTGACAAAATGGGACTCTTCTGTACATACAGTTTGATAATTTTTTTTTTTGCATTTAGCAGTATGCTGTGAACTTATTCCCACATTTTAATTCATGTAGAATTTTATTCAGTGCTTGTTGTCAGGTAGACCTTGGACTTTATTTTCTGAATAGCCCGTTTTCACAAATAGTGTTCAAATAATCTGTAATCCATCCTTTCTCCACTGATTTGTTTTCTGTACCATCTGTCGTATGTGTGTGTGTATATATGCACACACACATATACACACACATATATATTCTTTATAATCTGTTCTATGTATAACATATGGCATATTATATAGAGACACAAACATTTATTTGACATCTCTTGGGCTACTTTATATCTGTTGATTTTTTTGTACCAAGATTGCTCACAGAGTTTTTGTTTGTTTGTTTTTTTGCGGTACGTGGGCCTCTCACTGCTGTGGCCTCTCCCGCCGCGGAGCACAGGCTCCGGACGCGCAGGCTCAGCGGCCACGGCCCACGGGCCCAGCCGCCCCGCGGCACGTGGGATCCTCCCGGACCGGGGCACGAACCCGTGCCCCCTGCACCGGCAGGCGGACTCTCAACCACTGCGCCACCAGGGAAGCCCGCTCACAGAGTTTTATAATATGATTTTATACAATACTTTTGCTTTTCTTTCCAGGATTTCTTAGCTGTTCTCACTCCTTTTAGTCTTCCAGTTCAACTTTAGAATAATTTTGAAAAATTAAAAAAAAAATTCTCCCTGGAATTTTCTCTTGGATTCTGTTAAATCCCTTCATTTATTTGGGAAAAAATGTCATCTTTACAGTATTATTTTCATATTTGAAGGTAGATGAAGCATTCTGTGTTTTTCACCAGCACAGTCTTTGTATACCTATTTTTTTGTTACTGTTTTCTGTGGCAGTTTCCCTACCATTTTACCTTTTGATTTTTCCCTGTGTTGAAAAGCCATTGTGTTTTGAAAATTAACTGCATACCTAGTCTCTTACAAAGCAGCCTTGTTAATTCTAGTATTTTGTCAGTTAATTATCTTTGATTTCCTTGATAACAAGTGCCATTTATTGAGCAATTAAATGTGTAAAACACTTTATATTAACAGTAATCCTGGGCTTCCCTGGTGGCGCAGTGGTTAAGAATCTGCCTGCCAATGCAGGGCACACGGGTTCGAGCCCTGGTCCGGGAAGATCCTACATGCCGTGGAGCAACTGAGCCCGTGTGCCACAACTACTGAGTCTGCTCTTTAGAGCCTGCGCACCAGAACTACTGAGCCCGTGTGCCACAACTACTGAAGCCCGCGTGCCTAGAGCCAGTGCTCTCAGAAAGAGAAGCCACCACAGTGAGAAGCCCGCGCAACACAGCAAAGAGTAGCCTCCGCTTGCCACAACTAGAGAAAGCCCGCGTGCAGCAACGAAGACCCAACACAGTAAAAAAAAAATAAATAAATAAATTTTAAAAAGAAAAGAATCATCTTGCAAGAATAATTAAAAAAAAAAAAACCAGTAACCCTCACAGCAATCCATGCCTCTGCTTTTAGAGATGAGGAAACCGAAGGCGAAAGGCAATTAATAACTTGCAAAAGATGGCAAAGCTAGTGAGCCATGAGGCTGGGATGTATTTGTCTCCAGAGACCTCATTGAACCCCACAGAACCCCACTGCCTTCCACTCTGCCTACACAGAACTGGCCTGTACTTACAGCTCTCTACAGCTGCTTCCAAGAGGCTATGTACTGAATCTTATTAAGGTACACCAAGCAGCTATTTATAATTTTTTTCTCCTTTAGTCAGTCATTTTCAGACTGTTCCTTTTTCTCAAGGTATTAATCCCCTTTTCCTGTGTTTCAGAAATACACCATCTCCTCCAGGGCAGTTGTTAGTGTTGCACGTGTCTTCACCAGGGGAGCTCCCTATTCCACTGAGTTTAACCCACACACAGCTGTGTGTGTGGCCATTAGTCCTCTTGCCTCTGGGATGAGGTGTCTGTGCAACGTCCCTAGACCAACTTCTGCTGTAAGGCACGTTTTCCTCCCCTGCTGTGCTGATCAACTGAGGGGATCTCGTTCTGTCTATACTAGATTCTTGATTAGGAGAACGTTTTTAGAATTTTAGAATAAAAGAGCTGTCTGTAGTTTTTCCACAGTAAGCAACACATGACAGGCACTGGACCTAGGGCATGTTCAGCCTCTATCTTTATCTGTATGGTCCTGGAGATGAAATTGAGGGCGAGGGGTGTTAGTCTGATGACATCTTAAACCAGAGACCTGTAAAACTTCAAAAATAAAAGGTCAAACTCTGTTGTAAGAACAGTATATACCAAAGACAGTTGAGAATAAAAATTGATGGACGGTAGTTCTGCCATTTTACCACAACTGTTTTAATGGTTTCCTTTCCTCTTTTTTTTGAATTTTATTTTATTTATTTTTTTATACAGCAGGTTCTTATTAGTCATCCATTTTATACACATCAGTGTATACATATCAGTCCCAATCGCCCAATTCATCACACCACCACCACCATGCCGCTTCCCTCCCTTGGTGTCCATACGTTTGTTCTCTGCATCTGTGTCTCAACTTCTGCCCTGCAAACTGGTTCATCTGTACAATTTTTCTAGGTTCCACATATATGTGTTAATATACGATATTTGTTTTTCTGACTGACTTCACTTTGTATGACAGTCTCTAGATCCATCCACGTCTCAACAAATGACCCAATTTCGTTCCTTTTTATGGCTGAGTAATATTCCATTGTATATAGGTACCACATCTTTATCCATTCATCTGTTGATGGGCATTTAGGTTGCTTCCATGACCTGGCTATTGTAAATAGTGCTGCAGTGAACATTGGGGTGCATGCATCTTTTTGAATTATGCTTTTCTCAGGGTATATGCCCAGTAATGGGATTGCTGGATCATATGGTAATTCTATTTTTAGTGTTTTAAGGAACCTCCATAATGTTCTCCATAGTGGTTGTATCAATTTACATTCCCACCAACAGTGCAAGAGGGTTCCCTTTGGTCCACACCCTCTCCAGCATTTGTTGTTTGTAGAATTTCTGATGATGCCCGTTTTGACTGGTGTGAGGTGATACCTCACTGTAGTTTTGCATTTCTCTAATAATTAGTGATGTTGAGCAGCTTTTCATGTGCTTCTTGGCAATCTGTATGTCTTCTTTGGAGAAATGTGTATTTAGGTCTTCTCCCCATTTTCGGATTAGGTTGTTTCTTTTTTTTAATATTGAGCTACATGAGCTGTTTATATATTTTGTAGATTAATCCGTTGTCCGTTGATTGATTTGCAAATATTTTCTCCCATTCTGAGGGCTGTCTTTTTGTCTTGTTTATGGTTTCCTTTGCTGTGCAAAAGCTTTGAAGTTTCACTAGGTCCCATTTGTTTTTATTTCCATTACTCTAGGAGGTGAATCAAAAAAGATCTTGCTGTGATATATGTCAAAGAGTGTTCTTCCTATGTTTTCCTCTTAGAGTTTTATAGTGCCCAGTCTTACATTTAGGTCTCTAATCCATGTTGAGTTTATTTTTGTGTATGGTGTTAGGGAGTGTTCTAATTTCATCCTTTTACATGTAGCTGTCCAGTTTTCCTAGCACCATTTATAGAAGGGACTGTCTTTTCTCCATTGTATATCCTTGCCTCCTTTGTCATAGATTAGTTGACCATAGGTGCGTGGGTTTATCTCTGGACTTTCTATCTTGTTCCATTGATGTATATTTCTGTTTTTGTGCCAGTACCATATTGTCTTGATTACTGTAGCTTTGTAGTATAGTCTGAAGTCAGGGAGTCTGATTGCTCCAGCTCCGCTTTTTTCCCTCAAGACCGCTTTGGCTATTTGGAGTCTTTTGTGTCTCCATACAAATTTTAAGATTTTTTGTTCTAGTTCTGTAAAAAATGCCATTGGTAATTTGATAGGGATTGCATTGAATCTGTAGGTTGCTTTGGGTAGTATAGTCATTTTCACAATATTGATTCTTCCAATCCAAGAACATGGTATATCTCTCCATCTGTTGGTATCATCTTTAATTTCTTTCATCAGTGTCTTATAGTTTTCTCCATACAGGTCTTTTGTCTCCCTAGGTAGGTTTATTCCTAGGTATTTTATTCTTTTTGTTGCAACGGTAAATGGGAGTGTTTCCTTAATTTCTCGTTCAGATTTTTCATCATTAGTGTATAGGAATGCAAGAGATTTCTGTGCATTAATTATGTATCCTGCAACTTTACCAGATTCATTGATTAGCTCTAGTAGTTTTCTGGTGGAATCTTTAAGATTCTCTATGTATAGTATCATGTCATCTGCAAACAGTGACAGGTTTACTTCTTCTTTCCCAATTTGTATTCCTTTTATTTCTTTTTTTTCTCTGATTGCCATGGCTAGGACTTCCAAAGCTATGTTGAATAATAGTGATGAGAGTGGATATCCTTGTCTTGATCCTGATCTTAGAGGAAATGCTTTCAGTTTTTCACCATTGAGAATGATGTTTTCTGTGGGTTTGTCATATATGGCTTTTATTATGTTGAGGTAGGTTCCTTCTATTCCCACTTTCTGGAGAGTTTTTTTTATCATAAATGGGTGTTGAATTTTGTCAGAAGCTTTTTCTGCATCTATTGAGATGATCATATGGTTTTTCTTCTTCTATTTGTTGATATGGTATATCACATTGATTGATTTGCGTATATTGAAGAATCCTTGCATCCCTGGGATAAATCCCATTTGATCATGGTATATGATCCTTTTAATGTGTTGTTGGATTCTGTTTGCTAGTATTTTGTTGAGAATTTTTGCATCTATATTTATCAGTGATATTGGTCTGTAATTTTCTTTTTTTGTAGTATCTTTGGTTTTGGTGTCAGGGTGATGATGGCCTCATAGAATGAGTTTGGGAGTGTTCCTTCCTCTGCAATATTTTGGAAGAGTTTGAGAAGGATGGGTGTTAGGTCTTCTCTAAATGTTTGATAGAATTCACTTGTGAAGCCATCTGGTCCTGGGCTTTCGTTTGTTGTAAGATTTTTAATCACAATTTCAATTTCATTACTTGTGATTGGTCTGTTCATATATTATATTTCTTCCTGGTTCAGTCTTGGAAGGTTATACCTTTCTTAGAATTTGTCCATTTCTTCCAGGTTATCCATTTTATTGGCATAGAGTTTCTTGTAGTAGTCTCTTAGCATGCTTTGTGTTTCTGCAGTGTCTGTTGTAACTTCTCCTTTTCCATTTCTAATTTTATTGATTTGAGTCCTCTCCTTCTTCTTCTTGATGAGTCTGGCTACTGGTTTATCAGTTTGGTTTATCTTCTCAAAGAACCAGCTTTTAGTTTTATTGATCTTTGCTATTGTTTTCTTTGTTTTTATTTCATTTATTTCTGCTCTGATTTTCTGATATCTTTCCTTTTGCTAACTTTGGGTTTTGTTCGTCCTTCTTTCTCTAGTTCCTTTAGGTGTAAGGTTAGATTTGAGATTTTTCTTGTTTCCTGAGGTAGGCTTGTATAGCTATAAACTTCCCTCTTAGAACTGCTTTTGCTGCCTCCCATAGGTTTCGGATCGTCGTGTTTTCGTTGTCATTTGTCTCTAGGTATTTTTTGATTTCCTCTATGTTTTCTTCAGTGATCTCTTGGTTATTTAGTAACGTATAGTTTAGCCTCCATGTGTTTGTGTGTTTTACGTTTTTTTCCCTTAATTCATTTCTAATCTCATAGCGTTGTGGTCAGAAAAGATGCTTGATATGATTTCAGTTTTCTTAAATTTACTGAGGCTTGATTTGTGACCTAAGATGTGATCTGTCCTGGAGAACGTTCCATGCGCACTTGCAAAGAAAGTGTAATCTGCTGTTTTTGGAAGGAATGTCCTATAAATATCAATTAAATCTATCTGGTCTGTTGTGTCATTTAAAACTTCTATTTCCTTATTTATTTTCATTTTGGATGATCTGTCCATTGGTGTAAGTGAGGTGTTAAAGTTCCCCGCTATTATTGTGTTACTGTCGATTTCCTCTTTTATAGCTGTTAGCAGTTGCCTTATGTATTGAGGTGCTCCTATGTTGGGTGCATATATGTTTATAATTGTTATATCTTCTTCTTGGATTGATCCCTTGATCATTATGTAATGTCCTTCCTTGTCTCTTGTAGCATTCTTTAAAGTCTATTTTATCTGATATGAGTATTGCTACTCCAGCTTTCTTTTGATTTCCATTTGCATGGAATATCTTTTTCCATCCACTCACTTTCAGTCTGTATGTGTCCCTAGGTCTGAAGTGGGTCTCTTGTAGACAGCATATATATACGTTTTGTTTTTATATCCATTCAGCAAGCCTGTGTCTTTTAGTTGGAGCATTTAATCCATTCATGTTTAAGGTAATTATCAATATGTATGTTCCTATGACCATTTTCTTGATTGTTTTGTTTTTGTAGGTCCTTTTCTTCTCTTGTGTTTTCCACTTAGAGAAGTTCCTTTAGCATTTGTTGTAGAGCTGGTTTGGTGGTGCTGAATTCTCTTAGCTTTTGCTTGTCTGTAAAGCTTTTGATTTCTCCATTGAATCTGAATGAGATCCTTGCCGGGTAGAGTAATCTTGGTTGTAGGTTCTTCCTTTTCATCACTTTAAGGATATCACGCCACTCCCTTCTGGCTTGTAGAGTTTCTGCTGAGAAATCAGCTGTTAACCTTATGGGAGTTCCCTTGTATGTTATTTGTCGTTTTTCCCTTGCTGTTTTCAATAATTTTTCTGTGTCTTTAATTTTTGCCAGTTTGATAATTCTGTGTCTTGGCGTGTTTCTCCTTGGGTTTATCCTGTATGGGACTCTCTGTGCTCCCTGGACTTGCGTGGCTATTTCCTTTCCCATGTTAGGGAAGTTTTTGACTATAATCTCTTCAAATATTTTCTCAGGTCCTTTCTCTCTTCTCCTTCTGGGACCCCTATAACGTGAATGTTGTTGCGTTTAATGTTGTCCCAGAGGCCTCTTAGGCTGTCTTCATTTCTTTTCATTCTTTTTTCTTTATTCTGTTCCATGGCAGTGAATTCCACCATTCTGTCTTCCAGGTCACTTGTCCATTCTTCTGCCTCAGTTATTCTGCTATTGATTCCTTCTAGTGTGTTTTTCATTTCACTTATTGCATTTTTCATCTCTGTTTGTTTGTTCTTTAATTCTTCTAGGTCTTTGTTAAACATTTCTTGCATCTTCTCGATCTTTGCCTTCATTCTCTTTCTGAGGTCCTGGATCAACTTCACTATCATTATTCTGAATTCTTTTTCTGGAAGGTTGCCCATCTCCACTTCATTTAGTTGTTTTTCTGGGGTTTTATCTTGTTCCTTCATCTGGTACATAGCCCTCTGCCTTTTCGTTTCGTCTCTCTTTCTGTGAATGTGGTTTTTGTTCCACAGGCTGCAGGATTGTAGTTCCTCTTGCTTCTGCTGTCTGCCCCCTGGTGGATGACGCTATCTTAGAGGCTTTTGCAAGTTTCCTGATGGGCGGGACTGGTGGTGGGTAGAGCTGGCTGTTGCTCTGGTGGGCAGAGCTCAGTAAAACCTTAATCCGCTTGACTGCTGATGGTTGGGGCTGGGTTCCCTCCCTGTTATTGTTTGGCCTGAGGCAACCCAACACTGGAGCCTACCTGGGCTCTTTGGTGGGGCTAATGGTGGACTCTGGGAGGGCTCACGCCAAGGAGCAGTTCTCAGAACTTCTGCCGCCAGTGTCCCTGTCCTCACGGTGAGACACAGGCACCACCGCCTCTGCAGGAGACCCTCCAACACTAGCAGGCAGGTGTGGTTCAGTCTCCCCTGGGGTCACTGCTCCCTCCTCTGGGTCCCGATGCACACACTACTTTGTGTGTGCCCTCCAAGAGTGGAGTCTCTGTTTCCTCCAGTCATGTCAGAGTCCTGCAATCAAATCCTGCTAGCCTTCAAAGTCTGAATCTCTAGGAATTCCTTCTCCCGCTGCCAGACCCCGAGGTTCGGAAGCCTGACGTGGGTCTCAGAACCTTCACTCCAGTGGGTGGACTTCTGTGGTGTAAGTGTTCTCCATTTTGTGAGTCACCCACCCAGCGGTTATGGGATTTGATTTTATTGTGATTGCGCCCCTCCTACCATCTCATTGTGGCTTCTCCTTCGTCTTTGGATGTGGGGCATCTTTTTTGTTAAGTTCCAGAGTCTTCCTTCGATGACTGTTCAGCAGTTAGTTGTGACTCGGTGTTCTCACAAGAGGGAGTGAGAGCACGTCCTTCCACTCCGCCATCTTGGTTCTGTTTTCCAATCACAATTGGAATCACAATTATATGAGCCAGACATTGTTCTAAGTATTTAGACATATTCATGCATTTAAAAATAATCATTTGTTATTAGTCTATGCATTGTTCATATGTAAATGATACTGCTTTAAAGTGTTACTCAGATATTTTATGGGAAGATTGAACAATTTCCTCAATCTGATTTTAAACTTTATTGGAGACTAATTGAAGTACACTAAACGACATATATTTGAAGTATACCATTTGGTCAGTTTTGACATATGTATACGTTCATGAAACCATCACTGTAATCAAGATAGCCATTTTCCAGTACCCGCAAAGGCTTCTTGCTTCCCTTTTGTAATGTAGCCCTTCCTCTACCCTGCCCCCAGGCAGCCAGTGATATGCTTTCTGTCACTGCAGATTCTCCTACATTTTCTAGAATTTTATAGAAAGGGACTCATATGACCATGCACTGTTTTTGTTTTGTTTTTTTTTTTGGCCTGGCTTTTTTCACTTAGCATAATGATTTTGAGATTCACACTGTGGTCTGTATCAATAGCTTGTTCCTTTTTATTGCTGAGTAACACTCCATCGTAGGCTCTACCACATACGCCCATCTATTTTTCACGTGACAGTTGTAATCACAGGACTTGATATTCTGAAGCTCCAGTATGATAATGTAATCTATGAATATCAAGAACTCATTAGTGATACTCTAAATAGGTTGTGTATAAAGTGCAACGGCAGCAGCCTAAAATGTAAGTGTAAGCACTAGGGGACTTTCAGTGTTCTGAGATATTCTGGGAGCTAATTGAGTTTTCTGTTTTACTCAGTGTTGAGTGCTATTTCAGACAAATCTTGATTTTTTGCAAGAGCTAATCACTTAGTCAGTCAGTTAGATAAACTTGTTGTTGGAACTGCTTCCGCGTGCCTGCCTGTCTGCCTGTGGATCATTTCATTATCAGTTAATGAACACATGTCTCTCAGAGTGCAGGTGAGAAAGATGGACCTCCCACTGCTCATTCAGAGGCTAAAACGAGGACTTTTTTTTTTCATTTACGGTGATGAGTGTTTGGTTTGCGCACTCTGTGGCTAATGAGAACAGTCTTTGTATTCATTTGGAAGGACAACTAAATATACTCATTATTAGTTAGATTTTATTATTCATTCATTCATTCATTCATTCATTCGAGAAGGGACACCCGCCGAGCTTCTGACCAGGTCAACAGACTTGACAGCAAGCCTTGAAATTACATTTCTCTAAGCATAAATACAGCAAGATAGCTAGGTTTAGTAGTATCTTTTCTTTTTTCTTTTTTTGTGGGAGGTGATGGGAATTTGGTTGACTAACATGTTTGCATTTTAGAATAAGGTAAGAACTCTTTTGAATAATAGTGGCTTTGCAAATTCTGGTCTTTTTTTTTTTTTTTCTCCAGAAAGACAGAAGGTACTGATATGAACTATGATTGGGACACTGGCTGACCTGTTCCATTTAGGGTTATTTCTTCTGTAGCAGTAGATGATGACTTTGGCAGCACAGAGAGAATGAATGTTACTCACTTGGCTTCCTAATAGTGAGTTCTGCAGTCTCCAAGGTGGACACAGATAAAGGTAGGCTAGTCCTTAACCTGACCTTTTTTTCAGTTATGACTTGTTTCTGACCTTCCCTTCAAAACCAGACTCTTTACCTTTATTTCTATAATTTCCTACTCTGTCTTCAGCTCACTGTAGTCTGGCTTCTGTCTCAGTCATTTCCCTAAATTTCTTGTTATATAATCATCTCCTAATTACCAGTGGTTTCTTTAATCCTCATCCCACTCTATTTCTCTGCAGCATTTAGATCTGTTTTCAGGCTGCTCCTCTGTTGTTTTCTGAGATACTGAAATCTTGTATCACTCAGTCTTATATCCTTATTCCTTTAGCTAGCTACTCTTCTGTTACTTCTTTCTAAATGCTGCTTTTCCCAGGTTTTTGCTTTTCATCTTCTTCTCTTTGCATGTGTACGTGTCCTCCCTGAATGATCTTATCCATATTTTACTCTATTAATTCTTATTTTTGTTTAAATAGAAACAATACATACTTATAAACAATTTGAGTAGTTTGAACAAGCAAGAAAGTTGAAAAATCACCTGCAATCCCACTATGGAGAACCATCGTTAATATTTTTCATTCAACTGTTGTCTTACCTACAGCCTTTGTTTAAATGACTCTTAAATGCAACCCTCAGTGCTTGATTCTCCATCAAGTTCCAAAAGCATGTTGACAACTCCTTCAAAGATGCTTCTAGTAGGATATCCTGGACTACTTCAAATTGAATACATCCCAAACCAAATTCATTATCTTCCTGTCTACTGGAAACTAGTTTTTCTTCTTGCTTTCATTTTTGATTGGTTGATAGTGGTTGACTTGATTTCGTTGGTCCTCTTCTCATCTCTAAACTCCAGGTGGATCCAGTTAGTCATAAAATAAGTCATTTTAATATGGTGTACAAGGCTGTTTGTCATGTGGCCTTAGGCAACCTTTCTAGCTTTCTCTTTCTGCCTTTTACTCCCTTCCTGTTTCAGCCTCTTTCCTATTCTGCGATCTAACCACAAATCTCAGTTTCCAGAGATTATCATGCACTTCCATCCTTGGTTGCTTTGCTCATGGCAAAGCATTGCTCATTGAAAAGCCGTTTCCTCTTTCCAGGACAGCTAACCTTTAATTATCATTCAAAACCTGGATTAAATGTCCTTATTTGTGGGCTGAGATACACACTGCCCAGCAGAATGAATGTGGAGCATAACCCTGCCTACATTTGCTTTCATTTGTCCTGACTAAAGAAGAAGCCCAATGAAAGGGCTCCTTACGATTGTTTTTTTTTTTTTTTGCGGAACGCGGGCCTCTCACTGTTGTGGCCTCTCCCGTTGTGGAGCACAGGCTCCGGACGCGTAGGCTCAGCGGCCATGGCTCACGGGCCCAGCCACTCCGCGGCATGTGGGATCTTCCCGGACCGGGGCACGAACCCGCGTCCCCTGCATCGGCAGGCGGACTCCCAACCACTGCGCGACCAGGGAAGCCCCAATCATTATGATTGTTTTAAAGTATGTGACCAGCTACCTTCAGAGAATGGACTTCAAGTGTATTTCAAACAGCAGACCTGGGGCTAGTGAGTAGAGGTTATAGTGAGGAACATCTTCCTTCAGATTAAGGAAGAATTGTAACCTGTAAAGATGTGTAGCAATGGAAAGGACTTTGTAAACTAGTTAGATCTTCATAGAAGTGAACAAGCAAACACTATAAATGACTGTTTCTCATGGATTCATTCATTTAATCAACATTATTAATCACTTTGCCAACCACTGTGCCAGAGGTACCAAAGATGAAAAAAAATCCTTCAAGAAACTTATAATCTAATGTAGTGGTTCTCAACCTGGCTGCACATTAGAATCTCAGACTGATCATTTGTTTCTAATTTAGGAATCTCTGAGGACAGGGTCCAGGAAACAGATTCCAGTGTACAGCTGTGGTTAAGAATCCCTTGTCTAATGGTTATTTTTCAAAGTGCCGTTTATTTAATACCTACTCTTTGGCTGGCCATGTGATGTTCGTTTGCTCTTTGAACAAATATTCATCCAGCTCCTCTTTTGTTTAACTTCATCAGTGAACAAAAAAACAGTTTCTGCTCTTATGGAGTTTTATAAAATGGTAGAAAATAGACATTACACAAATATATGATGGGTGGTGATAAATCTAAGAAGAAAAATAAGGGAGGTGAGGGGACAGAGGAGGTATCTAAGAGGTCAGGAAAGGGATTTTGATGCTATGGCGTTTGAGTGGCACCTGGATGGAGAGAGGGATCAAGCCATGTGGACATCTGCGGAAAGGGCTTCCAGGCACGTGGAGTAGCAAGGGCAAAGGCTGTGAGATGTGTGTACTCTTGCCATTTTCAAAGGAGAGTGACCCCTTGTGGCTACAGTGGAATGAGTGAGGGGGACAAGACAGGAGATGCAAACGCAGAGGACACATCTGGATGGGGTATGGCAGATGACATGGCATCTTTTAGGGCCTGTTAAAGACTTTGCCTTTTATTCTGTGCTCAAAACCCTCCACGGGTATTACAAGAAGTGATATGCTTTATGTGTAAAAAGATGAACTTGGCTGCTATGTGGAAAATAGATGCTGGAGACACGGGTGAGAACAGATCAGTTAGATTATCACAACAATCTCGCGAGGCATTATAGCAGCTTAGATTAGGGTGATGGGGTGGAGTCATGGGAAGCGATTGGATTTGGTGTATATTTTGTGTACAAAATATATTTTTATGTATTTGAAAGAGGTGATAGGTTTTCCTAAGATCTCCTAGGAAGTGACTTTAGGTAGAGAAAGAAGAGGTCAATGACCAAGTGCTGGGGCACATCCGGAGGGCTCAGAGAGCTGATGGAGGAGAATGGTGTCCCGGGGGCCAAATGAAGAAAGTGTTGAAAGAGGGGAGAGGGATGGACTGAATCAAACACCGTTGTTGTCTCTAGTGAGAGGAACGTTGGGAATTGATGCTTGGATTTTGCGAAGTGGAGGTCGTCAGTGATCTTGAAAGAGTGGTTTTGGTTGAGTGGTAGAGGCAGTCAGTCAGTCATCCTGCTTGACGGGGAGTGGGTTCAGGAGAGAGTGAGAAGAAGGGAGGCAGACGTGGTGAGAAGAGGCAATTCTTTCAGGGAGCTTTGGTGTTAAGGGGAGAAGAGCAAAGTGGCAGGAGCTGAAGGGGCATGTGCAGATGGTTACTTGCCAACGGTAATGCTGAATGGACTATACTTAAGGTTCTTTCCAATAGCAAGATTTTGTTCTACGATTAGTGACTCTGGTTTTATTTTTTAAGAATGAAGATGAAGCACACCTTTGTTTTTCTATCCTCTTGAACTTGAGACACTTTTTTAATGTCACATGACTGTCCCTCCTCTCTAGCTTGGGGATATCTTTTTGTATTAGTTTTCTAGGGCTGCCATAACAAAGTACCACAAACTGGCTGGCTTAAAGAACAGGTATTGATTGTCTCACAGTTTTGGAGGCTGGAAGTCCTAAATCAAGATGTTGGCAAGATTGGTTCCTTCTTGGGAAGGATCTATTCCAGGCCTCTCTCCATGGCTTGTTGATGGTCAGCTTTTCCGTATGTCTCTTCACCTCTGTCTTCTCTCTTTGCCTCTTTCTGTGCTCAAATTTCTCCTTTTTGTTAGGACATCTGTCATATTGGATTTGGGCCCACCCTAATGACCTCATTTTAATTTGATTATTTCTGTAGAGATTCTGTCTCCAAATAAGCTTATATTCTGAGGTACGGTGGGTTAGGACTCACTGTAAAAATTTGGGGAGGGGGGCACGTAACACCTTTACTTTCCCATAGGCTCATTTGTGAAGTTTTAATCTAATAATATTTAACATTTTTTCTGCTGGGTGGTATTTAGGCAAAGTTATTGGCTACTTAATCTAGTCATCCTGGTAGCAGTAGGTGTCACTTAGAAGAGTGGAGCGAGGAAGGTGGATTTCCTGATGTATAAAATGAACACGTGCTGAATTGGACCTTCTGTGTGTCACCCTTTTGAAAAGAAATATAAAATGAGTTAGAGAGGTGGTTTTCTAAATACTTCATATGAACACGAGGTCAGACTTTTCTCAGACTCCTCATTTACTCTCATGTTTAAAGTAGTATAACAAGTACGTTAGGAGATGCAAACTTTGTCTACGTTAGGGAGAAGAGATAAATCAAGGTGCCTTCTCTAGGAAGACACCTACCTTAACTCTGTGTATTATCTCCCTGGTGTTATCAAGATGGCAGAACAGCCTCTCCCTAAATAAAGGCCAACATCTGACCCCAAGATGTATCACCCTTATACAGAGAAATTAAGTTATTTATTTTAAGAAGTTTTGTGTTGCACTAAGAAAAAGCATCATATAAATTGTCTCTATTTGTGTATCTAGGTGTATGATCTAATGAAATGTTTCCAGCAAATTTCTGGCTGTCTTGTTCTGTCTAAAGAGTTGCTTCTCTTCTAGCATCAGGCTTTAGTTGGAATATATGCCATTAAGATAGCCTCATAAAACAGTTTGTGACTATAGTGGATTTCATCTGGAAGCTGTTAAAATGCAGCTCATAACTAATGATTGCAGTTATTAGTACATGGACCATTAGCTCTAAATTCTTAGCGCAGCAAGGGAGGAGTGTACATTTAATTGAGGAATGGCAAATATTTTTTTGTGGGCTTATTACTTCCTTATAGTATTAAGGCAGAGAACAATGCTTTAAAATGAAGAAAAACCTATGGCAGAAATTAGCGTTAAATAGAGCACTTATTTGAATATTTTTCGAGTTACTTTTTGGCTTGGAGACCTAACTTTTGACAGTGCCCTAAGATAACCACTGAGTGAATCTCTTGGAGACAGCCTTGACTTTTTAACGTTGTATATTTGGTTTAAATAATTACAGCGTTTTTCATATTGTTTAACTTTAAACATTAAAAAAAAAAAAACTCTGAATAAGAAAGCTAGTTCTTCTCTAAAGTAAAGTAGCAGCAGGCCTCTCCTCACTGGGTTTTCCACGAATTAAACCTGGCAGTAGTTCAAATACTAACCGTATCATAGCAGACGATTTGTCAGGATGGATTCTTGTTCTGGCTCCACAGTTAACTTCATCGATGACCACAGCTCAGTGAAATCTGAATTCGATGTTCTTCTGCATTCACAAAATCACAACCCTTCCAGCTTCTCCCTTTACTTTCTCATGTTCAGTGACTGTAGAAACACATGTTTTTCTCAGCGCTTTCTCAGTGACTGTACTGATGTAATACAGAGAGCATATGGAAGCAGATACATGCGTAGGTCTTGATTTCATGTTTTGGTAGACTGGTTTATTTAAGCAAATACCACAGGAGGATATGTTTGTTTAAGGTTTTCCTTTGTACCAGCTGCTGCATTTTCTCTTTGGAGGCTGGCCTGCCAGAAATGTACACCTTTATTCCTGCACTATTTGACAATTTCCAATTGATAATTTTTTTCAGTGAATTAATTGGCTCCTTGAAAAATGTGTTGTATGTCTAACGTGTATATTTTAAGAATATTGAAGAGTTTTGAAGGATTATGCTCAAATCTGGTTTTGTTGGAAAGGAAATGTTTTTATTTTATTAAAATTATTTAATGATAAAGGCTTAGTGTTTCTTAAGTATTGTTTACAGAGTCAGCCTTAATTTACAACAACTTAGAAAGCATACAGTCTAATTTTAATTATTCAGAAGAAAGGCTTTCTATTTATTGCAATTATTTTTTGGAAATCAGTTAATAGAGAGGCATTGTTCAACTGGATCTGCATGTGCCAAAGTGTGGTGGGGTAGTCATTGACCAAGGGAGTCAAGAGACCCAATTATGGGACTTCTCTTGCTGCTAGTTGGCTGTGTGACCTTGGATAGCTTGCTTTCTCTTGAACTTGATCTCATTTGGAAAAGGAAGATTGATTTAGATAATCTGTAAAGGCTGATTTTCCAAACTCAACATTTTATGAATTTCTTTTGTCTAGTTTTATATTTTAGGGAAACAGGGATTATATCTTTGCTTCTTGTTGGATACTTTTGGCTGAATGTGGAATTCTTCATGTCCAGTATGGTCATACTGGGCAGAGAGGTGTAACTTGGTAGTTTTGAGAAAATAGGCATTGTCTACTAATAGTCAACAAGAAGGCTTAGTGAATCCAGCCTGTGCTACTTTTGTTTGACCCTGACCCAGACATGTGTTCGCATTTTTTACCATCAGATGACTGGTTCTGTAATTTTCATTGAGTCATCTAAGTCAGTTGGGTTGAGACACTGAGCGTGAGATACTTAACATTCCTTAAGAGAAGATTTCGGGGACTTGGAAGGTCTCTCTGCCTTCTGTAATTCGGCCTTGGGTTATAAGATGATCTAGAATAAGGAGGACTCAATCGCAGTGGTAAATTAAATCCAAGACAGTCTAGGATTGTTTTGCAGGAAAGGAGTCACAGGTTAGTGATGTGAGGCAGGCTTGGGTGAAATTTGCTTTTTATTTTAATTCTCCTTAGTTTATTCACTGACCTATGGCCTTACTTCAACTGCTGAGACCTCGCTTTCTTATTGAAGATGATCATGCCACACAGGCATGTTTTATAAGAAATACCCCTGAATACAGTTACACCATACTTTTAGACAAAAAGGCTCGACATTGTAAAGATGTCTGTGCTCCACAAATTGAGCTATACTTTTAAAAGACTCCTCCAAGGTCCAAATATAGTTTCCCACCACTGAAAGTGTGTGTCTGTTGGAGAGGTAGAGTAGGGAATAAAATGATCTTCAGGTTCATAAGGTAGAATATATCTTTCAAATCAGCTGGGAAAATTCTGAAAAAGAGGTGTGACAAGAGAAGTTACTCTGATAATCTACAAATGAGAGTATAAACTATTAAATACTTTCTATAAACCATTGGGTAATGTTTGTCTAGAACTTTAAAACATATTCTCACCAAGTATTTTATATCTGCTTCTATAATTACCTTAAGTAAATCGGTTAACGGAACGATGATGTGTGGATAAGGTTGTTCATCTCAGCATTATTCATAAACGATCCAAACATTTAATAGGTGGCTGGTTTAATAGATTGTTTCTTCTATTAAATGGGATACCGTGGGACCATTAAATGTGATGACATAGCAGTGTAATTAATATATTTACATAGAAAAGATTTACAATATATTAAGCAGATTAAAAAGTATGTTATACAGACTTTGGTGTAGCTATTTAGATGTGTGTATTGATTTGGAAAAATGTGCAACAGATTTACAGTGATTGTTCCTGCGTGGGGAGATTATGGATAGTTTCCCCCCAACTTTACACGCTTACCTCTGTTTCTAATTTTTCTACCAAGACCCATGGATTCTTTGAGAGGAGGTAGAACATACCAGTTGAGAGCATAGGACTCCGCAGCCAGTCTGGTTGGGTTTAAATCCCAATCCTGTCACTTACTAGCTGTCGCTTGAGCAAGTCATTTTAGTTTTCTTTGCTTCTCTTTGTCATCTGAGAGATAACAGTAAATAACAATAATGATGATAATACCTACCTCCTAGAGTTGCTCTGATGATTTTGGTATACTTAACGTATATGAGCTCTTTTAGAACAATTCATAGTAAGTACCATATTTATGTTAGCTATTAATATTTGTGTAATAAAAATAGTGAGTGAATGAGAGACCGATGGACAGACAGACAGACTAGCATACCTGGAATTCACTGGTTGGGGAAATGGTCTCTTAGAGTATCAAGTGACTGAAACAATCTGGTAAACTTTAAAGAGGAATATGATGATTAGGTGTTTAACTTTTTTCCTTTACTATTTTTTAAATTTTAAAAATAAATATTGAGGTGACATTTACATAACATAAAATTAACTGTTTTAAAGCGAACAGTCAGTGACATTTTTAGTATAGTCACGATGTTGTGCAACCAACCTCTATCTAGTTCCAAAATATTTCTATCATTCCACAGTAACACCCTGTGCCCATTAGTCAGTTTCTCCCCATTTTCCCCTTCCTCGAAGCCCTGGCAACGGATCTGCGTTATGTGTCTATGAATTTATTTATTCTGGATATTTCATGTAAATGGAATCATATAATACGTGACCTTTTATGTTTAGTTTCTTTGACTTAGCATAATGTTTTGGAGGTTCATCCACATTGTAGCATGTATCAGTACTTCATTCCTTTTTACGGCTGACTGATACTCTATTTGATGTATGTCTCACAATTTGTTTATCTATTCATCCACTCATGGACACCTGAGTTGTTTCCACACTTTGGGGACTGTAAATAGTGCTGCTGTGAATTGTTTATTTTTATTAAAAAATAGTTTCTTCTGTCAACAGTGGTTTATTTATTATAGAAAATTCAGAAAATACAGAAATGCAAATAATCCCAATTTACATTTTGGCATAGGTCCTTTCAGTATTTTTTAAATGCATATGTATATGCATATGTATATAAAAACACAACTGTGTAAAAAAATAACTTTCTTGAAAGAGAAAAATTGGGAATCATATTATATATTCTGTTTTATGGCAGTATTTACCACCTAACATTTCAGAATATTTTCTGATGTCTATAAGTATTCTGGTACATCATGATTTTTAATAAACAGAATTTTTTTGCCAATCTCTATTGTGATAAAAGCTTAGCTTTTGATCCCTATTTTAAGTAATGCTATGATGAATATCTCTTTATTTTTGTCAAATAGTGCTTAGTTACTTTTCTAAGGTTAAAATCCTAGGAATAGAACTGTTTTGTCAGAGTAAATATTTTTAAGGCTTTTGACGCACATTGCCAAATTTCCATCCAGAAATGTTAGGCTGATTTACATTCCTACCAGCAATATTCCAGTGTCTGTTTCCTCTTTTTTTGCTCGTTTAAAAAATTCATAATCATTTTCATTTTAACGAGAACGATAACTATTTATATTTCTATTCATATAAAACATTTTACCATATTTACTATTTTTGTCCTTTTTTGAATGCCTGCTTCATGGCCTTAAGTGAATTTGTCTTTTTCTTAATAACTAGAATTTAAAAAGTATATAATGAAGATGTAAGTCTTGATCTGTTACAATCTGTTACAAATGTTCTTCCCTAGTTTGCTATTTCTCTTCTCATTTTGTCTGTGGTATTTTGGTCACAGGGGACTTTATGTAGTGAAGTCAATCATTCTTTGCTTTTTTTGGTTTCTACCTTGCTTAGATGTTTTTCCAAGTCTTCCTTAAGTGATTGGTATATGGTTTTGATAATGAGCGAAAATCCTATATTCTCTTGTATGAATGTGGCTTAAAACTTACATATTGTTCACAAATGCTTCTTGTCTCAGTATTTATTTTGCTATATACAAACTTTCTCCAATGACTTAGAAAAAACTGCCATTAACTGAGAACTTCTTGAACCATCTGCCTAGGATCTTCTGTGTTATACTTTAGAGACAGACATAGATCGCTGGAAAACAAGGGCACATCTGGGATTTATTCAGGGAACCTATTTCCATGGTATGTGTTCCAGTCAGAACAAATTCACTGAGTCTTTTCTCCATAGTTTCTCTGTGTCCAGAGTCTTATAACTTGCATTGACTTTTGAGGTACTCATATCCTCATTCATCAAAGACAGGTTGAATTTTGTTCCTTATACTTTATTCACCTGTAGAGGAAATTGAACTGATTCATTTTTGAGGGAAATTGTTTTTACCCTTTGAAGATCATTTAACTAGAACACCTCATTTCTTAGACATCTCAGTTGATTTGTCTTTATTATGCATAGGTAAAATATTCTTATATCTTAGGGAAACAAATTGTATGAATCGATGGTAACCTAGGTAAGCATTTAGCATTTTTCTTGCCTTACATGTCAGAATGGGAAGTGACTTCTCTGGTGGTATGAAATGGAACATCTGTTTACTGTAGGCTGAGGATGTTAATGACAAGTCATTTAGTCTTTATCTGCTTGTTTTTGTATTTTATTTCTGAATGATCTTTTTTTCTTTGTATAAAAATAATACATGTTTATTATAAAAGAGATCAGGAAATATAAGCAAGCCAAACATGCTGAGATGATTACTGTTAATACTTTTGTGTATATCTGTTCCATATGTATGCAGTCATTCATGCACTTTATAAAAATGGAATCATGTTAAACTTACCACATTGTGAGCCATATTCCCGTATCAGGGGTAGATGTACACAGTTTGTAATGAGTACACAGACTTGCACTGTGTGGATGTATCAGAATATATTGTAGCAGTTCCCCATTGTCAGTCATTTAGAATGTTTTCCACTTCTTGATATTGCAGTTATGTAATACACATTGTCGTAACTCTATCTTTTCTATATCTAGATATTTATCTTTAGATATTTCCTTAGGACAGATTCCCCAACATGGAATGTATCCAATTTCCGAATCTTACACGTTTTTTGTTTTTTTTTTTTGAGAAATGAGATTGTCAGGAATGGAGAAGTCTACACTAGGTGTCTTTTCAAATTTAATACATGAAATGAAATAAAGATTTCTCTTCATTGTAAAGACACTGTTTATCTTTCTACAGGTCTCCTTCTGGCAATTCATCTTCCACTGTAATTTATTTTCACTTCTGTGGAAAACAAATGCGAGGGGCTCAGTGGGATAGGAGTTCTAGAAGATTTGCTTTCTCTCTGTATACTTGTTGGAAAGTTGATTTTTTTTTTTTTTGGTTACCTTTCGAGGGCAGGTTTTTGGAGTGGAGGTTTACATTCTTCTGGCCACGTCTGGTCTGTCTGTTTGACGTTTAGAAAAGCTTTTACTGTTGGTGTTACAGCTTGCGGATGATCACCCACCTTGCTCTCAACTTTAACCGTCTCCTTTCCTGTGGACATGAAGAGCCCACCTTGTGCAGTCGCTGGTCAACATAATGGGGATGGAGAGAGGATAGGTTCTGCAGCTCAGGATAGTCACGTGATACGTTGTGACCAATAACTCAGTAGGGTCAATTCTTACATAACTGACAGAAGCAGTTGAAACGTGAACTGTAAGTTATTTTGGCATTGCCTCACTGTTTTCTGTCATTTCTGACTATCTTGTGCCCCCTTCCTTGCAAGTCTTAAAACTTTCCGACTTAGAACTTTATTATCAGTGATCAATAATCTCATTCCAAAAACAAAGATATAGTTTGGGGCTAAGATATTCCTCTACACCTAAACGCTGAGATACCGAACAGTGTCATTGTTATCGAAGTCATTGATAAATGGTGACTGTGTCTCTGCGTTTTGAAGGTTAAAGAATTTTCTCCCTGTTTGGTTTCGTGGGTTTAGATTTGTTTGTCTCAGGTTTCAGCTTCACAGTGAATCATCAAGCACAGATTCCACTAATTTAGGAAAGACTTGAGAGTATGGGGGTCATCACACCTTCCGAGAGAGATTTGTTGCCAAGAAAGGAAATTGCTCCTGTTATGTCCAGTGCTTTAATGAAGAATCTGGCCACTGCAGCCTGTCAACGGACAAACAACCTACTTTCAGAACACCTGTTGTGTAAAGCACTCAATCTGAAATACGGAATAAAGGGATGTTGATTGATATTAGAAAAATATTTTTTATTTTTGAACGATTTGAAACAGGTGGCCTTTCAAAACAGAGTTTTTGCTAGTGAGGAATTGAGTAGTTCGTGTTTGTTGGAAAAACTTTAGGCAGAGAGTAGGAAAGAGCTGGGATTAAAATTGGTGTCAGAGAACTTCTAAAGCAGATATCCTATTTGTGTCCAACGATCTTTAAAGTGCTGGAGTTCACAACCTATTGACCATCTGTAAATCTTCTTTGAAAAAATGTCTACTCAGGCTTCTGCCCATTTTTTAATCGAATTGTTTGGTTTTTTTGATATTGAATTGTACGACCTGTTTATATATTTTGGGTGTTAAACCCTATTGATCATATTATTTGAAATTTTTTTCTCCCATTCAGTAGGTTGTTTTTGTTTTGTCGATGGTTTCCTTTGCTGTGCAAGAGCTTTTAAGTTTAGTAAGGTCCCAGTTGTTTACTTTTGCTTTTGCTTTCTTTTGCCTTAGGAGACAGATCCAAAAAAATATTGCTATGATTTATGTCAAAGAGTGTTCTGCCTGTGTTCTTTTCTAGGAGTTTTATGGTTTCAGCTTTTACATTTAGGTCTTTGATCCATTTTGAGTTTACTTTTGTATATGGTGTGAGGAAATGTTCTAATCTCATTCTTTTGCGTGTAGCTGTCCAGTTTTCCCAGCACCTCTTATTGAAGAGGCTGTCTTTTCTCCATTGTTTATTCTTGCCTCCCTTGTCATAGATTAATTGACCATAAATGTGTGGGTTTATTTCTGGGGTCTCTATTCTGTTCCATTGATCTGTGTCTGTTTATGTGTCAGTACCATGATGTTTTAGACTGTACTGTAGATTTGCAGGATAAAGTCGGGGAGCATGATACCTGCAGCTTGTTCTCTTTTCTCAAGATTATTTTGGCAATTTGGGGTCTTCTGTGGTTCCCTGTAAATTTTAGGATTATTTGTTTTAGTTCTGTGAAAAATGTCATGGGTATTTTGATAGGGATTGCATTAAATCTGTAGATTGATTCGGGTAGTATGGATATTTTAACATTATCAATTCTTACATTCCAAGAACACAGGATATCTTTCCATTTTCAGATTCTTTCGTCAATGTTTTATAGTTTTCAGAATATAGGTCTTTCACCTTCTTGGGAAGTTTATCCCTAGGTATTTTGTTCTTTTTTGATGCAATTTTAAAAAGTATTGTTTTCTTGCTTTCTCTTTCTGATAGTTCATTATTAGTGTATAGAAAAGCAACAGATTTCTGTATATTAATCTTGTATCCTGCAACTTTACTGAATTCATTTATTAATTCTAATAGTTTTTGAATGATGACTTTAGGGTTTTCTATATAAAGTATCAAGTCATCTGCAAATAGTGACGTGTTTCCCTTTGGAAAAAATTTTGGATACTTTTTATTTCTTTTTCTGATACGAATATTGCTACTCCAGCTTTCTTGTAGTTTGCATTTCCATGAAATACCTGTTTCTATCCCCTCACTTTCAGTCTGTCTTTAGATCTGAAGTGAGTCTTTGTTGAGTAGCATATAGATGGGTCTTGTTTTTTTTTTGAAATCCAAACATCCACCCTGTGTCTTTTCATTGGAACATTTAGTCCATTGATATTAAAGGGATTACTGATAGGTATGTGCTTCTTGCTTTCTGGTTGTTCTGTAGTTCTCTGTACTTTTTTCTTTTAGTTTCTTCCCTTGTGGTTTGATGATTTTCTTTAGTGATATACTTGGGTTCCTTTCTATTTTTTGTGTACCTTTTGTAGGGTTTTGATTTGTGGTTACCATGGGGTTCATATATGTTGACCTATAACTATATCTACTTGTTTTAAACAGGTAGTCTTTTAAATTCAGACACAACCTAAAATATCTACAGTTTTTACTCCCCTCCCTCACTTTTTGTGTTTTGATGTCATATTTTACATCTTCATGTTTATCCTTTACTGATTATTATAGTTATAGTTGATTTTACAATTTTTTGTCTTTTTATCTTCTTACTAGATTACTGAAGTGGTTGATCCTCAGCCTTTACTCTCTATTTGCCTTTACTAGTGGGGTTTTCCTTTTCCTATAGAGTCTTACTTCCTGTTGTAGCCTTTTCTTTTCCACTTAGAGAAGACCCTTTAACATTTCTTTTAGGGTAGGTTTAGTTTGGATGAACTCTTAGTTTTTGCTTGTCTTAGAAGTTGTTTTAATTTCTTCTTCAATTCTAAATGATAATCTTGCTGGGTAGAGTATCCTAGGTAGCAGGTTTTTCCCTTTCAGCACTTTGAATATATTATGCCACTCCCATCTGGCCTGCAAAGTTTCTGCAGAGAAATCAGTTGATAGCCTTATGGGGGTTCCCTTGTATATGACTGCTTTTCTCTTGCTGCTTTAGAATTCTCTCTTTATTTTTATTTAAATTTGTTTTTCCTTTTTTTAAATATCTTTATTGGATTATAATTGCTTTACAATGTTGTGTTTGTTTCTGTTGTACAACAAGTGAATCAGCTATATGTATACCTATATCCCCTCCATCGTGAGGCTCCCTCCCTCCCTCCCTCCCTCCCCATCCTACCCCTCTAGGTTGTCACAAAGCACCGAGCTGATCTCTCTGTGCTACACAGCAGCTTCCCACTAGCTATCTGTTTTACACATGGTAATGTATATATGTCAGTGCTACTCTCTCAGTTCGTCCCTCTCTTTAACTTTTGCCGTTTTGATTATGACATTTCTCGGTGTGGGTCCGTTTGAGTTCATCTTGTTTGGGACGCTCTGTGCTTCCTGTACCTGAATATCTGTTTCATTTTTCAAGTTCGGGAAATTTTCAACCATAATTTCATCAAATACATTTTTGACCCTCTTCTCTCTCTTTTCTCCTTCTGGGACTCCTATAATGTGAATATTGGTACACTTAGTGTTGTTTCAGAGATCCCTTAAATTGTTCTCATTTTTTAAAATTTAGTTTTCTTTTCACTGTTCTGATTGGGTGATTTCCATTATTCTATCTTCCAGATCACTTATGCATTCTTCTGTATCACCGCATCTGCTGTTAATTCCTTCTAGTGTGCTTTTCACTTCAGTTATTGTATTCCTCAGTTCTGACTGGTTCTTTTTTTTTCTATTTTCTAGTTCTTTGTTAAAATTCTCACTGTGTTCATCTATCCGTTTTCTTAATTCTTTTAGCATTTTTATTACTAATGCTTTGAACTCTTTAATTGTTAATTTGTTTTGTTAGTTGTCTTTTCAGGGGCTTTCTCTTGCTTTTTCAATTGAGACAAATTCCTCTGTCTTCTCATTTTGCTAAACTTTCTCTTGTCTCTATGAAATTAGGTGAAATAGTTACGTATTGTGGTTTTGTAGGGGTGTCCTTAAGTGGGAGTGTCTCTGTACAGTCTGCATGTGCCCAGTGCCTTTGGTGGGAGACCTGGATTTGATATGAACACAAGTCACATCTTTCCTCAGGGTGTGCTGGCAGCCAGCACCTTGGTAGGGGTGGGGCTGGAAGTGGAGGAGCTAGGGCTGGAGCCATGTGTAAACCAGGGCTTCCCCTCTGCTCAGTGGCCATCACTGCCCTATCTGAGACAGGGTCAGATCCCAAGTTGCTGGAGCAGAATTCCTGAGGGTTAGGTCTGAGCTGGCTCCATGCCCTTTAAATGTGTGCTGTCCTCCCTCCCAGCACCAGCACTCTTGACCCAGAGGGCAGGGCAAGAAGGGCTGATGCCAGCACTCGGCATGGTTGCGGTGTGGGCTGTGGTGGTCTGGCCGCAGAAAGAGATTGGTAGCGCTTCTGATGCACTGCCTGTGTAAGCACCACTAATGGCTGCCCCTGCCCTGCTTAGACTCTGCTTTGGGTCTGAGCCACCTCTGTGTCTCACAGCTGAGCTCTCACCTCAGCTGTGGCAGTCATTGCCCCAGGATGAAGCACACGTGGCTGGAGTGGTTGCATGGCTCAGGGCGGGGCACGTGCCACGGTGGTCATGTGAAACCGTCCAGCCACTCGTGCAGTCTAAAGCCGCCCTCTCTCCACCCTGCTTTGTTTTATGTGTGTTTCTGCTTAAAGACATTTTGTTTAATATATAGTGTTAACTCATTAGTATTGACTTCATGGCCAGTAACACTGTAACTCATGCCTGAAGCTTGTCTAACACATTTTTTTTCTCCACAAGGGATATCGCACCCTTCTAGGATCACTAGGCAGCACTTTCAGCACCGTGGTTGGGGCCCATTTTAAAGGGCAGAATTACCCATATAAAGGCAAAATCACAAAACACTTGGCACAGCATATGCTATGAAAGGGACACTTGTTTACAGTATGAGAGCTGAAACAGGAAGGCAGAGCATCATCTTGATTGACCTCAACTGGGAAGATGCATGTTGGATGATTCAAATTTTTGCCGCCTTGTCCATGTCTGGGAACGATGGCCAAAGTGCCGTGAGTATTGATTTTGTCGTTACAGACAAATTTTAGTGAGTAGGAGAAGTTGCAAGTAAGGAATCTGCAAATAATGAGAACCTGCTGTAGCTCTTTTTGGTAGAACTTTTAAAAAAATAAAACAGAATTGAACTTAATTTAAATTTATCTTCATGTTGTAGGCTCATCATTATGAAGATGCTTACGAAGTTAATCCAACATTTATTGAGAGTCTGTCGTTACTACTCGCACCCTGTACCCCTGGTTTATCATTATCTTCTTCATCACCTGTTCCTCCTTGACGCCATCGCAGCTGGTACTTCTCCATGTTGCAGCTTTAGGTAGCTAACCCCCTTCTTCCCTTTCTTGCTGCTCTTAATCTGCTGTCTCCTATGACCGAGGGAAAACCTGGAGATTTTAGGAGGAAGTAGAAAACCACTCTCATTGAATGATTAAGAATCATTTGTAGATATGAGTTAAACTCAATAAATGTGAGAGTGAGAGAAGGACTTCAGTACATTACCTTTGCGACAGCTACTTCCCTTCTGACTCAGAGCCTTTTGTTTTGTTAACATTGTTTTCCATGGTGTAGGCGATGATTTAGAATGCCAGTTTTTGCCATTAGATTAGTGGGGAGGATCACTCAAGCTTGGGTTAATATCTTGAGCTCTGTTCTTTTCTTTTGGTGATTGTATAAAAACTCTGATAGAAAGCAGAGTCTTGGTCATTTTTGCATACACTCCTGCTTATAGGAACATTATCTTCATGTTATAGGACTAGATGCTGAGGTCTGGAAACACACGCTAAGTAGCTTAGAGTAATAGCAGAGCTGATGAGGAAGTTTGCCAAAGACTTCTTTTTTTTTTTTTTGCGGTACGCGGGCCTCTCACTGTTGTGGCCTCTCCCGCTGCGGAGCACAGGCTCCGGACGCGCAGGCTCAGCGGTCGGTCGTGGCTCACGGGCCCAGCCGCTCCGCGGCATGTGGGATCTTCCCGGACCGGGGCACGAACCCGTGTCCCCTGCATCGGCAGGTAGACTCTCAACCACTGCGCCACCAGGGAAGCCCGCCAAACACTTCTTTAGTCTCTGTGTTTGTTTCTGTGCATTAGGTGAAATAGCTGCCTCTCCCAGCCTTGGAGGAGTGGCCTTGTGGAGGAGCTGAAACTTACTGTTCAACCTTGCCCTGGCTCCTGGTGTCTCTCGAACCTTTGTGATTGTCCAAGCAACTTGATTTGTTGTTAATAACTCCTATTGGGTGAGGGTGTGCTAAGCCCCGTCAGTGGTCCAAAGGGAGGGATCTCAGTTGGCATCTAGTTTCAGGCTGATTGGAAGCCAGACCCTCAGGCAGCAGCTTTTACAAATATATCCAGTCTCATGGGACCACAATCATAAATCCTGCTGGCCTCCAGATCGGGTGATCTGGAGGAGTCCCCTGTGGGACAATTGTAAAAACTGGGGGTCCAGACAAGTGTAGCAGCTCTTTTTTGGGAGGTACCAGCGAGCTGTGGCAAAGCAGAGAGCGAGTGGAAAGATGGCATCCCCTGGCCTGTGTTCTCCGAGAGCACCTCTTGGCCTCCAGATGCATTCCAAACCTGAAGCTTGCCCCTCAGTCTGAACTCCAAAACAAGCAAATAGGCCTCTTTCACAGAAAGGTTGGGGGTGTGTTTCAGTCTGTCTGTGCAGTGCTCTGGGGCTGGTAGCCTACCAAGACCTGTCTCTCTGATTGTTACAGTCCTGTGGGACCGAGGAATGCAAGCCACGTGGCCACAGATCCAGGCCATCAAGGAGCATCCCCTGTGCAGCGGGCACCAAGACTGGACACCATGTGTAAATACTGGGGCAGCAGACCCGTGTCAGAGCTTCCCTTTAAGAGATGCTAGCACAAAAGGAATAAAATACCTAGGAATAAACCTACCTAAGGAGGTAAAAGACTTGTACTCAGAAAACTATAAGGCACTGATGAAAGAAATCAAAGATGACACAAACCGATGGAGAGAAATACCATGTTCTTGGATTGGAAGAATCAATATTGTGAAAATGACTCTACTCCCCAGAGCAATCTACAGATTCAGTGCAATCCCTATCAAATTACCAATGGCAATTTTTACAGAACTAGAACAAAAAATCTTAAAATTTGTATGGAGACACAAAAGACCCTGAATAGCTGAAGCAATCTTGAGGGAAAAGAATAGAGCTGGAGGAATCAGACTCCCCGCTTCAGACTATACTACAAAGCTACAGTAATCAAGACAATATGGTACTGGCACAAAAACAGAAAGATAGATCAATGGAACAGGATTGAAAGCCCAGAGATAAACCCATGCACCTATGGTCAACTAATGTATGACAAGGTAGGCAAGGATATACAGTGGAGAAAAGACAGTCTCTTCAATAAGTGGTGCTAGGAAAACTGGACAGCTACATGTAAAAGAATGAAATTAGAACACTCCCTAACACCATACACAAAAATAAACTCAAAATGGATTAAAGACCTAAATTAAGACTGGACACTATAAAACTCTTAGAGGAAAACATAGGAAGAACAGTCTTTGACATAAATCACAGCAAGATCTTTTTTGACCCACCTCCTAGAGTAATGGAAATGAAAACCAAAATAAACAAATGGGACCTAGTGAAAACTTAAAAACTTTTGCACAGCAAAGGAAACTATAAACAGGACGAAAAGCCAACCCTCAGAATGGGAGAAAATATTTGCAAATGAATCAGTGGACAAAGGATTAATCTCCAAAATATATAAACAGCTCATGTAGCTCAATATTAAAAAAAAACCAAACAACCTAATAAAAAAATGGGCAGAAGACCTAAATAGACATTTCTGCAAAGGAGACATACAGATGGCCAAGAGGCACATGAAAAGCCGTTCAACATCACTAATTATTAGAGAAATGCAAATGAAAACTACAGTGAGGTATCACCTCACAGCAGTCAAAATGGGCACCATCAGAAAATCTACAAGCAATAAATGCTGGAGAGGGTGTGGAGAAAAGGGAACCCTCTTGCACTGTTGGTGGGAATGTAAATTGATACAGCCACTATGGAGAACAGTATGGAGGTTCCTTAAGAAACTAAAAATAGAACTGTCATATGACCCAGCAATCCCACCACTGGGCATATACCCTGAGAAAACCATAATTCAAAAAGAGACATGTACCACAATGTTCATTGCAGCACTATTTACAATAGCCAGGACATGGAAGCAACCTAAGTGTCCATCAACAGATGGTTGGGTAAAGAAGATGTGGCACATATATACAATGGAATATTACTCAGCTATAAAAAGAAATGAAATTGAGTTATTTGTAGTGAGGTGGATACACCTAGAGACTGTCATACGGAGTGAAGGAAGTCAGAAAGAGAAAAACAAATACCGTATGCTAACACATATATGTAGAATCTAAAAAAAAAAAAAGGGTTCTGATGAACCTAGAGGCAGGACAGGAATAAAGATGCATATGTAGAGAATAGACTTGAGGACACGGGGAGGGGGAAGGGTAAGCAGGGACTAAGTGAGAGAGTGGCATGGACATATATACACTACCAAACGTAAAATAGATAGCTAGTGGGAAGCAGCCGCATAGCACAGGGAGATCAGCTCAGTGCTTTGTGACCACCTAGAGGGGTGGGATAGGGAGGGTGGGAGGAAGATGCAAGAGGGGAGGTGATGGGGGGATATATGTATACATACAGCTGATTCACTTCGTTATACAGCAGAAACTAACACACCATTTTAATGAAATTATACTCCAATAACGATGTAAAAAAAAAGGTCATTAGTGTAAAAAAAAAAAATTCTTGGGTTTTTGTCTAGTGTCTCACTCCCTGGTGTGTTCAGCAGTGCCAGGCTGTGTGAATTTTCTTCTCTGCTATGAACAGTTGCAGATTTAATGCTACCTTCTGCCAACAGACCCATTTCAGATACGACTTTTGTATCTGAAACATATCCAGTTGGAATGTTCTTTTAATCCTTGCCTACATTAGATTTAGCTCCCATCATATTTTTGTTGCAGTGCAGTATGTGTTCAGAGTGTTATTCACATTCTAAATGCAAAAACAATTACTAGCTCAGGATAGAGAGGCATGATGTAATTGAATAAAAACTAACTGATTACATGCAGAAAGTATAGCTCTGTATTGTTTAGTACTGTAGTCACTGGTCACGTGTTGCTGTTGACCACTGGAAATGTGGGTAGTCCAAACTGAGACATGCTGTCAGTGTAAAATACAGTACAAATAAAGTAATGAAGTTTTCCATGAATAGTTTTATATGATTACATGTTTAAATGATATTAGGGTAAAATATATTATTGTAATTAATTTGGACTGTTTCCTTTTATCCTTTTAAAGGACATCCTTATAGCTCATTTATTTTGTAACTGGATGTTTGTACCTCTTATTCTCCCTCACCTGTTTATTCATCCTCCCACCTCACTGCCCTCCAGCATCTACCTTTTTGTTCTCCGTATCTGTGACTCTGTTTCTGTTTTGTCGTGTTTGTTCATTTGTTTTGTTTTTAAGATTCCACATATAAATGAAATCATATGGTATTTGTCTTTCTCAGTCTGATATTTCATTTAGTATAATACTCTCTAGATCCATTCATGGTGCTGCAAATGGCAAGAGTTACTTCTTTTTATGGCTGAGTAATATTCCATTGTGTGTGTGTGTGTGTGTGTGTGTGTGTGTGTGTGTATGCATATATGTACCATATCTTCTTTATCCATTAATCTGTTGATGGGCACTAGGTTACTTTCTTCTTTTTTTTTTTTTTGCCAGCAGAGAAACTTGTTTATAAAATAATAGAAAATAGAAAATCAGGATAAAGAATGACTACCAATTTAAAATAGGTTACTTTCTTACCTTGGCTGTTGTGAATAGTGCTGCAGTGAACATAGGTGTGCATATATCTTTTCAAATTAGTATTTTCATTTTCTTTGGATAAATACCAGGAACGGAATTGCTGGATTGTATGGTAGTTCTATTTTTAATTTTTTCAGGAACCTCCATACTGTTTTCCATAGTGGCTGCACCAGTTTACATTCCCACCAACAGTGTACAAGGGCTTGCTTTTCTCCACATTCTCAACCACACTTGGTATTTGTTGTGTTCTTGATAATAGCCATTCTGACAGGTGTGAGGTGGTATCTCATTGTGGTTTTGATTTGCATTTCCCTGATAATTAGTGATTTGAGCATCTTTTTGTGTGTCTATTGGCCATCTGTATGTCTTCTTTGGAAAAATGTCTATTTAGGTCCCCTGCCAATTTTTAAATTGGGTTCTTTGTTTTTTTGGATGTTGGATTGTATGAGTCTTTGGTATATTTTGGTTATTAACTCCTTAGCAGATATATCATTTGCAGATATCTCCTCCCATTCAGTAGGCTGCCTTTTTGTTTTGTTGATAGTTTTCTTCACTGTGCAAAAGCTTTTCAGTTTGATGTAGTCCCATTTTAAAATTTTTGCTTCCCTTGCCTGAGGAGACATATCTTGTTAGTTTGATGTAGTCCCATTTTAAAATTTTTGCTTCCCTTGCCTGAGGAGACATATCTTGTTAGTTTGATGTCCCATTTTTAAATTTTTGCTTCCCTTGCCTGAGGAGACATATCCAAAAAAAATATTGCTAAACTTATGTCAAAGAGCATACTGCCTGTGTTTTCTTCTAGAAGTTTTATGTTTTCAGGTCTTATATTTAAGTCTTTAATCCACTTTGAATTTGTTTTTGTTTATGGCGTGAGAAAGTAGTCCAATTTGATTCTTTTGCATGTGGTTGTTCAGTTTTCCCAACACCTTTTATTGAAGGGGCTATCTTTTCCCCAGTGTATTTCTTGCCTCCTTTGTTGTAGGTGAATTGCCCATATAAGTGTGGGTTCATTACTGGGCTCTGTTCTGTTCCATTGATTTATGTGTCTGTTTTTGTGCCAGCCTCATCCTGTTTTGTTGACTACAGGTATGTATTGTAGTATAGTTTGAAATCAGGGAGCGTGATACCTCTGGCTTCGTTTTTCTTTTTCAAGATTGTTTTGGCTATTTGGGGTCTTTTGTGTTTCCACACAAAGTTTAGAATTATTTGTTCTAGTTCTGTGAAAAATGCCATTGGTATTTTGATAGGGATTGCATTGAATCTGTAGATTGCCTTGGGTAGTATGTTGTTTTAACAATATTATTTTTTCCAATCTGTGAGCACAGTATATCTTTCCATTTGTGTTGTTCGTTTTACTTTTTTAATCAGGCTACTGGGGAACTTAAAATTGTGTATGGGACTAGCATCCGTAGCTTATATTTCTGTTGGATAGTATATAATATACAACTGGTATAGGTGTTATATGCTATATGTTTACTGTGTATAGACCCTATTTCTTATTTTCTTCTCTCATCTTCCCTCCCTTCTTATAAATATATTTGTAATGTTGTCCTGTTGAGGAGATGGTAAGAAATATAATATGCTTATTCAATGACCAGCTCCCTAGTGACCCACTGACCACACTTCTCACTATAGGTAGTTGCCATGCACTTCTGTGAAAGCTACCAAGATACCAAATTAGTAAAAACTGGATAATATGAGACCATATTTTTTATGTGCTGAAGTTAAAAAGCCAACTGGCAATTTTGAGAACTCACCGAAACTGGAAAAAATGTGTTGAGAATCTGGTAAAAGGAGTTTGAAATCAGTTTCAGCAATCCTTGTTTTCAAGTATGAATTCTTCTGAATCTTGTTACTATCAGTCAAGAAGAATTGAATATTACCAGAGTGTTGAGCAGTATTCTGCATTTTAAAAAGCTGGCTGCTGTTTTCAGGTATACAGAGGTGGTGGGTTCAGTCCAGGAAACCTTCTGCCCTTTATTATTTTGCTTGGTATAGCATCAAGCACATGGTCTATTTGCCAACTTGTTTTGTGGCAGTATTTTTAAATTTCTAAAGCCTTTATTGTTAAAGTAACATTTACTCATATGAACTCGGACAATGCAAAATTATAAATACCTAATTTTAATGTAATGTCTCATAATTGTATCTGTATTCAATATACTAATATATAGTTTTTAATAGACAGTAAGTAGAGCACGTGTAAGGACTTTTAGGTAGCAACGGAAATCAGTCTCTACTATTTTCTGGCGAATTTAATGTTTGGTACAATGTGATGGATGAAAAAAATGTTTGTAAAAAAAAGAAGAAAAGGTTCATCCACTTTCTGATTGTAGAGGGAAATATAGTACATTCTGACTCAGCAGTAATGTGGGTTTAGTGATCATTACAGTGTTCTTTGTGATTTTTTCCGCAGAGAGCTACTTAGATTTTTATCATTTCTTCTCAACACTTTGATAAGGATGTCTTTGGATTTTCATTTGTTCTATGGGATTTGTTTTAGATTTGATTAATTATATTAGGCACAAGTGACTTGGTACAAAATAATTGATAGTTTAATTTCTTATACATCACAACCGATCAGCTTGGGTGCCTGTTTGTTTTTGTCTATGCAGGATCAGAGTGTTTTGGAATGTCATCGAGGTAGAGTAGGTACAAAGTTAGACTCAGCACTGAGGTCTGAGTTGGTCCTTATTTGCTTTATATGGCTTTTTCCATCTTTTTTTTTTGGTCAAAGGAAGGCGGGGGGGACTTTAAAACAGTTACATTTTGCCAGCTTTCTTTCTTTGATTTAATAACTTGATTTGATTAGTGTTTCCTCTCTGCAGCTGACCCTTAACCCTCACCCAGGAATATTCATTCTCTTAATTTTTTTAGGAGGCCTGGGTAACTACATCTGTTAAATTAGAAAGTTTACATTTATTTCATCATTAATAAAATATTGTAGTTGCAGACTATAAGATATTCTTGAGAATGAAGGCTTTCTGAGTTCTTCTGGTCCTACCCATGGCTTTATGATGTTTAAGGTACCAGTGAATGCATATTTGGGACAACATCTAATCTAATACTGTGGCTTTGTGTGAATTAAAAGGAGGAGAAGGTGCCTTCTCTGAGGGCACAGACTTCACCAGGACACATGACTCTATCAGGGCAGTGCAGGCAGGGGTTTAAGACCCCACTCTCCCTCTCAGGAGGGTGTGTTTATACAGTGTTCAAACTGCACAGCCTTGCAAGGATTCTCTATGGAGCATCTTATTTTTGTATACATTAGCTAATTTATCTTTCAGACATTTTATATCCACCCAAGCACTAAATCCAACGGCAGTTATTTATTTCACTAGAAATAATGATTTTTATCACCACTTATAATTTTGATTTCTGCAGACGAGGAAACAAATTCCGAGAGGCCAAGTAACTTGCACAGTTGCATAGTTACTTGCATAGCTGGCAAATGGCAGGCTGGGGAGTCATGCCTCGATTGGTGTTGCTAAAAGTCTGCGCTCTTACCTGCCATCACCTGATTTCTGTACTAGTTTTATGGCCAGGAGTTAAGAGAAATAAAGATAGACAATCCATAATCATGGGTGGGATGCTGTTGGTTACCAAGTTATACAACGTAATAAGATGAATGAAAATCTCTGTGATTCTTAATGCTTCCTTTTGTTTGAAAACTTTAAAGAGTGGCAGTATTATATAATTGGTTTGATATTTATAAGCTGTAATAGCACCATTGGTTTGATATTTATAAACTGTAATAGCTCCCACTTATGAACTGTGTACATTGTGTGGTAGTATTATCCCTAGAGAAATAATAAAGGTGGTAGCAGAATGAGGCTCTCCTTTCTTCTACCCTAAGGTTCATTTCTCATGAAATCTCCTAAAAACAGCAGAATTTCTCAGTGAATTCAAATTTTAAAAGCTCTTGGTGGCTTTCAATAGAAATGTATCATAATATATTGTTTAGCTTTTCCCAAACAAAAGTGAGAGTGTGCTGGGCCTTCTCCTATGTAGCCTGTCATTTTAGTTCTATGATAACATGAGCACAGGTGGAAGTTGTAGATAGTGTTTCTGCTAGTATGTTTCTACTCCCTACCTTGGAGCTTTATTTTACTCCATTTATATCTGTAAAATCAGCTTAGCACTACTGGAATCCTAATTTCACGGATTTCCAGTTTCAAAGTTGGCAAAACTATTGGTGGGGCGCGGGGGAGTATCAAGAATCCTGCTTTTAATTCCACCCTGCTCCCCTCCCCCCTTGGAAAGAATGTATTTGTTTATAGGATTAAAATTAGCTCTGGAGGGATGAGATGTAGGAAGTATTCAATGTAAATTTTACTGCGAAGTTTGACAATAGCCACAGGCCTAGATTTTATTTCTGAATCTAGAAAAAAAGACTTGGAGGAATGCAATGCTTTGGTTTTAGGCTTTTCTTCTTTTTTTCAAAAAATGAGTTTCCTTGAGAAGAGACTTCAAAGGTAGTGTTTATAAACAGAGTTTTATACACTGGAATTTTTTTTAACATATTTATTGGAGTATAATCGCTTTACAATGGTGTGTTAGTTTCTGCTGTATAACAAAGTAAATCAGCTGTATGTGTACATATATCCCCATATCCCCTCCTTCTTGAGCCTCCCTCCCTATCCCACCCCTCTGCGTGGTCACAAAGCACCGAGCTGATCTCCCTGTGCTCTGCGGCTGCTTCCCACTAGCTGTCTGTTTTACGTTTGGTAGTGTACACTGGGACTTTAAAGGATGTTCTTTAAAGCTTTTTCTAGGCTTATTGGAGAAAAACAGAAGAGCTAATAAGTCTGTACAAATATCTCCATTCTACTGTGGAGACTGTTAATAGGCTGCTTTAAAGATGAACTTATAAAACGCTTTGTGAACACACTTCATGCTTGTTAGCTCACTTGACAGCTGGTGGTTACCTTGAGTCTTTTTATGGCTAGAGGTGAGAAGACTAGAGGAAGACTTAGGAACACCACTCTCTTTCTCTGCCTTCCCTTAGTGCAGACCCTTATGCCCGCTTTCCTCAACTGTTAGATTAACCTCTTGCCTGACTTTCTGTGTGAAATAGCCATTCCTTCCCCATGATTCTTTTTTTTTTTTTTACATTAAAAAAAAATTAATTTATTTATTTTTGGCTGTGTTGGGTCTTCGTTTCTGCGCGAGGGCTTTCTCTAGTTGTGGCGAGCGGGGGTCACTCTTCATCGCGGTGCGCGGGCCTCTCACTGTCGCGGCCTCTCCCGTTGTGGAGCACAGGCGGATTCTCAACCACTGCGCCACCAGGGAAGCCCCGCTCGTGATTCTTAACCCCCAAATGCTGGGATACTCCACTGACTGTAAAATTAGATTCAGACACCTCTGGCATTCAAAGCTCCTATATGACCTGCCTTCACATTTTTTTTCTAGTCTTTTCTCCTTCTGCTCCTTCTCATGCTTTCTACTCCAAGCCAAATTATCTCCTCACAATTCTTGCAATAAAGCCCACATTTGCTCTGCAATGCGTTTCTCTATGATGTTCCCTCTGTGTGGAACATCTTTGCACTTTGTTCCCTATTTCTATTCTGTGTGTTGAAATCCTCCCCATAGATCAGATCTCTCCTTCCTCTATGAAGCCACCCTGGGATCTCCCTAGCTGAGGGAAATACTCTTTCTGCTTACTGGTTAAATTTATACCTTTATTGTAGTAATTATCACAATTCATCTTGTATGTTGGTTCATCTTATTTTTCCTCTGATGAAGAAAAATGCTCTCATGTCTTGTAAGTCTTTTTTTTTTTTAACCCAGTAATGCTTAACAAAAATTAGGGATGCAAATATTTTTTGAATTCATGAATCACTAAATTCCGTATGTTCGTTTTCCTCCCAATTATCCTAAATTCAGTGTACTACTACTTGTATATATTGTTTTCTGTTTATTAAATAGCTTTTATATGGCTTACTCACGTTTCTCTGATTACTTTTATTATTTTAAACTTAAAAGTTGAAAGGATAGTACAAGGAACTCCTGTATACCCTTTATCCAGATTCACTAGTTGTTTACATTTTGTTCCAATTGCTTTATTCTCTCTCTCTCTCTCTCTCAACTTGGCGACATTGTGTCCCTTTCCTAAGAATAAGATCCTTCTCTGACACAACCATAGTATAATGATCAAAAAAGGATATTTTACATTGACACTTTATTCCTGTCTAATCTACAGTTCATAATCAAATTTCATCAGCTTGAAGAATGACCTTTATAGCTATTTCCCCCCAATCTAGTATATAGTCTTGCATTCCAGATTGCCTTTTCTTGTCATGTCTCTGTAGCCTTCTTCCATCTGGAACAGTTCCTCAGTCTTGTCTTTATTAATTATGACATTTCTGAAGAGTACAGACCTGTTATTTTGTAGAATGTCCTTTAAATTGGGTTTCTGGGATGTTTCTTTATGATTAAATTGAGGTTATATGTTTTGGACCCAAATAGCACGTGTAATATTATGTCCTTCCCAGTACATATTATCAGGAAACATGTGATATCAGTTTGCCCCAGTATTGATGACATAAACCTTGATCATTTCATTAAGTTGGCCAGGACCCTCCACTCTAAAATTACTGTTTCCCCTTTGGAGTCAGTTAGTAATTTGTGGTTGATACATTTACACTCTGTAAATATGTTGGTCCCCACTGAACTTTTACCTGCTAGGTACAAACTGCTATGTATAAAATAAATAAGCTACAAGGATATGTTATAAAGCACAGGGAATATAGCCAATATTTTATAATGACTTTAAATGGAGTATAATGTATAAAAATTTTGAATCACTTTGCTGTACACCTGAAACTAATATAATATTGTAAATCACCTATATCTCAATTAAAAAAAACACTTTTACCTACTTATTTTAGCAACGATTAATGGTTTTCTAACTTCATTATTCTTTCTATACTTATTAGTTGAGCTTCTGTGGATAAGAAGGCCTTTAATGGAGCCAAGAGTATACAGTGGGGAAAGGACAGTCTCTTCAATAAATGGTGATAGGAAAGCTAGGCAGCCACATGCAAAAGAAAGGAACTGCACCATTACCTTACACCAGACACAAAAATGAACTCAAAATGGATAAAAGACTTGAATGTTAAGACCATAGACCATAAATCTAGAAGAAAACGTAAGTATTAAGTTCTTTGGCAACAGTCTTGGATGATACTTTTGGGTCTGGCACTAAAAGCAAAGGTGACAAAAGGTGATAAATAAGTGGGACTACATCCAGCTAAGATGCATAGTAAAGTATGCATAGTAAAGGAAAGGAAACCATAGTAAAGGAAACCATCAAAAAATGAAATGGCAACCTACTGAGTGACGGAAAATATTTGCAAATTATATATCTGATAAGAGATCAATATCCAAAATGTATAAAGAACTCATACAACGCAATGCCAAAGAAACAATGTGATTAAAAATGGGCAGAGGAAGTGAATGGATGTTTTCCCAAAGAAGACATGTAGATGGCCAACAGGTACATGAAAAGATGTTCAACATCGCTATCAATCATCACCATCAGTTATCAGAGAAATGCAAGTCAAAACCACAATGAGATGTCACCTCACATCTGTCAGAAAGGCTGTTATCAAAAAGACAAGAAATAAGTGTTGGCAAGGATGTGGAGAAATAGGGAACCATCATGCACTGTTGGTAGGTATGTAAACAGTATGGAGGTTCCTCAAAAAATTAAAAATAGAGCTACCATATGATCCACCAATTGCACTTCTGAATATTTATCGAAAGAAAACAAAAGCACTAACTTGAAAATTCATGTTCACTGCAGTATTATTTGCAATAACCAGGATACGGAAACAACATGTGTCCATCAGTGGATGAATGGGTAAAGATGTGGTATGTAAATACAGCAAAATATTATTCAGCCTCAAAAAAAGAAGGAACTCTTGCCATTTGAGACAACATGGATGGACCTCGAGGGCATTATGCTAAGTGAGATAAGTCATGTGGAATCTTAAAAAGAAATGAAAAAAGAAAAAAAAAGCTAATCAACACAGAGAACAGATTGGTGGTTGCCAGAGGGAGGAGGTGGGTGGGTGGGTGAAAGGGGTAAAGGTGGTGCAAAGGTACAAACTTCCAGTTATAAATAAGTCTTGGGAATGTAGTACACAGCATGGTGACTATAGTTATTAACACTGTATTTGATAGTTGCTAAGAGTAAATCTTAAAAGTTCTCATCACAAAAATTTTGTTCTATGGTAACGGCTGTTAACTAGGCTTATTGTGGTGATCATTCTGAATATATAAAAATGTCAAATCATTATGTTGTACACATGAAACTAATTTAATGTTATGTCAATTATACTGCAATTAAAAAGGCTTTATTTATTTATGGGCTGATAGATCTTATTTTAGTTGGTAATTTTGCTTATTTATTTTCATTCACACATTGACCCAGATTCTGCCAATTGAAACCCATGCAAGCTAGGTACTGTGTCACTTTTACTGGTTCCATTCATTTTTTGAACATTTCCTTCCTGTAGCACAAGATGTTCTAGGCTTATTGTATACTTTTTTCTGCTTCAAACCTTGAATTAGCTATTTCTCCAAGGAACCCTGATTCATTTAATGGAGGATGGTATTTAGAAACTGAGATATGGGAGCCAAGCATGTTTGTTCTACATTTTTTTTCTAGATCTTCTTAGTAGAAAAAGCTAGAAAATATGTGTTTGTGTGTATGTATATACATGCACATGTATACATATATATCCTATTTATTTCTACATTTATCTGTTCATATTAAAAACTACAAGTTTAGGCTGGTAACTTCAATTCAAATTAAACAACACAGAGTACATCCACATTTTTCTCCTTTCTGTACTTGTAACTCCCTTTTCCAATAGTGAGAAACCTGGTTTCAGTAGATCCAGTGTTTATACTCACTTGCTCAAGTGAGTATAAAACATAGCTATTAAGTTCTTTGGCAACAGTCTTGGATGATAGTTTTGGGTCTGACGCTAAAAGACTTCACTGAAATTAAAAATTCCTGCTCAACAAATGATAACATCAAGAAAAAAGAATAGGCAAATCACAGACTGGGAGAAAATACCCTGGAAACATACACAGAAAGTATTCTGGAATTGCTAGCCCATACCACTGTGAAAAAGCAAACCTACTAACTAGAGTTAAATATGTGTTTACTTTTTTGAGGTACAATGTACATGCAATCAAATGTACAAATCCTAAGTGTACAATTTAAGTTTTGACAAATGCACGTATCATATGACACATACCTCTGTCAAGACAGAGGATATTTCCATCACTCAAAAAGCTCTCTTGTGTTCCTTTCCAGTTAATCCTCTCTTCAACACTGCTGCTAGGAGGCAACAACTTTTCTGACTCTAGAGCTTTATATAAATACCATTACATAGTACATATTTCTAGAGCTTTATGTAAATGCAATTATATAGTACATATTTCTAGAGCTTTATATAAATGCAATTATATAGTACATATTCTAGAGCTTTATATAAATGCAATTATGTAGTACATATTTCTAGAGCTTTATATAAATGCAATTATATAGTACATATTTCTAGAGCTTTATATAAATGCATTTATATAGTACATATTTCTCTTGTGTGTCTGGATTCTCTCACTAAGCATCACGTTTTTGAGATTCATCTGCAGTGTTGTATATATCAGCAGTTTCTTTCGTTGCTGAGCAGTATTCGCTGGTGTAATTGTATCACAATTTGCTTATCCATTCTTCTGTTGATGGACATTTGGGTGGGTTCTAGATTTTAGCTATTATGAATAAAGTAAGTGGCTATTAACATTTTTGTACAAGATTTTTTTGGGGTGGACATTTTGTTTTTATATTTTTGGAGTAAAATCTTAGGAGTAGAATGGCTGAACCATTGGATAGGTATCAAAATACCTGTATTTTGTATCAAAAATGGCAAAACTCTTGTTCCAAAATGGTTGTACCACTTTTCACTTCCATCTGCAAGATATGACTATTACATTTGTGTCACATCCTTGTCAACTTTCTGAATTTTTAGTGTCTTGTAGCTTTTCTAGTGGATGAGTAGTAGTACCTCAGTGTGGTTTTAATCTGCATTTCCCTGGTGACCAATGATGAAAAAAATTTTTATATGTGTTTTGCTCATTTGTATATCTTTGTGAAGTTTCTGTGGAAGTCTGGGGCTGGTTTTAAATTAGTTGTTTTTTCTTTTCATCATTGAGTTGTAGGAGCTCATATTCTGAAGGTGAATTCTTTTCCAGAAGTATGTTTCCAGGGTATTTTCTCCCAGTCTATGACTTGCCTATTCCTTTTTCTTGATGTTATCATTTGTTGAGCAGGAATTTTTAATTTCAGTGAAGTCTAATTTACCTTTTATTCCTTCTTTTTGAATTGTTGCATACTGTATTTGCCAAAGAAATCTTACCTACCAGGATATCCTCCTGTTTTCTTCTAAAAGTTTTATAGTTTTTAACTTTAACATTCAGGTTTATGATCCATCTTGAATTAATTTTTTTATATAGCTTTAACCATAGGGGTTGAGTTCTGTGTATCTTTCCATGTGAGTATTTTGTTGTCCAGCACCATCTGTGGAAAAGACTCTCTTTTCCCCCATTTAATTACTTTGGCACTGTTTGGGCAATCAGTTGCCTGTGTAAATGAGAGTTCCCGGAATAATTCTATGTACAAACGTGGCTTTGATTTTCATTGAGCTGTTACTTTATATTTTAAGCAGCATTCATAAAACCTTTTACTCAGCTTTCACCCTATAGGGATAGTTCGTTGGGGTTTGACCACTCTCTTCATCAAAGGCCAGGATAAGTTGGTGTGTGTTTCGCCCTGGGGTGACCTCTATCACTAGGATCTAACACATGTACCATTTGTTTCTCTCAATATTGTCCTTTTGCAAATGTAAAAGGATTCCTGGGTAGTTTCTTTCTCACCTTGTTTAGGAAATAAAGACTTTAATAATGTAATAAATCAGTCTTTCATTTTTATTGAAGTATTATATGCCATGATGCTTATAGTAAACAAATTTTTAAGAAGTAGAAGCAATTGGCATGCTTTTCACCACCCCCCCCCCCGCCCCCTTTGTTTTTGTTCGTTTATTCAGTATATGTGTCTTGAGCTCCTATTGTAAGCTACCTCACTGTGGGCAGGTAGGTTGAATGGCAACTGGCTTTTTGTGATCACATTTCCTAAACCTTTGGAAACATTGTAGAGCACAGACAGGGCTGAAATTTGCCTTAATGGGTACCTGCACTCAGCCCATAAAGTAACCACACACATGCAAGTACATTCCCTCCAGCTATCTGGAAGAATTAGGAAGCTGCCTTAGAGATCTCATTACTAGTAGCTCCGGGCTATTGGGAAGAGGAATCATAGCTCTCTCTCTGGCTTACTGTGTAGGATTCATTTTCCCAAGGTTAGCAATTTTCTTTTGTAGTCTTAGTACTTATTCTTTGGAGGAAAATACTTGAAATTATCTCATTTTTTTCCGTTTTAGACCTTTCATGCATGGCAGTTTTAGGGCTTCCTCTCCCATTAGTATACCCCATGGCTTTCATGGTGAAAATGCGCCATCCGTAATTAGGCCTGCAGCTGGTGATGGGCCTCCAGTAGCCATCAGCGCGTGACCTTGACAGTGTGTGTTAGGATGAAATGTGTTGGGTGACTGTTGTTATCTCTAATCCACTGCAGCTGAGCAAGAATAATAGCAAATGACAGAGCAGGCAGGCTCAAGGCTCCCAGGAAGAGTTGCTTTCTGCGGCATCTTGTGTACGTAGGCCCGTCAAAGATGCTTAGAGTTTGTGGTGAGAGCCCTTGGCTGACAAGGCAGCGGCATTATGTTTGGAATGTGGACACATATTGAATTTGTATTAGCTTCTTTTGTAAGGCAAAGTGCAAGTACATAATGAAATAAGTAACGTGTGTAGAAACATTGATTTTTATTTCATACTGGGGCACAGAGGCCAGGTCTGTTCTCAGATCTGATGTTTCATTGGGGGCCGATCTTTAGCCCGCAGCTATTCTGCATTCATTTTGGAAACAAGCACATTCTTCCTTTGTTGTCCCTACCCATCCAGGAAAGAGGGGCATCTGTTGTCATATCCATTATTTATCTGTGAGAAACAGTTTTACTTAATTATCTTCTCTGCTGCTGGGCGCCTGGTTTGCCTCTCTTCCTTTTGAAAGGATAATCGGACTCAATGGTGTTAATATATTTCAATTAGTGAGCTCCTGGCACAGGCAGAGCCTCACACTTAGTTCTTAAGATGGCTTTGTAGATAAGAACGTCTATAGCAACATGAGAAGCTGGGAGGTGCCTGCTTCCTTAGAGCCATGTTCAACTCTCACAGCTGCTGAGCGAAGTGCACGTGTCCTCAGCACCACTATTCCTGTCTGACCCTGCCAAAGAGGCAGAGGCCGCTTTCTGGGTTATTTCGTGTGGTTCCTTTGTGTTTTACCTTTCCCAGATTCGGAGAAAAACCAGCTCGTTACTCCAGCATAGCACGGCTCGCATTCGGAGAGAATGCTCTATTGAATGCTTTATTCTCAGAGCTCCAGCTCCTTCATTTTTTAAAAAATTGAAGTATAGTTATTTACAATGTTGTGTTAGTTTCAGGTGTACAGCAAAGTGATTAGTTACACACACACACACACACACACACATCTTCTTTTTCAGATTCTTTTCCATTATAGGTTATTACAAGATATTGAGTATAATTCCCTGTGCTATACAGTAGGTCCTTGTTGTTTATCTATTTTATATAAAGTAGTCTGTATCTGTTAATCCCAAATTCCTAATTCATCCCTCCCCCCTACTTTCCCCTTTGGTTATTATGTTTGTTTTCTGTGTCTGTGAGTCTGTTTCGTAAGTAAGTTCATTTGTATCAGATTTTAGGTTCCACATATAAGTGACATCATATGATATTCGTCTTTCTCTGACTTCACTTAGTATGATAATCTCTAGGTCCATCCATGTTGCTACGAATGGCATTATTTCATTCTTTTTATGGCTGAATAGTATTCCATTGTATATATGTACCACATTTTCTTTTTCCATTCATCTGCTGATGGGCACTTAGGTTGCTTCCGTGTCTTGGCTATTGTAAATAGAGCCTCTGTGAACACTGGGGTGCCTATATCTTTTCGAATTAGAGTTTTCATCTTTTCTGGATATATGCTCAGGAGTCTAGTTCCTTCAGTTGAGAACAAGGCATTTGAAACACAAAGAGCTTTCAGGCACTTTTGAGCTCTCAGTCTCAGTGAACGTTGAGGCTCTGGAGATTTGTAAGCCATAACGTCAGAAATCCAGGACCCAAGGTACCAGTACCCAGGTACCAGGGCTGGAACCATGCATGTGTGCCCTTGGGAAAAGGGTGGGTTCAGCTGGTCCCTGCAGCGTTAGTCTGTCTTTGCCTTTGTGAAAATGTAGGGCTGCACCTTCCAGCACCTCACTTCTTCCTTACCCTTCTTTGAACATAATCAGGGTGGTGTCTCTGTGTTGGCGTATTCACATGTGTTTTTAAAACTTCATAGTTTTCCAAATGCCTTCACCAGTCGATGTCATACTGTGCACTTTGCAGGGCAGATGGTATTATTCTCTTTTGAGGAGTATAAACCCAGCCTCGGGGAGGTCAGGTGACTGCCCCACCTTTGTCACCCTGTTGGTACATGGTAAGGCTGGAGGTGAGCACCTAAGTTTCTAACCCCTGTTATTAAGGGTGTCAAAGGGTGATCTGTAATAACACTAAGAGACGCCCTTCCCGGTTCCCCTTTGTTTTGGAGTCAGCTCACAGTTGAGAGTATAAGGAGATGCATCCCTTATATTTTAGATCAGAGAAAGGACTGTGTTACCAGTCCCACAAAGCAGGGCCTGCTAAGAGACGGCAGACCTGTAAGACTTTTGTAATTCTCTCTTCACTCGCCTATGTAGGAATAGAAAGCCTTTGGAGAGAACGAGGTTGTGATGTAGTAATCCCGTCTTTCCCTCCTCTTGGGAGGGTCATTCATCATGTTTTCCTCTCCAAAACCAAGCCCCAAAGCCGGAGAGAACATCTAGTCCAGTGTGTAGCACCGGAGGTTTTGAAGGAGGGTGGTTCACATCTCATCTGGAGTTCTTCCTGGCTGGCAGCTCACAAAAGTGTCCCGTGCTATCGTGGCATGAAGAGCTGGAGGATGGGGCACTTAGGTGTGGAGAGGGTGGAGGCATGTAGCCCCACATGCCAGAGCTTTACAACATCCCCCCAGACTGGGGGTTAGGGGGGCTGTGATTTCCTCAGGACCTCCGTGTTAAGGACGGCGCAGTTAGATGAGTGGGAGGCATTGTTGGGCTTCTCTGGTAGATGTACCCCAGCTAAGTGAGGATGCACACGCTGGATGAGGGAGTGTTGTTCTTTTCACTGCTGGTGTCTAGAGGAGATGCACAAATTCCCCTCGCAGCATCTTGTGTGCTTTTGTGGAGAGAACAATGCCTGGTGGCCTGCTTTGCACTACACCAAGAATACTTGAGTGGTAGAAAGCTTCAGTATTTAGCACTCATATAGGAGGAGACGCTATGCTGATGGCAACAGTTACCTGCCACTGGCATAGGATGGAGAAGTAGCAGTGACCAACATGATGGGGACCACTGCTGCACAAGCTGACCCTACCCCCTTGCTTTCTCCTTGCCATCCTCAATGGAGCCGGCATGTGGGGCAGGGAGGGGGGAGCAGGAACTAGTACCCGTGCACAGGTGCAGTCTGTGTTAGAAGGGACGGGCACCTTGGCTTTGCACCGGGTTGGACTGAGTTTTAGACTAGAAGTGACTAGAAACATTGGATTGGACTGAGATGTTCCTAATTGGAATGTTAGTTTGACCTTTGCCCAACTCACAGGACCCTTGACTTTGGGACTAGTAACATTTCATGAAGAAAACACGGCACTGTGTTGAGACTCTTCAGCCAAATCTGCCAGAATAGATGCGCATTGACCTGTAGCTCTGGTGGATCACAGTTTACTCCATTAAGTTCAGATGTGCACGGAAAATGAAGCGGCTTCGTTTCTCGTGCCGGAGTCTCCTCAGTCTGTCCAGTGACACATCTACCCCTTCTGGGACTCAGCTTCACCGAGGAGGCCTTAGACACACTTGTCTCACCATTTTCCGGCACAGCCTCCTTTTCTCCTCACAATAGTTTGGGAGCCTGATGTGGTGGGCTTCCTTCTTCCAGTTGATCCAAGGTTTCCTTTCTGTCATTTCTTGGCAGTGTGGTTTCCAGGGAGCCTCATTTATGGAGAAAAACAATACACAAGGCACTATTATCCCCGGTACTCATTGTCTCATTTAACCCTCCCCCAGTGCTGAGCAACCGATATTTCTGATAATAAATAATCTTTTCTGGATGAAGCTCAGCGAAGTCAAGGTCACGCATCTAGTAAGAGATAGAACTGAGATGTGAACTCCTCAGTCTGTGGTGCTGCCCCCATTCTCCTCCCCAGCACGTGCTGCTGTTCTAGGTCAGCTGTTCTGGTGAACATGGCCAGATACTCAGCAGTGCAGCTACTTTTTCACATGGGTTGGTGGATGATGCCTTGTTCTCTTGTTGGAAACGTTGAAATGGTAGTGCTTTTCCTGGGTTTTCACTTAGCCAAGCTGAAGCTTGTCATGTGAAGCCGATGACGAGTGGGGTTCATTCCCTCTGGTCTGTTCTGTACAGTAGGTAGAATGTGGTTGGCACTCGCTTAGGTTTATTTCGGAGACAGAGGAATGACGACAGTAGATAGCTGGCTCAGGTGCCCTAGCAAGCCGGGGACACTGCAGGGCTGAGTCAGACGCTGAGTCTGGGCCAGCGAGTGAATCCACGCCGCTCTGTTTTTCTAGCCTCCTTCAGGCATCTCTGGCATGAATTGAATTTACAGGACACCTTGTTGACTGGGGCAGGGGTTCAGGAGCTTTCTCTCTCTGGCTTGGAAAACCAAGCTTCAGACTGTGGTGTGCGGACGACGAGGGGCTTTTCCTAAATAGTCACCTCTGAAGTCTGCAGTCACCCAGGATGTGCCACTTTAAAAAAAAAATAACTTATTTATTTGGTTGGTTTTGGCTGCGTTGGGTCTTTGTTGCTGCGCGCGCGGGCTTTCCCTAGTTGCAGCAGGTGCGGGCTTCTCACTGTGGTGGCTTCTCTTGTTGTGGAGCACGGGCTCTAGGCGCGTGAGCTTCAGTGGCTGTGGTGCGCGGGCTCAGTAGTTGTGGCTCGCGGGCTCTAGAGCGCAGGCTCAGGAGTTGTCGTGAACGGGCTTAGTTGCTCCGCGGCATGTGGGATCTTTCATGACCAGGGATCGAACCTGTGTCCCCTGCATTGGCAGGTGGATTCTTAACCACTGCACCACCAGGGAAGTCCCCAGGACGTGCTGCTTTGACCTCACAACTTCCTTTCCAAATGCCTCCCTTTCGGGGTGGGAGGGATAAATTAAGAGTTTGGGATTCACATATACACACTACTGTATAAAATATCGATAGATAATCAACAAGGACCTACGGTATAGCACAGGGAGCTATACTCAATATTCTGTAATAACCTATATGGGAAAAGAATCAGAAAAAGAGTGGATATATGTATATGTATAACTGAATCACTTTGCTGTACGCCTGAAACTAACACAACACTGTAAATCAACTATACTCCAGTATAAAATAAAAATTAAAAAAATAAACCACAGAAATGCCTCCCTTTCTGTCCCTTTTTTTTAAAAAAAGGGAGCCCAGCCTTTGTTGGCGAGTAGTCACCAGGACAGTTTCACAAGGGGTGACGTGACGGCTTGCAGGGTTGGGCATCCAGTGTCCCATGGAGCTTTTGATAGTTCACACGGCATTTTTGCCTTGCATATGGACAGTAATGTGTTCTCTGCAAGGGTAGTCTGGTTCTCGTGGATGTGTTTTTCAGTCAAATTCAGGAAGTTCCTTATGGCATTGTTTTTCTTCTTGCATCATCTTTGCTAGGTATTGACCTTTAGACATGAAACCGGTCTGTTCTGAAAACAAATGCAGTGTGAAGGAGCATCAGTCATATCATGGGTATGGATCTTTGTTATGAAAATGCAAAGAGTTTATCCTCAGTGTTTTAGGTCATGAAATTATTCTCAGCCACAGGCGTTCACATCGGGGAACAGAATCTGTTCTATGTAACCTAGATTCAGCCTCTGAAAACAGGCAAAACACGGTGCTAAAACTGTATGAATGTTGTTTTCATAGACAGGGCTTGTTATGGCTCCGTCTTCCCTGCGGAGGCTCCGGGCTTTAGTAGGTGTTGTTGGTAAAGCTGGCTCTGCTGTTTCCAGAAGCAGTCGCAGAATTCTGATGAACAGAGCAGAGAGGTGATCCGGCACACACGACTGTGGGGACTGACCTAATCCGTTACTTCAAGCTCTCGTTTCAAGTCATCTGTATTCTTTACTTTGCATTTTATATACTCCCCTGATTTTTATCATTGAATAATCAAGCCGGTAATTGATAGAATATATCATTTACTAAAATTAGTTAAGAGTTACCCTAGGGAGTTTACTGATGAGGTATCCATTTTTCATGTCTCACTTCTAGGTCTTCTGTTAGGGAGGTTTCTTTATTCCTGTAGCAGAGCAAAGCGCATGACATTGTGATGAAAACAAACTCTGTTTCCAAAAAATGCTAGAGTATCAAAGTACTGAATACTCTGCATAAATCAAGTAGGATTACATGCTTGATGTCCTTAAGTGGCCACACTGGGGAATGCCAAGGAAAGGCTCTTGGTACCAAAGTAGCGGCTTTGTCAGCTTTTTTTTTCCTTGGCTGATATAGGCTGGGTAATTTATTAGGTGTCTCTTTTTTTCTCTGTTCCACAGCTGTCAAAATGGATAATACCAGAATTAGGAAGAGAGGGAATGGAAATAGGAGTACTAGTTTGGTACTTTCATTTTTTGTTAACCTCACTAAAATGCAAATATATTTAAGAAAAAATGTTTTTTAAACCATGAACGCTCCAGAACTCTCCATCAACCACCACTCTCTATTAACTATCACTTTCCTACACCTGTAGCTTGACGTTCCTGTTGGTTATGAGGCATTATAGTTGCCTTAGGTTTTTTGAAAAAACAATCAGGAAGCTATGGAATACTAAAAAATATTTGGTAAAATAGGTTGTTATAAAACATATATATAACATATAAATATTGTATATATGGTTGTTATATATACATATTTTACATTTGGCTTATGAAAAATTGATGATCCAATGAATCAGAATTGTCATATACTGTAAATATAGTTTCAGTTAAGCTGAATAGAACTCCTAGAAAGTAGACTAGATGAGTGGCTGTCAGTGGTGGGTGTGTGAATTTGGCCCCAGGGGGTCATTTGGCCATTTCTGAGACATTTTTTTTTTTTGCACGGTATGTGGGCTTCTCACTGTTGTGGCCTCTTCCGTTGCAGAGCACAGGCTCTGGACGCGCAGGCTCAGCGGCCATGGCTCACGGGCCCAGCCGCTCTGCGGCATGTGGGATCATCCCGGACCGGGGCACGAACCCGTGTCCCCTGCATCGGCAGGCGGACTCTCAACCACTGCGCCACCAGGGAAGCCCTCTGAGACATTTTTGATTGTCATGACTTGATGAGGGGAGGCTTTGCTACTGGCATTTGGTGGGTAGAGGTGAGGGATGTTGCTGAAGTTCACTGGGCAGCTCCCCACAACAAAGAATTATCTGTCCCCAGATATCTGAAGTGCCACTGTTGGGAAACCCTGGACTTGATCCAGAGGTAGGAAGCCCTGGATTTGTGTTCTAGTTCCACCACCAAGAACCATCAAACATTAGGCAAAACTGCTTGACTTCTGTGCACCTCAGTTTCTTCTTTGTAGAAATACAGATAATGCTTCATCATCCATCAATTTTTGGGACTCGCAGTACAGGTCATTGTGAGTTAATGGATGTTACAATGCTTTATTTATTTATGGCTGCACTGGGTCTTTGTTGCTGCGCGCGGCCTTTCTCTAGTTGCGGTGAGCGGGGGCTACTCTTCGTTGTGGTGTGTGGGCTTCTCATTGTGGCTTCTCTTGTTGCAGAGCAAGGGCTCTAGAGCGCAGGCTCAGTAGTTGTGGTGCACAGGCTTAGTTGCTCCGCGGCATGTGGGATCTTCCCGGACCAGGGATCGAACCCATGTCCCCTGTATTGGCAGGCAGATTCTTAACCACTGCACCACCAGGGAAGTACCTACAATGCTTTATAAACTAAAGGAAAGATATGTACAAATTGTGTGATAATAGAATAAAACAAATTTGAGTGTTCTTATATTATCATCGTTTAACAGAATACCTTCTTGATGCATTCAGAATTTTTCATGCAATCCTCTCTTGAAGGTAGAGTTTGCAATTACATTTCTTTTGTATCCTCAAGGACAGTGCCACGCGTATAAAGGAACAGTATATTTTTGTTAATTATGTGTATGTATATTTTAGACCTTCCATTAATGAAAATCTAGTGTTTCGTTTGTCCATTCTTGAGTAGTGCTGTTTAATTGTGTCAGCTCCTAGATGGTGGGTCTAGCTGCTCTCTGATTTGCTGGGAGATGTTAATCACATACCACGTGTTTCCTATATAAATCCATACTAAAGGTTTTTTCATAACCAAATGATTCAGTACCCAAACTATGTGATTAGGTTAGGGTCTCTAGAGCAAATCACTTTGTGTGGTGCAACTGACTAGATGAACACGTGATTGAGAGCTACTTATGTGACCTGTTGGTCCACATGTGTAGAATGAACCCAGAGATAACCTTGGTCAAGTGCCCATGGTCTGAAGGAACACTAATGATACTTCTTCCGTCAGATCAAGGATTGTGATCAGTTTTGGAGGGAGCTGAATTTTTTTTTTTTTTTTTGCGGTACGCGGGCCTCTCACCACCGCGGCCTCTCCCGTTGCGGAGCACAGGCTCCGGACGCGCAGGCTCAGCGGCCATGGCTCACGGGCCCAGCCGCTCCGCGGCATGTGCGATCTTCCCGGACTGGGGCACGGCGGGCGGACCCCCAACCACTGCGCCACCAGGGGATCCCGGGATCTGAATTTTTTGACTTGACCTGAAAGCCCATCAGCTTCACAGACTGTTAAGTGAGGATGTTGATGATTCTATGTCTTCTCATGTTGGTTGAACTGCTTCTGCCTAAATTTTCTAAATGCATGGAGATATAGGTGGATAAGCAAGGTTGGAGTTTTTGATCTTGAACATTCAAATCATTCCTGGAACCACTTAAGTCTAGCAGTTCCTTGTGGGAGACAGCGGAATAGTTAATTTAAGCATAAAGGATGAGCAGAAGGGGAGACTGGCAGCTTCTGATCTCTTCTTCCTTAGTTGAAATCAAATTTAGTGCTAATATGATAAATCCCTGGAGTACTACAGTAGCTTCTCTTTGTGATGGTCATCGGCTCTTATTTAAATTTATATATGAATGCCACCTACTCAGGGAAACAGTGTATTTAGGTTACTCCCTAGCTTCTTTCATTTGACAACCCTTTTTTTAAAAAATAAAGAAATTAATTAATTTATTTTTGGCTGCGTTGGGTCTTCGTTGCTGCGCGCGGGCTTTCTCTAGCTGTGGTGAGCAGGGGCTACGGTTCGTTGCGGTGCGTGGGCTTCTCATTGCGTTGGCTTCTCTTGTCGTGGAGCATGGGCTCTAGGCACGGGCTTCAGTAGTTGTGGCATGTGGGGTCAGTAGTTGTGGCTTGCGTGGGCTTCTCATTGTGGTGGCTTCTCTTGTTGCAGAGCAAGGGTTCTAGAGCGCAGGCTCAGTAGTTGTGGCACACGGGCTTAGTTGCTCTGCAGCATGTGGGATCTTCCCGGACCCGGGCTTGAACCCGTGTCCCCTGTATTGGCAGGCGGATTCTTAACCACTGTGCCACCAGGGAAGCCCTGACAATGCTTTTTGAAAAATTTATCCAGTACCCTCCGCTCCAAATGCTTTATTCTAAACAAACACCCATATAAAGAATGACGTATGCAGAAAAATCCAAGTTTTGCTTTTCCCTTCTGTGTATTGATTTAATTATAGCATAACTCACTTCTTGGAAAAACTAGTAACAGGCTCAGAGAGAGAAATTTGTAAAGTATATAAGTGTTTTTTAAAAGCCTTATAAAATTAAATGCTGAATATAGCTAAATTTGTGAATTTGCTTGAATATGAATATGGTTAATATCATATTGAAAATTGTTTCAGGAGATAGTCAATCAAAACTTCTGAGCTGGTTTCAGGGTCTTGTCTGTTCTATATTAAGATTATATCTAGGAGAAAGTAGATTAGTGTGATGGTAAACTTGATTGGGTCATGGAGTGCCCAGACGTTTGGTCAAACATTATTCTGGGTGTGTCTGTGAAGGTATTTATGGAAGAAATTAACATATGGATCAGTAGACAGAGGAGAGCAGATTTCCCTCCTTAATTTGGGTGGCCTGTATCCAATCAGTTGAAAGTCTGCATAGAAGGAAAAGGCTGACCCCCCTGTGAGTAAGAGGGAGCTCCTCGCAGGCCAGAGTTCTTCTGTGGGACTTGAGCAGACTGCCGTGGTACGGGAAATGAGTGCTCTTCCTGTCTTTGCACTGCAGCTCAGTCATCAGCTCTTTCTGGTTCTTGAGCCAGTGGTCTTCTGACTGGAACTGAGCCACAACCTCTTGTGGGTCTCCAGCTTTTTGCTAACAGCAGGTCTTGAGATTTGCTGGCCTCCATAATTGTGCAAGCTAATTCCTTATTATATCGTTGTCTGTCTATCTAGCTATCTAGCTATCTATGCTGTTGCTTCTCTTTCTCTGGGGAACCCTGACCAATACAGTGAGTGTTTGCCAGGAATAAGAAGAGGGATGAATAGGGAGTGATTTGTAAGGGGTACGTGGTTTCTTTTTTTGGAGAGTGTGATGAAAATGTTCTGTAATTCAGTAGTGGTGGTTGTATGACCTTGTGAGTTTACTGAAAACTACCTAATTGTACACTTTAAATTGGTGAATGTTGTGGTATATGAATTCTATGTCAATTTTAACGAAGTCAGAATATATCTAGAATTTACTAACGTAGGTCACACTACTTTCCTCTCTTGCCTGAAGAACTGCACTAGCCTCCTGACTCGTGGTCCTGCTTTCATACCTCCACCTCCATCCTTTGGGTGGCAGCCAGCATGCTCTTTAAGAAATGAAAATGATTTCAAAAGATCCTCCTACTTCAAACTCTGTAATGAGTTCCCATCGCACTGAGGACAAAATACGAAGTCTGCTTGATTGTCTGCAAGACTATCTTGGGGCTTCTCTACCTCTCGTTTCATGCCACTCCTTTCCCGTTTCTCCAGAACCGTAGTCACATTGGCTTTCTTTGTCTTCCTGCAACGTCCCACCCCTCTTCTTCCTCTGGGCTTTTGTAGCTGCTGGTCTCTCTGCTAGGAATGTTCTTCACTCTGTGATGAGTTCCTCCTCCCCATGCTTGGCTGTATCTCATTCTTCAGGTCATAGCATAAATTCCACCTTCCGTGAGCACCCTGTCTAAAGTAGGACACCCTATTTATTTCCAATTTTTGTCATAACCTTAATAATCTGTTATTTTAGTTGTTGATTTGTCTTTTTAACTAGAACAGGAGTTTCCCAAATGTGAGGATCTTGTCTGTCTGATTGTCTTTCAGTTCCCTTGCATTTAGCTCAGTGACTGGTTTCATTGCAATTAAAGTTCTGGCTCAGGGAGGTACAGAGCCTGGTTTCCCTATACTGTCATTCTGACCACATTGCTTACACGTCTTCTTCTGTAACATGGGGAATCGATCTCATGGAATCATTGTGAAAATGCAATTAGATCATTCATGTAAAGCCTTTGGCATCATGTTTTAAGTGCTCAGTCAATGTTGAACTAGTAATAAATACATGCTTAATAGTTGTGCAAAAATGAATTAATCCACAACAGTAGATTCCCGGGGAGAATCTCTTTTAATGACTCCCCTCCTGTCTTTCAGCTTTATTTGCTAGTTACATTCTTTTGCTTGACTCTTATTTATTTTATGCTCTTTCCCTTGCCCCCATTCCCAACTCTGGGAGGAAAGTCACTTCATTGTTTTATTATAAGCCTTGAAAAAAGGAAAGAAATCACAAAAAACTAACAGGCAGCCTGGCCTTATGATGGAGCACAAAACAGGTTGTAGTGGCCCAGTTGGTTGCTGCACCCATTTGCTCCCTCCTGTCTTCCTCCCTTCCACCTCAGTTTTGTTTACGAGTGTACCATGTGCTTCTGGGGAAGTAACTATATATACAATTCCAGGAATACTTTCTGTTAGTATAAACTAGGAGTCAGCCAATTACATGAATCCAGATCCAGCCCTCCACCAGTTTTTGTAAATATGGTTGGAACATAGCAACTTTTACTCATTTATATGTTGTCTGTTCCTGCTACAACGGCAGAGTTAAATAGTTTGCTGACGAATGGTCTAAGCCAATTGTTCAGATCTTCCCCTTGCTAGTGATTAAAAGTGGATGTGTGATTCTGTCCTGGCCAGGGAGAAGTGAGGGAAAGTTTCCGTAGCCAGAGGAAAGAAAAATTGAAAGAGCTGATTGTTTATTTTGTTTTTGGATATTTTGTTGTGTGAAGATGATACGTGGAATGACTATAACCATCTTACGGCTACTTTAAGGATGAAGTGAACCCTGATGGAAAGGAGAAATACAGTTGACCCATCAGCAACACAGGTTTGAATTGCATAGGTCCACTTAAACACACATTTTTTTTTTCAGTAAATATATTGGAAAAATTTTTGGAGATTTGTGACCATTTGAAAAAAATGGGTGATTAACCACATAGCCTAGAAATATTGAAAAAATTAAGAAAAAGCTAGGTATGTCATGAATGCATAGAGTGTATGTAGGTACTAGTCTATCCTTACATAGGCATAAGGCGAATGATATTTAATATGAAGTTAATAATGTGTTATCTTACTGTTTTATAACTTTGCTTTCAAAGACTTACATTACCATAGAGTATGCCTCTCTCTCATAATTGGAGAAAATATGTATCAGCCTATCATCACAGGTAAGTGGATTTTTTGAAAAAAGGTAACAATGTTTCTAATACATTATGTATATGACTGTAAAGTAGGCTCTCTTTTCTCTAGCCTACTTTATTATAAGAATACATATAACATACCAAATATGTGTTGATGAGCTGTTTATATTATCAGTAAGGCTTCTGGTCAGCAGTAGGCTATTAGTATTGTTAAGTGTTTGGGGAAGTCAGAAGTTATACATGATTTTTCAGCTGCGTTGAGGGTCAGCACCCCTAACCCCTGCATTGTTCAAGGGCGAGCTGCAGTCCGAATTCTTTGAGGAATTCCTTGAGCCATTGAAGTTAACTTTGAAAAGTCTCCTATCTTGGTGACTTCCTCTTATATGACAACATTCCACTTTCTTGTTAAAACCAGTTTGAGAAGGCGTTTTCTGTTACTTGTAGCCCAAGGTATTCTAATAGATATATTAGTACTTAACATGTTGGAATGAATGAATGAAAGAATGAATGAATGAACAAATAAGGTGGGCTCAGGAAGTGTAGCCCTATCCTTTTTACTTTGGTCCTGGAGGTATTGATTTATGGGCTGACTGCTAAGTATGTCTATAATACTCAGATTTCTTTTTAGTACCAGCTGAAGGGTCAACTTTTTCTTACCACCATTCTCCCATTCAATTCCTGAGACATCAATCAGTTTTTTATTTTAGTTGTTTCTGTGTTGCTAGTGAAACTGCCTTGCACCAGCCCCTGTATCCCCGCTCCCCCCACTCCCCAAGCTCAGTGACTGGGGAAATTCCTTAGAAATGGCTTTCTTGTTGTAAGGTACTAGAGAAGCCCTAAAGGGAAATTTCATCATATTTTAGACAAAGATTGTTTAGCCAGTTCAATTATTTAAAAAGTATATGTGTTAGTGGAGCTCTTCCTCAGAGATGTGCATTTTATTCATGCTTTGGCACATCATTTAAGCATCTAAGATGATTGATGAGGGCCTTATATTAATTTGACGGCTTTTATATTGGAATTTCAAAACACTTGATAAATGACTTTGATTTACTCATTGTTATGCCTCTTAATTCAAGAGAATGTTTTATGCTTATCATTGCAACTCTCTGTGTGTTTGGAAGAAAGGAAAGTCTAATGTGGTTTCCTCACTTCCCAAGTGGGTATCTCTTTTCTAGGGTTATTCTCCCAGCCTTCCCTCTGTGTGCAGGGTAAAGGGATATGACTGAAAAATTACCAATACTATGAATTCAGAATTCGCTGAACATCTGTGTTACTCTAGGCTCAGATGATACAAAGAGATATAAAACTTAATTCCTGCTTTCACAGGAGATTAAAATTTGGCCAGGAATCTAAGATTTGTCGTAAGAAAGGAAATCTGAGGAACCGTATCAAAGGTGCAGGTGAAAAAGCTAAAGGAGATCAAAGAGAGATTTTGATTTGGAATAGATTCCATTGCGAAGAGTGTTAAGTGGGTTTGTAAGAGAGAAGAATTCAGCTGAGTGGAATGTGTGTGTGTGTGTGTGTGTGTGTGCACGCGCGCAAGCGCACCTGCACGCGTATATGTCAGGTGAGTTCGTAATAGAGGGGGAAGATGAGCACATAGTACCTTTAGAGGTTAATGATTAGACCAGTTTGGCTGGAATGCTGGGGTTAAGAGCTGGATTTTGAGAAGGCTTTGAGGGCTAGCTTATGGAGGAGTTGGGATGATGGGCAAGGGGTTTGGACTCTATCGCAATGTGAGATCCACGTTTGCTGTTGTAAACAATCATGATTTCTGAAAGACAATGAGAGACAATAGTCTAGTTCTAATTTAATATAAAAATATACTTGTTGAAATAAGAGTTTTATCATCATTAGAACTAATTAGCTGCCCTCCAAATATTTGTAAGATTCCTCTCATTTTAGTCACCAAGGTGGATGATTTGCTTCCCTGTTTTGAAGTTCTACACTCAGTAGTTACGGTATTGTATTGACCTAACTCATCATCTCTTGAATTCTTCCATTTGTTTTAGAGGAAGGGCCATGTCTCATTCACTGTTACGTTCCCAGTGGTCATTGCATGGCAGGGGTACCGCGTGGTAGTTGAAGTGAACTCAGGTTCTGGGTTCTTCATTTCATAGGATTTCATTTCTGCTCTCAAGGAATGTCTGTAGTTTTTACAGTTGTGGCATTTTTAAGCTGAGAGAGGATCATGACATTCTTTGATTAAAAAGATTTCAGGTAGAGAAAGATACATACTGCATGGTATTGCTTATATGTGGGATTAAAAAATATAACAAACTCGTGAATATAAAAATAAAAGAAGCAGGGCTTCCCTGGTGGCGCAGTGGTTGAGAGTCCACCTGCCGATGCAGGGGACACGGGTTCGTGCCCCGGTCCGGGAAGATCCCACATGCCGTGGAGCGGCTGGGCCCGTGAGTCATGGCCACTGAGCCTGCGCGTCCGGAGCCTGTGCTCCGTAACGGGAGAGGCCACAACGGTGAGAGGCCCGCGTACCGAAAAAAAAAAAAAAAAGTATTAAAAAAGGATTTCAGTTGCTGTTTTCAAATCGATGTAGGTTTTCCAAAATTAATATTCTGAAATTATTTTGGATCGAATATCAGTGAAGACATTAGACAAACTTCACACTAGAATGGTAGAGTTCTGTTCCCATAGCAGCATAAATAAGAATTTCACCTTTTCATTTAATGTGATTAGACAGTCTGTGCTGGGAGAGACAAAGCTTTTATGAAGGCTCAGTTGAAATTGCTTTTCCTAATTTTTCCACATGAATTTAGCTAAGGAAATAGTGTGGGTCTAATTTCTTTAGGATAAGCTTATGGTAAATCTCCACTTTATTTAGATTTCATCCTGGTTAAAGATTCTTGAACTAAATCTAGGAACACTAGATTTTAGAAAAATCTTTCATTAGGAACTATATATACATCTTTAGTCAGCTTTCTGTTGTAGCAACAGCTTATTTTCCTTTGTTGATGACAATTTTTTTTATTCAAACAGAAAGTCACAAAAATTATAATCATCCTCATCAGTTCGCTCAGTCCCATGTAATTAATTGTTTTTCGTCTTGATCTTTTGTTAGCACGTTTATGAGTTCATCAGTTTTCCATTGGAGTTCTGAAAATGCTTATTCATTCAGTTCAGCAGTATAGTCAGTTACCAGAAACCTGTACTTGTCAGAGTCTTTTCCATCCTTGAAGATGAAACCCTTTTACAGGAACATATTTGCAAAAGCATCAGAGTGCACCCAGAAGTGTCTGTAAATGACAAAAGACTTAAAAATGACCACGGTTAAAGATTTGACGAAAGCTCATAATAATGCAATTGACAAGGAAATTTAGTTATTTCTGAGATATACATTTTCAAGTAATAACTAGAATTATGACTTATAACATTATACCAGAACATACAAGATTTTTAGGAATTTCATGTAATGTCTGAAACATTTATATTAACATATTTCCATACAAATAACCCAAAGAAAGTTTAGTTTTTTGTTTTCTTTTTAAAATTTTTTAAAATTTAATTTAATTTATTTTTTTATGCAGCAGGTCCTTATTAGTCATCAATTTTATACACATCAGTGTATACATGTCAATTCCAATCACCCAATTCATCACACCACCCCCCACCACCCCACGGCTTTCCCCCCTTGGGATGACACAATTTTTATTTACACATTGGAAGTAGTTCCCTTACAGTATTTATTATCTCTTCTTCTTTAGTGACAGAAACCTGGGCAGCCTGCATAGTTAAAAGACACTTTCCTAGGCTTCTTTGCAGCTTGTGGCCATGGACCAAGTTTTTGCAAACGACATATAAACAGGTGTGTCTGATGAGATTTTCGGGAAGTCTTTTTAAAAGGAGAGAGCACACCTTCTCTCCTCTTTCTCTTCAGTTCTTTTTTGTCTTGCTGACTGTCGTGTGAGTATAACAGCAGGAGCTTCAACAGCCATCTTGGATCATGAGGTGACGTTGAAGATAGAAGTCAGGAGGGATGAAGCAGAAAGACAGAAGGAGCCTCCTGACTTTTTGGAACCTCCAAACCTGCTCTGAACTGCTTGTTTCTTACTTGCTTTTAACCTAAGAGAACAAACCCTGGCATAACAGAGCTGGGGCACATTTTCCCAACTGTCATTGATAATTTTGTAATTACATTTATAATCAGGCACATCATGCATGTGTTTTGAAAGAAGACTAAAATTTTCTCACCACCCACACATGTGATGATAGTCACTGGTAGTAAGGAGGGGTAGAGGTGAGAAGCTGTTCTCCTGGAAAGAGCGGCTGTGTGGTGTACCAGATAAAACATCAGGCTGGGAGTATGGTGCCTTGGATAGTTTGCCCTGGTTCTGTCACTGACCAGCTATTCAGGAACAGTTATTTAATTTAATTTAATTTATTTTTAAATTTTATTTATTTATTTTTATTTCCACTATAGAATGAATCATCATCGCTCTCTCAGTCACTGGATACAGTCACTTGCCACGCGTTTGCTCCGTACCAACTACATGTGGGCACTTTGTAGTCCTTGGGACTTCCGTTAGCATTTAATCCTCATCTCACCTGTAGCGTTCATCACCTTCTATTATGATATATGGCAGATCTAGATATGATACCTTTTTAAATAAATCTGGGGTTACGTATGTTGATCACACAGGGCTTGTGAGTTTATTTACAGCTCAGATGAATAAATTCCATTTTTTTATGGTGAACGTATCCTATAGATGAAAGGAACAAGCATTGTTTATTTTGATGGATAGGGTTTCCAAGCTTTCTGGCTATAACATGCTGCATAGTTAAAGGTTATATTCCAGGGAGGTTATATTAATTTTTTGTAGTTAGCAGATGGGGGACCTTATTTCTTCTCTGCAAGCACTGAAGAAAGGAATATTTTATGATGAGGGTCAGAGACTATATAGATTTAAATTGAAATAAGACCTTTAACTCACGTAACTAGTTCTCTACCTTTGCTGTTTGTTCAGTGTGCTCTAGTGGTCCAGGGGAAAGAAAGAATCTCTAACCTCTCTTTTATCCCCCTGAGAAGAATAACAGCTAGCTCAATACTTTGAATTCTTAAGGAACTAAGATTTGCAAGATTCTTTGCTCCTGTGGCATTTCTTAAAATACTATCTTGACCTATAGTTTCTCTTTTAACTTTATCCAAGGTAGAATCAAGTTTTGGGGGGCTTATCATCTTGTTCTACAATAATAAGGAGGTACTGTTTTCTTTGTACTTTAAATTTGTACAGTTTCTGCTCCTTGGGATCTCAGTTTAGAGAGCAGAACTCGGGGCATTCCACTTCAAATCTGAAGCCAAGAATCCAGACACAATAAGCCTCAGAATGGTGGTCAGAGCTGCCATGTGGGGATATAGTGGGGGCTAAAAACAAACCACCTCTGCCCTAGGAATTTCTTTCCAGTCACTTATGTCTAAGTGGTAAGTAAGTAACATTGGCAATGGAACAGCAGTTTCGTTTTTTAAAATATAAAGGACAAAAAGTATGTGCAAATGTTACTTTTAAAATGAGCTGTGTATCCTAGGGTGCTTGTTTACATTTGCAATTGTTCCGAAGACTTTGGAAAAAAAACAGCAGCCCGTAGCCCACTGAACCTCATCGTGCTGGCTTGCTGCCAGCCTGTCTCCTTCAGACTCTCCCGAATTGTGAGCCAGGGTAGCCAAAAGCTACCAAGCGAGAAATCTCCCATCTCTAAATAGGCACATGTTTGCCTGTGCTATTTTATTCTCTTCATTATGGCTAAACAAAAAGATATTTGGACCCCGAACATATAGCCTGCATAATTTAAAAGGGAAACAGGGCTTCCCTGGTGGTGCAGTGGTTAAGAATCTGCCTGCCAGTGCAGGGGACACGGGTTCAAGCCCTGGTCTGGGAATATCCCACATGCTGCGGAGCAACTAAGCCTTTGCGCCACAACTACTGAGCCTGTGCTCTAGAGCCCTCGAGCCACAACTACTAAGCCTGTGTGCCACAACTGCTGAGGCTCGCGCGCCTGGAGCCCAAGGTCCGCAAGAGAAGCCACTGCAATGAGAAGCCCGTGCACCGCAATTAAGAGTAGCCCCCGCTCGCCGCACCTAGAGAAAGCCCGCGCACAGCAACGAAGAAACAACGCACCCAAAAATAAAATAAATAAATAAATTTATAAAATCCATGTACAAATTCTTTAATAGGGGAACACAGCCAAATTTTTTTATGCTTTATTTTTTTTTGCGGTATGCGGGCCTCTCACTGTTGTGGCCTCTCTCGTTGCGGAGCACAGGCTCTGGACGCACAGGCTCAGCGGCCATGGCTCACAGGCCCAGCCGCTCTGCGGCATGTGGGATCTTCCCAGACTGGGGCACGAACCCGTGTCCCCTGCATCGGCAGGCGGACTCTCAACCACTGCACCACCAAGGAAGCCCACAAAGCCAAAATTGATTAAAATTGCACATTTAAAAAATGTCTACAATCTGTTGGTTCACTGATTATGAAGCTCTCACAGATAGGTGATTGGTTCGCCTTCATGTGTTCAGCTTGCTTTTTAAAAATGTTTTAATTTTTATTTTATGTTGAAGTATAGTTGATTAACAGTGTTGTGTTTTTTTCAGGTGTACAGCGAAGTGATTCAGATATACATATACATATATCTATTCTTTTTCAGATTCTTTTCCCAATTAGGTTATTACAGAATACCGAGTAGAGTTCCTTGCCTCAGCTTGTTTTAATTGCACGAGAACACTTCACTATTTATGAAGCATCTTTGCGATTTTTATTTATAGTTATTTATGGTTTTATAACACTGTGTTAAATTGGGTCAGTTTCTGCTTAAATTGCCGGTGTGCATGAGAGAAGAGTAAATTTACTCACCTAGGTTTTCTCTTCATTTTCCTTAAACTTCGGAGAGGATTTTGTTTTTGGTTAAGTGGGAAATATTTTGGTTCATTGCTTCATGCAGTACAACATGTCTTGTGGCTCAGTTGTGTGCAGTTTTAGGCTCAGTGATTGACTCAGATTTATTGAAAGAAAGATGGCATCATCCCTTCCCTTGGGTTGCCTAGATTCTTTAGAGCAAGGGAGACATGCACATATAAACATGTAGCAAGAATATGTTATCATGATTTTGATGCAGGCATGCTCTTTGAAAACCATGCTTAAACTGTTTTTGTAGTAATACTTCCAATAGTGGTTACTATGGCAGTACTTCCATAGTGGTTACTGTGACCCAGGCACTATCCTAAATACTTTAATGTATCAACTCATTTAATTTTCACAACAATTCAGTGAAGAAGATACTACTATAACCCCTACTTCACAGATGACAGGAAGTTAAGCAACCTCCTCATTAATCAAATTGTGTCTAGTTTCAGAGTCCTGAACTTTTATCAACTACATAATTCTGCCTCTCGGTAGAAAGATAAATTACTGTAGCCAAAAACATAGTTGTAAATATCTGATTTCTTTGAACAAAGACCTTAAAATTTAGTGCACAAGCAATCCAAACAAACCTATGGGTAGAAGCATTTTAATCAGAACTTCACTTTTAAGTATAATTTTTGAGAGGGTGATAGTTTCCACAGTATCATCTCTGAGTCAAATACTTAACAATATATATATAAATAGGCCATAATTGAAAGATTGTATAGCCTTTATTTATTTTTAATTTTTTAATTTTTTTCTTTTGCGGTACGCGGGCCTCTCACTGTTGTGGCCTCTCCCGTTGCGGAGCACAGGCTCCGGACGCGCAGGCCCAGCGGCCATGGCTCACGGGCCCAGCCGCTCCGCGGCATGTGGGATCTTCCCGGACCGGGGCATGAACCCGTGTCCCCTGCATCGGCAGGCGGACTCTCAACCACTGCGCCACCAGGGAAGCCCTGTATATAGCCTTTATTAAAGCAGTATGTAATTTAATGATGTGATAGCTAGAGAAGAATTTTGAATACCCCTTTGAGTTCATTTTGGTGAGGTTTGGGTTCTCCAGTAGTGGTTCTCTGGAGCCCAGCCACGAGCCTCTGGGGAATCACTGTCCAGGTCTTTTAGGCATGGAGACTGCTCTGCAGTTGGTACTGCTTTCTGGAATTAGGTGGAAAAGACTCAACTCTTCCAGTTCTGAAGGTGGTTCTGGAAATTTGGAAGGAAACCCTGTTATCATCTTGCCTGCAGGGGAGGAGATGGATTAAGTGACATTTCAAGATGCCTTCCAGTCATAGGGTCCTGTAGGGGGCTGGCTTAAGCGAAAGGTGTGAATGTGGCCTGGACCCAGATTTTCACTCATGATTATCAAGGGATCTGCCAGAGCTGAGTGTGGACACAGGCTAATTTTTCCGCGTTATTGTTGAAATGGCTAATTGTTAACCCTACCTTATTTGCTTTGGGTAACTATGATCACAGATGATTTAGATGCTTTCTCATCAAAAAAGGGACTGGGGGCGGTTGTTTTGCTCTCTTATTTAGGTGCCATAATTTGGGGCTTACTTACATGGTACTGAGTGGTATAAAAGTAGAGTGAGTGGGGAAATACAAAGATGAACATTATTGTAATGTTGGAGAGTTGCACTGCTTCAGAGAATGTTTACTATGATTGTAAGAATGAACATTTGATTAGTTGCCCTTTATTAATGTAGCATAGTTTTAGATCCATTCTCTATTACAAGTTCTATAACATTATATTACTGTTAGGAATAATGGTTTCAGTCGAATGGCAACATTTCTCATTTTTAAACTGTCAGATTAACCTGGATCAGATGAATGAAACAGTCCTGCACAATGTAGATTGTCCCTCCCAGATAATTGAGAAACATTGACTGATAAATAAAACATCTTCTCTTTGGGTACTAGACTTCACTCTGAAAGGGAAGAAATCATTAGCAAGTCAAACTTATTTGCAACACTTTGGATTCAGGCTGTCTAGTTCTTAGAGAGTTAATTCTCATCAACATCAGCGTTAGCTTCAGGTAATACCATTTGTGATATTTATGCCTTAATGGGCTTACCCACTGAGAGATTTCGACTTGGGCAAAGGTTGAGATTTATCAGTTGGGCAAAGATTTATCAATTGGGCAAAGGTATAAATTCTTCCTTTTCTCATAGGTTAGTTAACATGTATTTATCTGGTGACACGGTGGGACCCGCTCGGCACTCACGTACAGGCAGCCTGCAAATGGTGGGGAGTTAACATTCCTTGTAGCAGAACTTTGACCAGTGAGAGAAGGAATGAGTGGATAAATTCTTCTTTCTTCCTGTTTCTGGACTGACTGTTTGGAGATCCAATAGCTTCATTTCGCCTCTCTGAAGACATTCTGCCAGTCTGAGCAATCAGTTTGTAAGAAAGCTGTGGCCAGCTTGTGATCCACTCTCTTGTGTTTGCCTTCATTTCCTTTCCTGCCTCTCTCCTCTTTCCCTGGGATCGCGCTTCTCAATAAAGCGTTATCACATACGCATGTTCCTCAAGCTCTGTTTTCTGGGGACTTTGAGGTCATTCTGCTCTGAGAGAGAGAATCATTTGGTGGGATTACAAGGTCAATCACAATGATAAAATGTGATGAGTGAAGGAGTTGTATACAGGGTCTGGGGGTGCAATGAGGAACACTTAATTCTGGCTGCTGAAGGGTGGATAAGTGAGGGAAGGATTCCCAGAAGGAGGAGCTTCCTGAGTTGAGGCCTGCACAGTGACTAAGGGGTTCACTAGCTGCCTGAAGCAGAGAAGGGCATTTCAGGGGCAGAGAATCCTGTAAGAGGCCAAGGACAACTCTAGGGCCATTTGCTGGAGCACATGGTCTCATGGCAGATGGTGGGAGATACAGCTGGAATAGAGCCAGGTCCTAAATGGTCTCGAATACCCTACTTGAAAGATGAGGTTAGTGGATTCATGGGAGGTAGAAGCCAGATCATACTAAGCTGAGGGGTAAATGAGAGACAGTGATGGAGATGGTGAGTTTAGACCCCCCTTTGAGGAAGCATGGCTGGGAAGAAATGGAAAGCAGCTGGAGGAGGACGTGAGGTGTATCACTCCGAGCCCCAGCAGGAAAACAGCTCACACAAAAAGTTCCACTGAATGGTGTTAATAAAGAAACTTTGTATGGAGGTGTGGACTGATTTGAAGAGAACCAACCACAGAGGCATCAGGAAGCTGGTACCGCTCAAAGGCCTGCCAGGGCAACGGGAGGGAGGCAGTGGCGTTAGGGAAGCTCCGTGGCTGTGGAAGGGGGAAGGGAGGGAAATACTTCCCTCTGATCTCTTGCTTGTGCCTCCCGGTGGGCAAAGATAACCAGAATCCAGAGGACAAAGGCGTTTGAGTGACAGTCGAGGGTGGTCAGCCTCTCCGGGCCTAACGCGGGGCAAACGAGGGTGGAGGATGGATTTGAGGAGGGAATGATGAATCATTAGCACACAGGGTCCCTGGAGATTTGTTTGCTTTGAGTAATGGGAGAGACGTGAATAATTTATGTGTTGAGGGGAGAGTCAGAGAGAGCGAGAATAATGAATGGAACATATTTGAGGAGAGGTTGAGGCTTCAAGAACAGTCAGAGATACTCGTTTTGTGAAGTGGGAAGGATGCATTGTTCCATGAGACCCGAGGCAAGCAGGTTCAGGAAGTCTGCGTGTACAGACACTCACAGACGGAGACAGACAGCTGGGGAAATTCGTGCCAGGAGGGCTTTTCTTTTCTTTTTGAGGTCGGATGCAAGGTTATATGTTGAGAGTGAAGGGACTGAGCTTTAGCATATGGCTTGAAAATATGAGTGTTAAATTTAGAATTGTTATGAGGAGAAAAGGAAAGTGAGCTGATTAGGGGAGAAGTACAGAAAGACCGCTGAGCAGGGGTGGGGCTCCGGCTGAGAAAGGAAGTGCTCAGTCCTAAAAGCCAGTAATAAAAGAGGGAAGTACCCATAATACATATCAATAAGTAAATTGCTCACATTAGGAGCCGCAAGAGAGTGAAGACAGTTTTACTTGTGCTATTTTTGACTCTTAGCTCTGCCTTACACGTGCTGTTGGATCTCAGAAATCTTGAGTCTCAGAAAATTCTCAAAATACCCTATTTCTGTAATTCTAAATCACCATTTATTTTAAAAGGCACCAGAGTTTTATTAACTTTTTTGGAGGCTTGGAGAGATCTCCACTGTGTTAAAGGTACAATATTTTTCCCCCAGTCAACAATAGTATACATATATCTACTTAATTGTATATCATTCTTCTCTAATATCTCTGCCAAAGAGTGAGCCCGTGCCTTCACCTGAAATGTCTAGATTCTTGTGAATTACTGCTATCAGAGTCCCTGAGATGGGGTGATGTTTTTCTTTTCTAAACCCGTGCTCAAGATCCTGGTTGGTATTGGCTTGATCTGATGCAACCTCTGTCTTGCCTTCCATGACATTGATATCTGCCTAATTTTCCTCTTTTATTATTCTACCCTCTCTCTTGCATTCTCTCCACATTCTGCCTTTTTTTTTCTTTTAAAGATTTGTTTATTATTTATGTATTTTATTTTTGGCTGTGTCGGGTCTTAGCTGCAGCATGCAGGATCTTTGTTGAGGCATGTGGGATCTTCATTGTGGTACATGGGCTTCTCGCTAGTTGTGGCATGCGAGTTGTGGTGCGTGGGCTTAGTTGCCCTGCGGCATGTGGGATCTTAGTTCCCTGACCAGGGATCGAACCCACGTCTCCTGCATTGCAAGATGGATTCTTTACCGCTGGACCACCAGGGAAGTCCCCACATTCTGGCTTTAATCACCATCAAGACTCTTCTGTTTTGTTGGCTCATGTCCTGGCTCAACCGGGTTTCGGAATCTGCCAATTTATATACTTAGTTAGTTCTTAGGGTGTTATGTAGTTAAGGCTGGACTTAACTATGGGCTCCTGTTTCCTATAGTTTCTGTTTAAAAAAATTTTTGTATTTCTGAATGTAAGTGATTTGAGCCCTGTTTTATAAATATCCTTAAAAGCTTCTTTTTTTCTACTAGGTTACATTTATGGTTTTGTCATTTGCAATTAAACACTGTCTCTTTGGAGTTCTTCAGAAGTGTTTGGCAGTTAATATCTCAGTGACCGTCCTTCGGGATGCGTGAAGAGGTTCTGTCCTAGCTTTTAAACTTCTGTGGTCTGTTCTTATGGGCCACTTCCGCCTGATTGCATTCCCTCTTGGGCGCAAGGTAGTCTTACGTACTTACGGTTTCTGTGCCACATCACTGTGTAATTTTTTCTTCAGACCTTGTGAGCAGCAAATAAAGATAAAATCCAACTCTTGGGATACAGACAACTCAACTGAAGTGATAATCACATGAATGGATAGTTGACCTATTGTTCAGTTTGCACAGGCACAGGCTGTGAGTTACATCATTGTGCATAGTTAGTGACAAGTGTCTCTTGTTGTGGATTTCAGAAGTCTTCAAATTTGCATCTTAGAATTGAGGAAATGTGGTACTACCTCCCTCCCATTGTTGCCATGAGGATCAATTCAGAAAATTTGTGTGAAACATCTTTGTCAACTGCCATGAGCTAAAGTGGTTCCAGGTCTTATTTTCTAGTGCCTAGTATAGTGGGTGGCCAGAAATATAATTCAGTTATAGCTTCCTGGCATGTAAACCTAAGTATTGCTATATCTGTGTATGAATAATCATCTCATATTTTATAGTGATTTCAGTTAGTTTGCTTATGCTCACTGACCTACCACATAAGGAGAGGAGATACTACAGTTTTATTACAGGTAGACAGGAAAATTGAGGAAAGCCATCTTTATCTATATTTTCTAATTTTTCTACAGTAAATTATTATTACTTGCATAATAAAAACATGGTAATATTAATGATATATAAATTTTGAAAATAAATGTCTCATGGAAGACAGTTATAGCTTCTTTAAATTCTTGCTTTGATAATTCTAGTGTCTGTGCATTTGGGGTTGTCATATGTTGATTGTCTTTCTCTTGATCATCAGTCAGATTTTCTTGGTTCTTTATATATCAAGTAATTTTGGATTGTATTCTGAATATTTTAAATATTATGTTGTGAGACTCTGGGCCCTTTTTTAAAGTTTCTGTAGAAATTTTTATTTGTTTGTTTCTTTTAGCAAGCAACTGACCTGGTTAGGTTCAGATCACAGATCACCTTTTGTGTGTGGTGGTTCCAGTGTTAATTCAGTTTTCAAAGCTTTTGCTATTTTTTTTTGGCAGAGGCCGGAGGGGGACAGGGGGAGTTGTCTGTCCCTGGCTTGAGTTAGAGTGGTGGTTTATACCGTAGTTGAGTTCTCTGTGACTTTGCTGTGCCGCTTTAATTATATTCCACACACTCCTAGCTTGAGGGTGAGCCTGGGAGTTGTATGATTGATTCATACACACAACTAGGAGGTCCTCCATTACTCTGGGATATTTTCTTTCTTTTTTTTTTTTTTTTTTTTTTTGCGGTACCCGGGCCTCTCTCCGCTGTGGCCTCTCCCGTTGTGGAACACAGACCCAGCGGACTCCGGACACGCAGACCCAGCGGCCATGGCTCATGGGCCCAGCCGTTCCGCGGTATGTGGGATCCTGCCGGACCGGGTCACGGACCCGTGTCCCCTGCATCGGCAGGCGGACTCTCAACCACTGCGCCACCAGGGAAGCCCACTCTGGGATATTTTCTAAGGGACTCTTTTCTGTATTTCGTCTGGGTAGAAAGATGGATTACTGTGTAGTTTTAGCCCACTGCTTCTCTTCATTTCATTTGACTGGGGCAAAGTGGCAAGAGAAAGCAGGGAGAAAAAGGATAACAAAGATAACCCCTCCCCTGCCACCGTCAACTCTTTGCACAGCAGGAGTTCCTTGTTCCAGTTCCTTTATCCAGAGAGACAGGTTTCCTCTTGGGGTATTAGGTACCTGTGTCACTGTGGTAGCATCAGTGTAGTTATGTAAGTGGTGCAGGCCTTGGGGCAAGGCTGAGAGAGGAAAAAAGGGAAAAAAAGCACATTCCGCCTCCCCGACACCGCCCTGCCCTTATCTAGCTAACACGGATCCCTTTTCTTGGTCTTCTGGCCAGGTGATGAGATTTTATAATCCACATCTACTAGACAGTTCTCTGATTGGGCCCACTTTTAGCTCAAAGCCAAGGGATAAAGGAAGAAAAGAAACCAGCAAACTCACTACCATTGTACTAGTTGTTATTCAAGTTTTGACATTCTTCCCCAGATCGCTTGCTATTATTAATTTTGCAGAGTCTGGCTTTTTGCATTTTGTGCAGAGTGGGAAAAAGAAGCTGTAGTAGGTGTTCTCCATCCTGGCCAGCACCCATGAATAGTTTATTAAAACTGTCCAGGTAACATGTCCATAGCAGGGCCTGGCCAGGGCTCGGAGTCCTGGGATTGGCTGCCCAATCAGAGCTGCCTAGAATCTTAGAAAAGGTCCTCAAAGGGTAATGAGGGCAGGAGTCATGCTGCTACTTGAAGAAATGGGGAAAGGATGCTAGCCGGACAGAACAATGGGCATCTACTCTTTCGGATTAAAGAGAAAATCTTTTAACAGATTTTTTTTTTTTTTTGATGTGGACCATTTTTAAAGCCTTTATTGAATTTGTTACAGTATTCCTTCCCTTTTATGTTTTGGTGTTTTGGCCACAAGGCATGTGGGATCTTAGCTCCCTGACCAGGGATCGAACCTGCAGCCCCTGCATTGGAAGGTGAAATCTTAACCACTGGACCACCAGGGAAGCCTCTAACAGATTTTTAAAGTTTACTTTCTGGGAATGTAGTTATGACAATAGGTATTAGGATTATACTATATATTTTTAAAAATTCCTTTAATTTGAGAGATTCTTATAGGGTCAGTTGAGTGCGAAAGAAATAACTAGCTTATTTTTATTTAGCTCACACAATTTGCAAGCAAAAACATGATTTGGATGTCAAAATTCTCATAGCCTCTTATCAGCTATGCTATTTCTGTAGACTCTTTACAAGTAAAGCTCAATTTCAAGTGGCAGCACTGACAAGAATTAGCTTTTGATTTTAAACTGTATTTTATAAATCTTTGAACTCTGCCAGTGGCTTAGCTGAATTCATATGTGGAGTTTTCCCTTTCCTGAGCCAAACTGTGAAATCAGCAAACTGTGTTGTCAGAGTTCCTTCACCGTCTTGTTCTCTTTTCTCCCATCCAACGCTTGCCACGTTTCCTTATCCACTTTGTACCCACTTCGAATCCTTGTATCTGCCTGTTTGTACAGTACTTAGCTCTGGATCTTCTTTTCCATGCTGCCTTCTACAGAACTTATAACCTATGTCTCGTGACCTTTGCCCTTAAAGCCTTGCTAGTGATTGACACCCATCAGAGAGACTAATCTAGACTGAGCAACTAGTGAATGATAATGGAATAATCCTTTAATAGTATCCTTTGGAATTTTGCATGTCCCATCCGGTACCTATTTTAAAGTCAGGAGAAACAGGAACTTTTTTTTTTATGTCTTGGCAAAGCATCTACCCGAACTTTAGGGGAAGTAGTACATTTTTAACTGTAGAAAAATTAAAAAATACAGAATCATAAAAGGGAAAATAAAAATCACTCTGTTCCAGGCTTCCCTGATGGCACAGTGGTTAAGAATCCATCTGCCAATTCAGGGGACACAGGTTCGAGCCCTGGATCGGGAAGATCCCACGTGCCGTGGAGCAACTAAGCCCGTGCGCCACAACTACTGAGCCTGCGCTCTAGAGCTGTGAGCCACAACTACTGAGCCCACGTGCCACAACTACTGAAGCCCACATGCCTAGAGTCCATGCTCCGCAACAAGAGAAGCCACCGCAATGAGAAGCCTGCGCACCGCGACGAATAGTAGCCCCCGCTTGCCACAGCTAGAGAAAAGCCTTCGTGCAGCAGCAAAGACCCAATGCAGCCAAAAATAATAAATAAATAAATTTATTTTAAAAAAATCACTATGTTCCAAAACAAGGTGCTACTGTATAGCACAGGGAACTATATGAAATATCCTGTAATAAGCCATAATGGAAAAGAATATGAAAAAGAATATATATATATGTATAACTGAATCACTTGCTATACACCAGAAACTAACACAACGTTGTAAATCAACTATACTTCAATTCAAAAAAAATCACTATGTTCTACACTCAGTTCACTGCTGTCAATATTTCGGTATACATACCTACACTCATTTTTCCATGTGTTATTATTGTACATAGCCCCACCCATAAGTTTAGACATATTGTCTTATATAACCTTTATATCATACTTAAATATGTTATAATTTTATCATTAAATATGGCAGTGGCATTATCATTTTAGAATGGACTATATAAAATCCCATCATGAGTGCACAATAATTTATTAACCAGTCCCTTATATGGTGCACATTTAGAGTGTTTTCAAGTTTTTACTATTTTAAATAATGCTATGATGCGACCTATTATGGTTTCCCTGGGTTATGTGCCCAGAAGTGGAAGTGGAATTGATGTGTCATGGGTTATGTTTAATACATTTCTGAAACTTTTTTTTTTTTTTTTTGCGGTTCGCGGGCCTCTCACCGTTGTGGCCTCTCCCGTTGCGGAGCACAGGCTCCGGATGCGCAGGCTCAGCGGCCATGGCTCACGGGCCCAGCCACTCCGCGGCATGTGGGATCTTCCCGGACCGGGGCACGAACCCGCGTCCCCTGCATCAGCAGGCGGACTCTCAACTACTGCACCACCAGGGAATCCCTTTCTGAAACTTTCGAACCAGTTTCTCCTGGTGCTTGTTAAATAGTAAGTAGTTGCTCACATTTTGCAGAAGCAAAAAGCAACCTTTTCAGTTTCAGCCTGATTAGAAAAAATTTGGATTTTTATATTATATACAGATAAGCTCACAACCATATGTTATTAGACATAAAAATCAATTTCCAGGATTTGTTTTTTTCCCCCTTTTGGAATATTGGACTTTTATATGCCATTTTACAGTTTTACTTGTGTGAGGCCAAAAAAAAAAAAAAGTGAAAGAGGAAAAAAGAAAAAATTACCTCTACCCAAGAACTCTTCAAGAAGTAGACCGATTTTCCTTCCCTCCCTGAAAATTCTGTCTTACAAAGTGGTAGATACCTTTCCTGCTGGTCTTTCCTTTGGATCTAGTTATATAAGAGAGATCAGGACCACCTTCAGACTAGGCAGGAGGGCCCCCCACTTTGGTCTCTGGGGCAGAGGGCCCCCCTCTTGTCTTCCTCTGGCTGTGTCCCTCCTCCTGCCTGGTAATCTATGTGCCAAGGAGATGTGCCCACCTAGATGTCGTGTTTCATTCTTCCCCCGCCCTTTTATACCATACTCTGGCTAACATGACTTTGGAATTAAATGCTTAAAAGGCCCAGGTCCGCTTCCAGGATGTTTAAAGACTTTTCCTAGGTCCATCCTCCTGACTGTAGACTGTGTTATTGTGCGAGGGGCACTGACAGAGCTTGGATGTGCTGGCTGGGGTCACCACTTATACGTGAGGAGGCTGTTCAAGGTGTGGGGTGAGTATAGAACATGAAGGAGCACCTCCGTGTATACTGTTACCCTTAGTCCTGCAAAGCTTCTTCATGGGCTTGAAGGAGAACCTGCTCCACGGTGCTTTGTGATTACAGAGATTTCTTTATGCTGTAACAGGATCTGGGCAGAGAGAGAGCCTTCCAGGCTGAGCATAAGTCATGTTTAGGACCTGGAGGGAAGGAAGAATATAGCATATTTGATTCCATTGTTTCAATGTTTCATACATGCAGAAGGTTGAGAAATGAAACTTGGAGAAGCAGAGAGAAAATGAATGAAGAAAGGCCTTTCATGGACTTTGTCCTTAGGCTAATTTGAAGCTGTTGCAGGGTTTTGAGCAGGGATGACGTAATGAGAACTGGCTGCAGTGTTGTGGATGTGCACAGGAGCAGAAGCAGGATGCCAGTTAGGTTGTTGGTAGTCATTCAGGCCGCAGAAGATGGTGATTGAAATAGGGCAGTGGCCATGAGGATGGAGGTAGGATACTTGCCTACTGTGTAGGACTATGCTTTGGACCAATTCAAGTAGGATAATGTTATGAAAATTATTTTGGAAAGCTTACAGGGGTCTGCGAATGTTGTTAGTGTTTTCATTAGTAACGATAATGATATTGTAGATAAAGGTTATGTTCCAGCAAATCTCATTTCTAGGGTAGGCAGATGTGAAAATTAGCTGAAATGAGAGGGGTAAGGGTCCTCATGTGAGGTGTAACGTCCACTGAGGGCACCTTTGGGGGAGCAGGGAGGTGGCTGCTAGTTTGGGGGAGGTGATTCAGTTGGAAGGACAGTGGTGCTGGGCTGGGGTTTCAGCGTGGATATATGTTTAACTCTTTTTTAGATTCTAGTCTCATGTAGGTCATTCCAGAGCATTGAGTCGAGTTCCTGTGCTATACAGTAGGTTCTTATTAGTTATGTATTTTATGTATAGTAGTGTGTACATGTCAATCCTAATCTCCCAGTTTATCCCTCGCCCTCTTTCCCTCTTGGTAATCATAAGTTTGTTTTCTATATCTGTGACTCTATTTCTGTTTTGTAAATAGGTTCATTTGTACCACCTTTTAGATTCCACGTATAAGCGATATCGTATGATATTTGTCTTCCTCTGTATGGCTTCACTCATTATGACAATGTCTAGGTCCATCCATGTTGCTGCAAGTGGCATTATTTTGTTCTCTTTTATGGCTGAGTAATATTCCATTGTATGTATGTACCACATCTTCTTTATCCATTCCTCCATCGATAGACATTTAGGTTGCTTCCATGTCCTTAAGAAACTAAAAATAAAACTACCATATGCTCCAGGAATCCCACTGCTGGGCTTATATCCGGAGAAAACTGTAATTCGAAAAGATACGTGTACGCCAGTGTTCACTGCAGTACTATTTATTTACAATAGCCAGGACATGGAAGTAACCTAAATGTCCATCGACCTGGGCACTTCTATTCCTCCGAAAACGTAAGCCCCACGAGAGCAGGGACTTGGCTGCTTGATTTCCTGTGGTATCCCCAGCATCTACACAGTGGCATGGGGAAGATGTGCCAGGAATGTGTATTGCAGGACAAAATGAATTGAGTACTTATAAGGCCTTGTTTACAGAGACAGACATAGAACTCAGGTTTGAAACATGAATGTTTTCAAAATAATTTCTTAAAAGCAATCGTGTCTGCAAATGCAGAAAAGAGAATGTGTCATAAATAGATCTGATACATATTGCTTTACTTAGCCTTAGGTTCCCATGGTAACTAACTTCATGTTCCATTTATAAAAGAAAAATTAGAATATAAATGTTTCTGCACAGTGCTGTGTGCTCATGTACTTGATAATGTAGGCTAAGAAAGTTTTTATTATGTCTCATGTGTATCTGCACTGAGTATTCCCCTGTTTCTGACCTTCCCACGTAGTAGGATGTGTGCCCTCATCCATTGGAATAGGAGTTGGAATATTTGTGCCAAGCACTACAGTTTCACGTTCTCCCTTCTTCCTTCCTGCTGTCTCGCTCTCTCAAATAAGGGTGCCACACACTTTGCTGAGCACTTAAATTTGAGGGCCTTGCTCCCAGAGGAGTTGCAGTCTTATCAAATACAGTGTTGACAAATGCTCTTGTCAACATTTCACATAAAAATACTCAAAGAGAAGGAGCCTTATATGAAGAAAATGAATTCTGTTTGCTTTTTTTGGTCCCTTCCCTCTGTGTATGTTCTCTTAGGTATCAGCACTATTTCTTCTTCTTCTACCTCTTCTGCTTTTGACTCTGTAACCTTGAATTTGTGCTCATCTATTGGATCATTATAATTAACTGTGGTCAACTCTTAATTGACTGCAGAGGATAGGCAGGGAGCATCAGGGAACTGATTTTCTCGTGAAGGGTCACTGATGTGAACACATCTCATCCTACTGAAGACCAGGCAGCTTTGTTGGTTTGTTTGTTCTTTCATTAGTTCACTTACTCACCTATCTATCCTTCCATCTTAGGCTAATGTATTTCACTGCATATCTTCAGGCATATTGTCTTCAGGCTTGGCCTCACCGTTTATCACACCCTATTAAACTAGCTAGTAATGAGGGAGCTAGTACGAGCTAGAGTAGTTATAAACCCCACCTGTTTTTCAGGGCGTTCGCCTCAAAGGCTTTTCAGGTGGTTCGAGATTACAGAAATTTCCTCTGACTCTGAAATCATGATATAATGAGATCACATCATGCACATTTTACCGTTTTTCTAGAAAAATGGTCCCTAAAATGCAAGCCATTTGATTGCTAAGAAATGGGTATCTGATAAGGGCTTAAGGAAAAATTGGCTGTGATGAGTTTCCTGAGAAGTAGTACACATTTTACTTCACGGTAGAGTTGAGGGATTTTTGTGGCTAAGTTTCACCAGATAGTTTTTACTTGCACACTGTCTTGTGATGCCACCGTTCCACTTTGGTTCCGCAGTCTTGATGCTTTCTTATAAAATTATGTAGGGTGTGTGTGTGTCCGTGTCTGTCCTGTCTGCTCCAACAAAATCATAAGCTTATTGAGTTCAGGGACTATATGCTATATTTATTTTAAATCTGTCCCATAGCATTTAGGCCATAGTACTTATTTAATAACTAAGTGTCATGTAGTAAAGAATGATATATATTAATGTTAATATATAAAAATGATATATATTGATACAGGTGTAAGTCATGAGAGATGATATGTTAATGTCAATATGTAAAATATATGTGTATTGTCGAGATAATGTCAAGACATATATATACATATATGCATATTATTTTTATATGTGAGATTTATTTGGAACATTGTCTAGTCTATGGGTAGTTAAACTATAGCAACTATCATAATTGGGAGAGGATACCCCAGGTTTTCCTTGAGCACTGTGAGGCTTTTGTAGTAAAATGACTTTCGTGTTAGGGGGTGTCAGAGAAAACCAGAGCTGGTCAGTAGTTAAAATGGTAAAAACAGATTTTTTTCAGGAACTATTGCAGTAGGGGAAAAGAGACCTCAGTACCAAACTGGGCTCAATTTCAAATACAGCATGAACAAGTGGGGATTTATAGTCAAGGAGCAGGGTGAGGGTCGGTGGATGAAAATTACTAAGAGGAAACATCAGGGGTGAGGGGGGATTCTAACTAAACTGACTTGACAGGATTCTTGATAAAACTGGGTGACGCAGAGATGAACACACAAGCCTAGAGGTGAAGGCTTCATTGGGAAGAGAGTTCAGAGGAGACTGACTAAAGATGGGTCAAGGGGAAAGTCTTTTGTAGGGGGTCCTGTGGGCATCTAATATTTATCTGGGTGTATCCCGACATTTTCTGTTGAGGTGTAAGATAACACAGTTTGAGAGTTTGTGGCTGTACTTGAGTTGTGAGTGAGTGTGTGTGTGTGTGTGTGTGTGTGTGTGTGTGTGATCATGGTTTATATTGAGGGATAATCTTCCCTTAAGTGTTTGCTGATGTCTACTGGAAAGAAAAAAAAAGAACCAGAGCGTGAGAGTTGTGACTTAAGTTTTGTTTGGGGCAAAATGAGGACTACAGCCTGGGAGACAGCCTCTCAGAGAGCTCTGAGGAACTGCTCCTAAGAGGTAAGAGGAGAGGGCAGTATGTGTGTGATTTTGATGAAGGGGCAGCGTCCAGTCAGGCACACATTTTGGCAGAAGGTTGCTGCTGGTCCCGAGGAGAGGATATCTCCGTTAGTGATTTTTAGTGCTTTTCCAGATAAGAGAAGATGGAAGAAATTGGGCCCATAAAATCTTCTCCTGAAAATGTCTAACTATCTGAAGGCCTCTTCTGCCAGTTTTTTGCCAGAGCACAGAAAGCCTCGTTCCTGATCTCCACCCTGCGCTCCTTTCAAGGTGTGTTGAAGGTCAGCAAAGGCAGTGGCTGGTGACTCTGTTCTTGCAGTTAGTGAGCCACAATTTTTTTTTTTTTACATCTTTATTGGAGTATAATTGCTTTACAATGGTGTGCTAGTTTCTGCTTTATAACAAAGTGAATCAGTTATACATATGTTCCCATATCTTTTCCCTCTTGCGTCTCCCTCCCTCCCACCCTCCCTATCCCACCCCTCCAGGCGGTCACAAATCACTGAGCTGATCTCCCTGCGCTATGCGGCTGCCTCCCACCAGCCATCTACTCTATGTTTGGTAGTGTATATATGTCCATGCCTCTCTCTTGCTTTGTCACACCTTACCTTTCCCCCTCCCCATATCCTCAAGTCCATTCCCTAGTAGGTCTGCGTCTTTATTCCCGTCCTGCCCCTAGGTTCTTCATGACTTTTTTTTTCTTCTTAAATTCCATATATATGTGTTAGTATTTGTCTTTCTCTTTCTGACTTACTTCACTCTGTATGACATGAGCCACAAGTTTTCATCCACACTGATCAGGTGTATTTCTTTTTGGTTCTTTCTTTCCTCGGTTCCTACATGTTTACAATGGAAGGTTTTCAGGGAATCCCATCACTTTGTTTTTTGGGGCAGTGTTTTCATTCCCCGACGTTTTGTGATTTGTAGACATGTCTAAATAACTGACATCTCCTGAGTCGGGTCCGGCCAAGCCCTTCCTCCAGTTTATAATTTGGAGACTGTGGCTTGTCAGCGGATGTTCTGTTGTTTAGAGTGTGCTCTGACTCACATCATTAGGTTTGGTGATAAAATGTCAGGAGCCCTGTTGTTGGAAAAATTGTCAGGAATCTCCCCTCTTGTCAGGAAAAATGGTGAAACATGTTGAAATAGGCAGAAAAGATGACTGGCTGTCCTGTTTAGAGGAATGATCAGTTTTTGTAGGGGCCTGCATCTTTCTCTGTCTTTGAACTATTTTACAACACTGTGAGCTGTAGGAAATTGATAGTAATACAAATGATTCTTGTCCATAGAAATGAAAATGGATTTTATACTTTGGAATGCAATTGATTGTTGCCGTCAGGATATTTCCCAGTTCTGCATCTCTTAGTTAATTCATTTCACTTTCCTGATTGCCTGTTTATGTGTATTCTTTGAATTCTCCTTTGAACTGATGGCTAACTTCCAGATTGACTTGTTAGTTAATGACCTAAATAAAATCTTTGACATGTATTAATGTTATATTCGTGTTAGAAAATTTTTACCTTTTCTTTTTAATTGCTCTTTGACATCCAGAAAATTCCCATTTCCAAGGGATCAGTTTAGCTCAATGTTTTCTTGGTTCTGTGGCCAGAGTTATGGGATGTTATCTATAAATCTGAAAGTGTATGTGCTATAGTTCTCTTTATTCAGTACCTTAAATACCGTTCAGAATATATTGTATCTTTAGTGATTTTACTGCATCACACTATTTCTTAAATCTCTGCTATGGATTTAAGGGTTGACTTCAGAAATAGATGAAAAAAAATGGTTACTGGCCCAGATGAAATAGCCTATTAAATAATTAAAAAAATAAAACCCGTCTGGCAGGGGCTACAGTCTAAATTCCTGACCCAAGTGATGCCCTCTGCATGAAGTACATTTGCATTTCAGTGTTTTTAAATTATAAATAAACACATTATAGCTTCCTGCTGGAGTCCTAAGAATTTTGTAACTTAATAGCTGTGGCTCTTTAGATTTCAAGGGTATTCTAGAGGAGGCAGGTAGAATAAAGAACCATAGGAAAATTAATTGGCATATGACATCTACCACTGCGGCCAGAGAACACAACATTCTTTTTCCATGTACTTACTGCTGTTGTCATCTCATAACTGGCAGCCTGAACAACACAGAGGCAGTGGTGGCGGAGAGTTTTCTTGAGCTTACCTATTTTATTCAGAGGCCTTTCTTCATTTGAAATTCATGCCAGAATTCTCAGCATCATTATTTTGCAAGGATGATAACAAATTACCTGAATTTTACATACGGGGACCAGGATCTCAGTGGGATATGGAAATAGGGAAGTCTTCTTTTTTTTTTTTTTGCACTTACGCGGGCCTCTCACGGTTGTGGCCTCTCCTGTTGCGGAGCACAGGCTCCGGACGCGCAGGCTCAGCGGCCATGGCTCACGGGCCCAGCCGCTTCGCGGCATGTGGGATCTTCCCGGACCGGGGCACGAACCCGTGTCCCTTGCATCGGCAGGCGGACTCTCAACCACTGCGCCACCAGGGAAGCCCAGGAAAGTCTTCTTAATGCAGATAACTGGGAACAAGAGGAACAAGAAAACCATCATGCAACTGCATGCCTGGCCTAGGCTCTTCTGCACTAGGAGATCGTGGTAGGCCGAATACTATCCCACCTCTCACCCCCCACCCCCCGCAAAAGATACCTGTGTCGTAATCCCTGGAACCCGTGAGTATGACCAAAAAAAGGCTTTGAAGATGTGAAGAAGAATCTTGAGGTGGGGGGTTTTCTGGATGGCTCCTAAATACAATCACAAGGGGGAGGAGAAAGAAGGCAGTGTGACCACAGAGGCAGAGCATGGCAGCAGCCGCCAGAAACTGGAAGAGGCGTGGAGTGGATTCTCCCCAGAGCTCCTGGAGGGAGCGCAGCTTGGTTGACGTCTTGATTTTGGCCCAGTGATAAAGATTTTGAACTTTTTGCCTCCAGAACGGTGAAAGGATGAATTTCTGTTGTCTTAAGTGGCTACGTGTGTGGTAATTCGTTGCAGCATCCATAGAAAACTAATACAGAAAGAGAGGGGAATCAAATGGTTTCTGCTTACCTGTGTACTCTCGTATTCTGTTTGAATGTGAAACATCCTTATGATTTACTGTTAGATGTCTGTAACCATCAGGATTTTATATTCAAAACTTTGACCACGCCTTCTCTTTTAAACAGTAACCTCCTACTTTAAGCACAATGGCGTTGTATAAACTGAAGACACCGGTCAGTAAACACAAGGCTTGACTTCTGCTCTCAGCTATGCTGCTTACTACCTGGGTATCTCTGAGTAAATCGCTTATCCTTTCTGAGCATCATTTGAACAATGGGAATCATATTACCTGTTTTTCCTAATCCACATGAATTATTATGAGTATTTAATGATATAAATACATGTGGAAAATAATGCTCAACTATTAATTATGCTCCCTCAACCTATAGCAAAGTCATCATGAGCAATTTTGGCCGTAAATCACTGAACCCATGAAACATTTTTCTCCCTTAGATTAGATGCTACAAGTGGAATTTGGGGTTCCAATTTTTGAACACGTTCAAGATCTGGGTACATATTGACTGTTTCTCTCCAGAAAGCCTGCACACTTTATCCTCTCATTGGAAGCACACAAGTGCTCATTTTACTGCACTGTTACCTCAGGGAGTTTTAAAAAATATATTTTTTAAATGTCATGGCAATTTGATGAAAATCATTATTTGTATTTCTTTGGCAAGGTTCAACTTTTTTTTGTATTCTCCTTGGCCATTTGTATTGTTCTTTAATGAATTGCTTGTGTTCTTTGACCATTCTTCCAACAGTTATTTGTCCTTCTCCTTACCGATCTTTAGAAACCCAGTATTCTTTTTATTTCATATTTTTCATTTTTAAAATTGTGGTGAAATCTACACAACATCAAATTTAGCATCTTAATCATTTAAGTGTCCCGTTCAGTGGCACTAAGTACATTCATATTGTTGTACAGCCATCACCACCATCCACTTCCAGAACTCGGAAACCCAGCATTCTTAAGTTAGTTACCCTTTGCTGTGTGTTTCTTCACCAGTTTGTTTTGTTGTTTACCTTTTACTTTTGTTTATGATGACTTTTGGTGTACAGTGTTTAACATTTGTATGTTGTCAAATTTAGTGACCTTTGTTATGTTTTCCTCCCTCCCTCCCTCTCCTCTTTTCTTACTTCCCTTCCTCCCTTTTCCCCCTCCTTCCTCCCATCTTTCCCTCTGGAAAGCCTTTCCCATTTGGCAGCTTTTATTGATTTTTTTTTTTTTACATATGTAGGTTTGCCCTCAGTTGGCAGTAAAACATATTTGAAATCTAGACTCTTGTCAAATAACTTAATCTTAAATCGTCTGTTACCAAACTTTGTAAAAAAAAAAATTTGAGAGAAAAAAATACTCTTCAGAGATGATTGCCTGAAGTGCACACCGAATCTTAATTCTGGGGAGAGTCCTAATGCAGCATAAGGCCTTTGCTTCCAGCCCGGTAATTACACCTTCTCTAACTCTCAGTCCCTTCTCATTTACCATGAGTGTGTGCAGAAGTTGAAGCAGGGGAAACAGAGACTCAGGTTGTTTGCGCCTTATCCTGTTACCGCTAGCTCCTTCCTCTGTATCATCCTCTGTACCCACATTGCCCTTAAGAAGGATAATCATTCTACCACTAATAAGTGCTAACCCCGTGTAGCTTAACATGCCTAACATTTTACAGACATTATCTCGATTAACTGCCACAAGAGCCATACAAGATAGGAAATACTACTATTGTAATTTTACCAATGTTGCTTTGAGACGTAAAGTGGCTTGTCCAGTATAGCACATTGATTGTATGTGGAGGAATGAGATGTCAGTTCAAACTCAGACCTGATTCCAGAACCAAACTTTTTTTTTTTTTTTTTCCGGTACGCGGGCCTCTCACTTTTGTGGCCTCTCCCGTTGCGGAGCAACAGGCTCCGGACGCGCAGGCTCAGCGGCCATGGCTCACGGGCCCAGCCGCTCCGCGGCATGTGGGATCTTCCCGGACCGGGGCACGAACCTGTGTCCCCTGCATCGGCAGGCGGACTCTCAACCACTGCGCCACCAGGGAAGCCCCAGAACCAGCCTTTTAACTGGTATTCTTTCCATGTATACACACACACACACATCACATACACACACACATATAACATATATACACACAAACTTCCCCACCTGGTTTCCTGATGCTTAGGTGGCAATATTTCCATTCACTCCTGTCATTGATACAGTAAAGGAGGCAAACAGAGTAGATAAGCGGACTAGCAACTTCTAAGATACTGAACTGAAATATTTTGGAGTAGATTTATAACTTCTCTCATTCTTGAAACGTCTAATGACATTTTTTCCTCGTTCTCTCAGCTCAAGCATCTCACAGGTGTAATGTGCTCTGAGCAGGGGAGGTCAAGTGAAGATAGAGGCCAGAGACAAGTGGGTTGGTCTTATTTGGCGATTGTAGTAAATGGTCTGTGTTACAGTCTGTGATTGAAGGCAGCTTGCTGTGGTGGGGGAGATTGAGCCTGGGAGAGCTGCTTTAAAAACTGGCAGTCTTTTCGTTAGTACTTGGATGATTAATCATTCTACTTTCTGTTAAATTTTAAACAGAGTGAGAAATTAGGTCAATGGGAACAGTTCTCCTATTTCTTTCTTTGAAAAATTTGGGACAGTGACAGCCTTCAGTTTCCTAGGGTTATTTTGCTCTTATATTCATATCTATCAATTATTTAGAGCTTAAGAAGCCTGCAAAAAATAGGGACTGTGTGCTGTTGCCTTTTGGGGTGGGTGAGAGTACAGTTCGCTGGTCACCCCATGAGCTCCTGACTGTCGTGGCCCTGGTCAGATCCTCAGCGCCTACTCAGTGCCTGGCATGATACATTTTTGATCAAAGTACTGCTTGGTGTGGATGGAGTGGGGGAAGAATAAGGATCAAGCAGAGAGAACAGTTTGGAACCAGGCTTCCAGGCAGGTTTGGGGATGATTGAGAAAGCACAGTTGTCCCATTAAAATTGGCTCTAACAAAGGCTTGTGTTTGTGATTATTTGCAGGAAGATTACCACTTTGAATATACAGAATGTGATAGCAGTGGCTCCAGATGGAGAGTTGCCATTCCGAATTCTGCAGTGGACTGCTCTGGCCTGCCTGACCCAGTGAGAGGCAAAGAATGCAGTACGTTTTGACTTTTTGACCACTTGTTTTCCTGATTAAACCATAAGCTCTTCATATGAGCCCGAGAAGTTCCTTGTAGTGCATATGTAAAAGATCTTTGAAAAAAAGAACATTGATCCAGCAGAGCAAAAGCATCCTTTCTCAACACTCAGTGCCCTTATGTCTGGTCTGTAACGAGCCACAGGCAATATTAAAGGGTGTTATTTTTATTTATTTGTTTAAAAAAATCTGGTGTACTGTCTTACTTGAAATTCTAAAGGGCAGAGTGGCAGAATTTCTATTTAATAGATTTCTTTTCTTCTTTACATTTTAAGAGACTTTTCAAACATTTTTGATACACGTAGTAACGTTTGGTACGCGTAATATTGTTAAACACGTTACATAAAATATAGCATCTTAATCATTTTTAAGTGTACAGTTCAGTGGCATTAAGTACAGTCACATTGCTGTGCTTTCATCACCAGCACACATACACACGCTTTCATCCGGCAATGGATTTCTTTTTTTTTCTTTTTCTTGCCATAGAAATATTATAATTTGACTTTATAGTGTAAAGTAGAGAGAGAGTAGAGAATTGATGACTGTCACATTCAACAGCTTTTAGCAGTTAAGCAAGTTTGAAGTGCAACATTTTGAATTAACAGAAATATGTCATGAAATTTATTTTCATTTATAAAGTCTACTTTTTAAAATCCTTGAATTTGGTGAGTCACAGGTTCCTGCAGTGAAGTCATCTTGGGGTGTCCTAGAGTTCAAAGCTGGAATAAGACAGAGAGATTATTTTGGTTTTCCTACAGCCTTCCAAATGGTATTCCTAAAAGCTGAGTTCTTTTGTTCCCAAATGAAAGAGCAGATAAGCAAATTAATTAAACGGGGAGCTAATTCCTTCCTCTTCATAGAGAAACTGTATCTCTGTTACTGGCTGGAGGAGTTTTAGCATAGTTGTGGGTTTACTGATAAAAGAGAGACAGGAAGACGGCAAGTCTTAGGAGGAAAATCAAGGAAGAAAGCCATTATTTCTTGGTGAATGACATTAAATGAATACAGAGAGAACCTAAGAACCCAGGTAACCAGAGAAAGACTTGGGTCTAGCAAGAATCTTAAGAGGATAGTGGGGTCAGTGGATATGAAGATGATCCAAGGCTGGGGTATATGTGACCACCTGTGCAGAAAGAGGACCAGCTCTCAGTGAGGGAGGATTGCAGTTAAAAGGGAAGCAGCCTGAGTATTGCCTGTGGAATTAGCTCATTGCAAAATTGCTTCTGTCACCCTCCTAGAAAATCCGTGTATCATTTATCTATATTTACCTTTTACTTGTGGGCTTATTCCTTGGTTCCTTGTAAACAGCCCTATTGAGGTGGAGTGTGTAACCATTTTGAATACTACTCTGTATCTAAGTGGTGTGCTGCTGTTGGCTGGCACTGGCTTTTGAGAACTCATTGTTCCTTTGAAATGGGCCATGGTGGAGTATTTACACCATGGGAATTGGCAAACACTACAAATCAGGTGCCTTTTGAGAGCCGGTTGTTTAACACTTACCAGGACACTAGTGATTAAATTTATCGGCCAAGGGTTTAAAAATCTGTTTCAGAACTGATGCTTCAATACAAATTATTTCTATTTGAATGTTGCCAGGGATGTTTTTGCTCATTATTTACTATGATCTTCCACAGATAATGTTATGAATTTGACATGCCAGCTTGAACTGCTCTAAGAACTTGGTCTAGTAAACTCACTATTAGTTGTTTATCACTTTAAACGATGAATAGTACTTACTTTAAAAATGATACCCGGAAATGATACTACTTATGTGATGGCTGGGGTATTTTTTGTCTTGGTAGTTTGTCTGAAATCTGAATTTACACGTATGTTTGTGTCATATACTTATATCAGCTCTGGAAGTTACTAGCCTGGCCTCTGATTGTGACTTTTTTTTGTATGGTAAAGGCAAGTTATTTTGAAACTCACTGCTGAAGGCAGTTATGGTAATAAGTGAATATTCCTTCAGTGGCTTAGATTTTCTACTGCTAGTAATAGCTACCATTTCTCATATACAGATTACATGCTAAACATCGTGCTTGGAGCTTTGCATCATTTTCTGTTGTATCCTCACAACAACCGTCTCAGATAGCTAGTCTTAGTATTTCCACTTTACTGATGAGAAAACTCAGACTTAAAGTGGTGAAATAAGTTACTGCAGGTCGGGTCATATAGCCAGGACATGGCAGATCTGGGGTTCAAGTACAGACATGTTTGATTCCAGAGCCTGTCTCTTACCCACTGAGTTAGATTGCCACTTGAAGATGACAGTCTGGAGGAGCTTCCAGGACCCCGTTGGGGTGGGGATGGTGTGGCCCAGCAGTTGGGCCACGTAAAAGAAAAGAAAAACACGGAACGCGGCAGCTTCAAGTAAGTGAAAAATATTTAGGGCGATGGCTGTGTGAGACATAATTTCCCCAGATCCTAGTGTCTCTCGGTGAAGCAAAACCCAGAATGTGTCCTCGGTGGAAATTCCTGTAGAGTCTTCAAAATGTAATTAGCTAGATCTTTCCCCCTTCCTCAGAAAGAAGCAGTAGAGGAGGCCTTTCCTTAGGAAAGGGATTATGAGAATGTTTATGTAGCACCTGTGCATTTTTAAAAATAGAATTGATGGGCAAGCTATATTATATCTTTATTTCTTTAAAAATCATGTAAAATCTGGCTACAAGGCTCTAAGTGAAGTTAATGAGAAGTCAGGTATCAGTTTTTGCTGTGGCGGATCCCTGGACTGTATGTGAGCTTGAGGCTTGCTGCCCTCAGGAAGTGGGATGGAGAGACCTCTGGTTATTAACTGACACAGCGTCTCATTGTCCTGCTGTCCCCCTGCTCTGGAAACCTCAGTGTCTTAGGCAGTGTTGCCGTGGGCCACTGAAATGACTTCATCTCGCTCCTTCTCTCTGCTGGCTCCAGGCTTAGCTCCAGGGAACTTTGCTGCTTCTTCCAAGCCGGGGTGCTGAGTCTCGTGTCCGTGGGCATCACTCAGGCACAGCTTGCAGGTAGCATGTCATTCCTGAACACAGCACTCATTGCCTCCTCCCAGAACGAGGGGATATAACCCCTGTTCTGACTCCATCCCTTCTCCACTGCTGCGTCACTTCCCTCTTGCATGAGAGTTTAAAAAATCTTCCCTTGACTCTCTGGGTGTCCTCTTGACTTTCTTAGATTGTCAAAAACAATAGTCATTTTGGAATGGTTGCCTGAATGGGGTACCTTCTCTCTCTCCTTCTTCTCTCTCTTGTTTCTTCTCTCACCAACCACACAGGGGAAAAGGGACTTGTTGTTTCAAACCAAACCTTAGAAATAAAAGCCTGGCTACTAGGAGTGAGGAGAGAATCCCTTTACCTATTGCCTTACATATTTTCAGAGAAGTCTAGAGCACCGAAGGGAAATAAACATAAGTTATCTCTTCCTTTGGGGGGTGTGTATCTTCTATCGCTTACTCCTTCCCGTATTTCTCGGCCCATGACTTCAACCTTAACACATCATTTTCTAACTGGGGATGACTATTTAAGATATTTGTAATCCCATTTGGTATGTTAGCATCAAGTTATAGTATTGTGGGCATTGTTTAATCTTGTACTTCAGTATTTATATAAACTAATATTTGGTTCTTAGATTAAGAAATGCTGTATACAGATTAGAAGAAAAACCCTTGACTACAATTGTTTTCCTTTTTCCATTGTGTCTCTCTGATCTATTGTCATAACCTGCATTTCATGGGCCTTAAGGAGTAAGCAGAGGTGACAGTTTGAGTCAACATCTTTTGGTTCTAGTTTGGAGTTGAAAGAGAGGAAGGATTCTCATGGAAAGAGAGTTGGCTTTAGCTTCCTGGGTGGGATGTTTAAAAATCCAGTTTTGGGGGGATCATAGCTCTTTGAAATGTAGGCTCTTCCGCAGGATTCAATACCTAGTCTATTTCAGTTGTGTAGCGTTGTTATTGGTATGGCAGCCAGTGCATCTGGGCAAATTGAGTACGTTGATATTGAATGGTGATTGCGTATCATGCTGGAAGTCTGTTCTGTGGAATACTCATCCCAAGAAGTATTTCATGTAAACAAAAAAAGCGTGTTGAGGTTTTCTGTCGTGAAATACCAATACTTTTAAAAAATGGTGAATGCTCTATCCCCTTGATGGAGGGATGCAGTCCACATTTTCATAATAAAGTCCCTGAGAAACATGGTAATTATGTATAGAACATTTACTGTGTGTTAACTGCATTCTGTTTTACCCAGAGTTTCCCAAGTATATTTGATTATAGAACTCTTATCCAATGTGTAGTTGCACCCTTTTGCTAATTTCTGCATATAACGTTTTTGGAGGAACACAGATTTAAATACACATGGCAGGCTAATTTAGTAAATTTTTATACGTTGTTACTTGTGCTATGATTTAACTAATTTCATACAGCTTCTTTGCTCTGTAAGTCTCAGTGGGAGCATTACCGCATGGGTGTCCAGTCCCAGGCCTCCCACAGTTCGTGGTCAGGTGTGATATACACCTCAGATGAAACCCCAGATCTGCAACAGACTTGTATGTCTTGAGCAAAATATTTAGTCCACGGGTATTTATTGAGTTTTAATTCGTTCACTAAACATTTGTTGAGTATTTCCTAAATTCTTGATGATAGGGATCCAGAAATAAATGAACAAGAGATTCCTGTTTTTTCCAGGACTTTTTATTCTAGTAAGGGAGCCCGTGGGTAATAAATTATTTCGAGTATAGGGGCAAAGTGCAAGATAGATACAAATACCTAAGGTGATCTTGCCGGGGAGGGAGGAGTCAAGAGGACCTCACAGTGAAGCAGGTGTGAGTTTGAAATGCAGACTGAATCACCTTGGAAAGTTATCTGACCCCTGGCAGGTTGATGTGAAGAACTGCGCCCTGACTGCGAGTTGAGACAGGGATTAAATGCCATACTTTACGGGCCGTTACGTGTTAATTTTCTGAGGATCTCTGAGGTGAACCCTGAAGGAAGGTGTTCACGCACTCGATGAAGCAGAGTGGCATTTGAGGCAGAGGAAACGCGGGCAGAGGTGCAACTTAGAGGCAGTACTGGGTTTTCCTGGGGGCTATGGGAGGTCTGTGTGGATGGCACTCAGGGAGAATGTGAGCAGGGACAGAGATTCTGACAAATCTCATAGGCTCGGTGTGTTACACCAAGGACTTTAACCTGGAGACGGCTATTCGCAGGTGTTTGAGGGCCTTAAATGGAATGATAAATATAATCTATAGTGCCTGGAGTCATAATTATATAATAATATAACTTAGTGAAAATAACAATAAAATGTATAATAACCAATCTTTACTTGCTGTATGTCAGGCACAGCTGTAAATGCTTTACAGGTATTCAGTCAAACCCAGTCATCCCAACGACCTTGTGAAGGAGGCACTGGGATACCTCCCACAGGTAGGTCAAAGGCAGAACCGGGATTTGAAACCGAGCAGTCTGCCTCCTGGGTCCGTGTTCTTAACCCCTATGGTGTCACGCCTCTTTGGACAGGACTACAATGTTCGTTGAGCAAGTTGTTAGGCCCCTTCTTGAGGCATTGTGGTCACCTTACATTTACCTCTTGATAGAAATATGATGCAAATCTCCTATAGGTAAGTGGAGTTTTTGAAAGATGGCATCTAAAGGCTCTGATATATTGCTTGGGGGTTTATTTTAATTGATTACTGACCTGCTTGTAGATTTTATTCTTAATTGTGTCTATTTTTATGAAAGGTAAGGGAATAACGTTCTGAATGTAAGGCACATTTGTAGTTATATCCTCAAATACAATGAGTTGCTTAGCGTTTTTTTTTTTTTCTGTGTCTAGAAAACTGTAGACATGTCTAGAAAACATACATATAGTAGGCGTTCATTATCTGACATGTATTAGAAAAATATTGGTATTTTTTCAACTACAGAAATTCTTAATTTAGAATAGAGTCCTGTTTCATTCTTCCCAAGAGGAGAGGAGCTGTCATCCTCTCCTGGATCCTAAGGCAGCTTCAAACACTGGGATATTTGTTGATTGAATAACTTTGGTGCCATCAAATTAGAGACTGCCTTTGGTGTTTCATTTCCATAGGTGAAACACGGAAATCTAATCAGATTAGTAAAACTTTATTCTACGTATGAAAGGACAGAAACATTTTGTCCTCAGTAGGCTTAGTTTGGGATGTTGATGCATCAAATTCCAGGTGGGAAGAGTGTTGGAGTTAAATCTGCTCAGCAACACGCGAGCGGTGGACGAAAGGCAGCAACGCATGAGATTGTTACGATAACAGATCAGAAACAGGCTTTACATCAGTTGTGTTTGATGGGAGCTATGGTCGAGGGAGCTTCTTTGAAAAAAGTGTTTTATGAGGAGATGAGAGAACTCAGCCCTCAAAACGGCAAAATCAAGGGCAGAGAAACTATCAGGAAGTACAGGGTGACCGACACTTTCTAAGGAAGAGGAAAAGTTCAGGAAGATAAGAATCAAAGTGTTGGGACATAATTGGAAGTTGAGAAAACTGATTTCACAGATGCATTGCTCTACCCCCTTCGGTGACCTCATCAAATACCCTCAACATTTTCCCTCCCCTGACCTTCGCTGTTAGATTTTTTTTTCCCATAAACCTTGTGTCCTCCTGTGCTCGATGAACTGGAATTTGTCTTCTTCCCCATCAAACACCGAAGTCGAGAAGCCACAATAAAACGCACTTGTGGGGTTTTTTTTTAAAGGTGGAATCTACCTTAGTTAGCTTTTGCTTGTAAAAAAAGATGGGAAGTTTTCATCTAGGCTCCACTAATTTAATGGGGATTATAGCTGTGGTGTTACATGGATCAGTTTTCTATGTAACACCAGGAGTTGGTGATATTTTTTGCGGGGGTGGGCAGGAGGGAGGGCAGGTATTCTGGCTGATCTGTCTTCTCTGCAAAGCGCAGCGACTGTCATACCATCCTAGCTGTTAGGGTTCTGTGAGGACCCATTCTCTGGAAAGAATGTTAGACGTGAGAATTCATTTTCACAGATGAGAGGCAGTCCTTTGACTGAATATTCCTTTCAGAGAACAGTGAATTAGAGAACATTGGCCAGAGTGGTTTGTATTAATGTACTGCTTTGTATGTCTCCTGTCTCCCTTTCATTTTTGTAAAATGAGAGGTGAAAATTATTTTTTTTCCCTTCTCTGTCAAAGAATTTCCCAAATCTGAACTTACAAACATCTGTGTGGCCGCCATCTTCATCCCCAAGTCTTAATGGAAAGTTAAAGGTGGTTATTGGTAGCATCAGGCTTAAAGAATTCGGTTCTGATCGTTTAACTGTGCCACTTCAGACTTTGCACAGCAGCTCGTGTGTTAACTCCACGTGTGGCCAGCCAGCCCTGCTGGAACTAGAACTCACGTCTTTTGACTTCTGGGGCAGAGGTATGTTTTTTGAATTCTATTCTCCTTTACTTCAGATACAAACAGTGGATTTTTCTTAGCTTAGCTATAATAAAATCTTTTGGCTCTATGGTACTGCAGGGAGTCTGTTTATTAGGTAGAGAGTCATAAGAGTCATGAGACTCATAGACAGTGAGTCTGCCTGTGGTGACTGTAGAAAACTTGAACTAAGATGCTCTAGGTCACACAGATGAGGAAACTCGGCATCCATATTGGGAGGGTTTGTACCTGGTGATCTCGAAAGTCCCTTTTGGTCATCCTGATAGGTTTACGTGTTATTACCTATCATAATTTATTCATTCTATGATCACATCATGCCTCATATTCCATCACCTGTGCATTAGAGTGGAGTAGACCAATATAGCTCCTCAGTGATCATGAATATATACTCCTCATAGGAACACTGCAGTGTCTGCTGCTGTTAGAATTTGCAAAGTGTTACCTTCTGTTACTCTCCTCCAACCTTATCGCGAACATGGCAGACAGGTGACGTGCTCACAATCAGCCTGCATTGCTGCCTTGTGGATTTTGACAAGAAAAACACACTTACGACAAATAAAATCTCAATGAAACAGAACAAAGATTCCCTTCAGCCAAGGGGAAAATTGCCTTCAGTGAATAAGAACATCAGCAAGAAATGGCCTCTTGTTCTTTTTCTTTTTAAAAAAGTTTTATTGAAGTAGAGCTGATGTACAGCGTCGTGCCAATCTCTGCTCTACAGCGAAGCGGCTCAGTTACACGTGTATATAATATGTGTATACTATGTGTGAATTTTTAAAATATTCTTCTCCATTATGGTTTACCACAGGATACTGAATATAGTTCCCCGTGCTCTACATTAGGCCCTTGTTGTTTATCCATTCTAAATGTAATAGTTTGCATCTACCAACCCCAAACTCCCAGTCCATCGCTCTCCCTTCCCCCCACCCCCCTTGGCAACCACAAGTCTGTTCTCCATGAGTCTGTTTCCGTTTTGTAGATCGGTTCATTTGTGCCATATTTTAGATTCCACATATAAATGATATCACATGGTATTTGTCTTTCTCTCTCTGACTCACTTCACTTAGTATGATCATCTCTAGTTGCATCCATGTTGCTGCAAATGGCATTATTTTGTTCTTTTTATGGCTGAGTAGTATTCCACTGTATATCTGTACCACATCTTCTTTATCCATTCATCTGTCGATGGACATTTAGGTTGTTTCCATGTTTTGGCTATTGTGAACAGTGCTGCAATGAACATAAGTTTGTATGTATCTTTTTGAATAGTTTTGTTTGGGTATATTCCCAGGAGTGGGATTGCTGGATCATAAGAAATGGCCTCTTTTTTTTTTTTTTTTTTTTTTTTTTGCGGTACACGGGCCTCTCACTGTTGTGGCCTCTCCCGTTGTGGAGCACAGGCTCCGGATGCACAGGCTCAGCGGCCATGGCTCACGGGCCCAGCTGCTCCGCGGCATGTGGGATCTTCCCGGACCGGGGCACGAACCCGTGTCCCCTCATCGGCAGGCGGACTCTCAACCACTGCGCCACCAGGGAAGCCCAAGAAATGGCCTCTTTTAATGTACTGTTTTGGAGTCTTCCTGTCTCACTTTCATTTTTTTAAAATGAGAGAAATTATTTTTCTTCTTTAAGAATTTCTCAAATAAGAGCTTAGAAAAGAAAATGTCTGAGCATTCTCCTTGTCACTGGTACTGAGGGGGGAAGAGCAGCCGAGAGTCGCTGGATTGAAGCTGATGTTCACCTTCTTTTTAGACGCCATTTCTTACTTCCTTTTTGTTTTCTGTGGGAAGAATTATAAACCTGGCGGGCAGTTGAAGCTTTAATAATCTGATAATGATAATTGATTGGCTAAATGATTGATGAAGGTAAAATGTATCATTTTTGAGACCCACAATCTGTGCATTATTTTCCCTGTTTGTACTTTCCTTAATGGCTGTGAATAATAGTAATAGTTGGAAGAGTGTTCTTGTATAGTCAGTAATGACAATGCCTGCAGCTTTAACCTTGTTTTATTTATCTTATGTAAATGAAATGAGACAATTGAAGACAGTAGGCGTATTGGCTTATCTTAATTCTGGAATTGATTTAATTAATCATTTCCCTATAAATATATGGAACTATTTTTTATTTAGCTATTAACTTAGGTTAACAGATACGATAGTTTTACAGTGAATTTATCTTAGTGAAATGTAAATGCAGCCTATTTTGAGGAAGATAAGTCTAGACTAGACTAGACTAGATGCTCCATGAGAGTAGGGACTATTTCCATCTTATTCACCAAAATACCCTTGGTGCCTAGTGTTTGCCTACTAACTACTAGATAAGAAATATCTGTTGAGTGACATAATATAGTGTGATTCCCACATACTTACCTGTAATGAGAGTGCATAGGCTCCCTATACCATCAACATCTCATTGAACAAGTAAACTGAAAATTTTATTACTGCTTCTTATTGCTGTTTACTGTTTAGAAAAGAAATTTTAGTAGTAACTTTGAATTAAAGTAGCAAAAATGGATGAATTATGAATAAACGTAATTGATAGCCATCATCTTCCATAGCGTGAGGTCTCTGAAGGAAGAAAAGCAAAACTAAGAGGCCCTTGTGATGAAAAGATTAAAAATAGATGTTCTTTATTGTTAGGCATAAATCATAGATGATAATCAGCATATAAATGATTCAATTCATAGACTGTTATTTGGTACATTGTACGGGGTGGTTGCATGATGACAGTAAAGCTTTAAATTTTCATGTCATATTTTATTCTCAGAGTGGTTTTCAGTCTCTCATAGGACCACAAGCAGTCCTGTGAGGGAGGAGGGGAAAGCCGTGTCATCCTTGGAATGTGAATGCATGGAGGCAAGGAGGGTTAAATAAGTTGCCCAGCCGTTTGCTGATTGGGGACAGATGGATATAAATGTTTTTTCCCACACCTGCATATTCCTATCTTTATAGTAGTATATAGTATATATACTCTGTAGTATATATATTATGTATAGTAGAGCATATATAGTTCTCCTAGAAGAGAACATAGGCAAAACATTCTCTGACATAAATTGTAGCATTGTTTTCTTAGGTCAGTCTCCCAAAGCAATAGAAATAAAAGTAAAAATAAACAAATGGGACCTAATCAAACGTATAAGCTTTTGCACAGCAAAGGAAACTATAAACAAAGGAAAAGACAGCCTATGGACTGGGAGAAAATATTTGCAAATGATGTGACTGACAAGAGTTTAATTTCCAAAATATGCAAATAGTTCATACATCTCAATAACAGAAAAACAAATAACCCAATCAAAAAATGGGTGGAAGATCTAAATAGACATTTCTCCAAAGAAGACATACAGGTGGCCACTAGGCACATGAGAAGATGTTCAACATGGCTAATTGTTAGAGAAATGCAAATCAAAGCTGCAATGAGGTATCACCTCACACCAGTCAGAATGGCCATCATTAAAAAGTCTACACATAACAAATGCTAGAGAGGGTGTGGGGAAAAGAGAAGCCTCCTACACTGTTGGTGGGAATGTAAATTGGTACAGCCAATATGGAGAACAGTATGGAGGTTCCTTAAACTGAAAATAGAGTTGCCATATGATCCAGCAGTCCCAGTTCTGGGCATACATCTGGAGAAAACTATAATTCAAAAAGATACATGCACCCCAATGTTCACTGCAGCTGTACTTACGGTAGCCAAGACATGGGAGCCACCTAAATGTACATGGACAGATGAATGGATAAAGACGATGTGGTCCAAGTATACAATGGAACATTACTCAGCCATAAAAAAAGCATGAAATAATGCCATTTGCAGCTGCATGGATGGACCTAGAGATTTTCATACTAAGTGAAATAAGTCAGAGAGAAAGACAGATCCCATACATATCATATCACTTACATATGGAATCTAAAATATGACACAAATGAACTTATTTATAAAACAGAAACAGACTCACAGACATAGAAAACAAATTTATGGTTACCAAAGGCAAAAGGGGGTGAGGGAGGAATTAATTAGGAGTTTGGGATTAGCAGATACAAACTACTATATATGAAATAGATAACCAGCAAGGTCCTACTGTATAGCACAGGGAACTATATTCAGTATCCTATAATAAACCATAATGGAAAAGAATATGAAAAAGAATATGTGTATATACGTATAACTGAGTCACTTTGCTGTACACCAGACACTAACGAAACGTTGTAAATCAACTATATTTTAATTTTAAAAAGTCTTATGTTGTACTGTAAGCGAATTCAAATGAAGAGTATAGTCCTTAATATTATAAAACCCCTTCTAATTCAACTAAAAACCAAAGGCCAAGAAAGCAGAGTCCAAGTAGAAAGTAGATGTGGGTAGGACAGAAGGTATAAGAAAAGGAAAAGCTGGTCCTCACTGATGCCTGCCTGAAGAAGGTCGATAGGGCCGTGTTGACATCATCTCATGGAGAAAATTGTGTTTAATAAGAACGTGTGGCTCTTCCTTTCCTTTGACATGTGGCTCTAGAGCTGGCTTCCAGGGTAGAAAAAAAGATTGAGGAGGAAGCAATAATTAAAATACAAAAAGCTGTAGACTCTTTAGTTCCTCTGTATCACTAAAGGCCCTATACCTATTCACCTAACTTTGACCATGTAATTATTCTAAAGATGTGTAAAATCATCAGTCCAGTGGCAGAATTCTGATTGTCCCAGACTCCTGAATTATATTATTAATAATTGCAGCTGGGGCTTCCCTGGTGGCGCTGGGGTTAAGAATCCGCCTGCCAATGCAGGGGACACGGGTTCGAGCCCTGGTCTGGGAAGATCCCACATGCCGCGGAGCAACTAAGCCCGTGAGCCACAACTACTGAGCCTGCGCGTCTGGAGCCTGTGCTCCGCAACAAGAGAGGCCGCGATACTGAGAGGCCCACGCACCGCGATGAAGAGTGGTCCCCACTTGCCACAACTAGAGAAAGCCCTCACACAGAAACGAAGACCCAACACAGCCAAAAATTAATTAATTAATTTAAAAATAATAAAATAAAAGCTCCTTAAAAAAATAAAAAATAAAAATAATTGCAGCTAACAATTATTATGTGCTTTATGTCAGGCACACTGCTAAATATTTTATAAGGAATATCTCATTGACTCCCAAAACTCTTGGAGATAGATATTACTGTTATTTTCCTTTTATAGGTGTGGACATTGAGGCATATAGAAGTTAGTAACTTGCTAAAATATTTCATAAATGTGTGTGTTTCAGCTATAATATATTAAAAATTTCATAAGATACCTGGGGGTAGGGAATTGTTATTGCTTTATAATGCACATGAATATTTTTTAACAGTTCAAGACAGCAAATGAAGAAAGATGTGAAATATAATAATGAATTAATTTGACATTACTTGCCCTTTTTGCATTGATTATAATAATTATTGCTTGAATTGAATTTTCTTGGCACATGAGTTTTGGAATCAGAGAGCTAAATTTGAATATCATGTTTGCCACTTGTTAATTGGATAATTTTCTAATAGGGTTATTTAAATGTACTGTGTGTCAATTTCTGCTTCTGGCGAATGGGCATAGTATCTTCCTCCTTCACAGATCTATTAAAACACATCAATCCTGATTATTCATGGATTCCATATTTGCAAATTTACCTACCTTAAAAAATTTATTTGTAACTCTCAAATCAGTCCATGTAATACTTTCACTGCCATTTGCAGACATGTACAGAGCAGTAAAAATGAGTCACCCGACCATGTGGTCCCAGCTGAGGTTGAAGACGGTGACAGGCTGCCTCCTTATTTCATCTCGCATACTGCCAACAGTGTCGTTTGCACAGTCTATTTAATGCCATGTTTTTTGCATTCTTATGCTTTTTATTGGTGATCTTACTGTTTAAAATAGTGCTGAAGTGCTGGCTAGTGATCCTGAGTGCAAGAAGGCTGTCCCTTGCCTTTTGGAGAAAATTCACGTGTTAAATAAGCTTAGTTTAAGTATAAGTATTAGTGCTGTTGGCCGTAAGTTTAATGTTGATGAATCAACAATATATTTTAAATAAGATGTTTTCCGGCTGAAAAACCCGTAAAACAAGATATTGATGAAGATGATACTGTGACTTGTTGATGAAGATATTGTGACTAGAGAATCACAGGAGCCTAAGCCTGTATTTTCCCCAGGAGCAATGGTTCATTATTTGCCAGTTTAGTTTTCATGATAACTTTGTATAACTACTGTGAGTAAAAAGAATTGGCTGTGTTATACTCAATACATTTACTGTTAACGTTATCTCTCAGTTTTCCTTCTGACCTTAGAGAAATACCTCCGAAAGAGTTGGCGATATTCTTAATGACTTTAAAGGGCAGTGGGCACTCTCTGAAATAACACAAACACAATCATCTCCTTTTTAGAGTCTAGGGTCCCTTTTAACAACTTATCATAAAAAGTTACTTCTCACTATTTAAGTTAAGAGTTCAGTTTTGGACACTAGACTAAACTGTCTTCAAAGATAACTTTGTTTTATCAGAAAGTAAATATTTTCGGTTTGGCAGGCAGTGCAGTCTCTCTCACAGCTATTCACCTCTGCCACTGTGGTGTGCAAGTAGCTATAGACAATATGTATATGAACGGTTATGACTGTGTTTCAATAAAACTTTATTTACAAAAGCAGGTAGCAGGCCGGATTTGGCCTGTGAGCTCTAGTTTGCTGACCCTTGATTTAGTGTAATGTGGGCTCTTGTTTTATGGTATTGTTTATCAGTTTTCTAGAAGAGCTATAAAGCATAAAAAGTAAAAGAAATTTTTTTCTATAACTGTTTCTTTCTTGGTATGTTGTAGTGATCATAATCACGTGTTGTGAGCATTTATTAAAGGCAGGGCACTGTGCTAACCACTTTATAGTGTTTTTTAGTTTGTCGTTGTGCCTCTGTCAGGCAGCACTATGATTATCATCTTATTTTTTCTGAGATAGAAACTGAGGCCCGGAGAGGTGAGGTATCTCACTCAAGGTCACAGATTTAGGGAGTGGTACAACTTGACCCCAAGATAGTTTTGACCTTATAGCCAGCATGCAATACTTTTTGCCTGACCTTTCCTTATTTTCTGATGTTCTGCTAATTTAGGGGTGTTGATTTGAGGGTTAGAAATGCATTGTACAGCATCTTAAGCTTTTCTGAAGAAAAACATTTATTCCGTGGATAAGTAAGTAGATGAGTGTGGGTTTTAACTCTATTTCTTTAATTCGTTTTTTAAAAATTAGCTTGTTTTATTTCTTGTTACATTTCCAAATGTATTCTAAAAGGGAGTTTACCTAAATGTGAAGTTTTGCTGCTTCGCTCTCTGCTGGGAGATTTGTTTTTCTTCTTTGGATAATTTAGAGGTCTTATTTTGTTCTTGTTTCTTTAATATCCTGATTAAAGGATTAGAAAGCTCTTTGCTACGTTTGAGTGACTAATACTGCTCTGAGCACAGAGCCACACTCTTGGGGGACATAGATTTGCATTTGCTGAATGAATAAAAACTTAGCGGCAGAATTGCCATCTTTTCTATAACTGTGTCAGCTGTCCTGCGTATTGCCTGTGGCTCCCGTTTTCTGGCTCTAGTTCTGAGCATTAACACAGAACTTGACATCATCAGTAAAAAGAAGGAGGTTGTGGAAATGACTCAGTGGGAGTCGTGAATAGTGAAAACATGGATTCATGGTGGAGATACTTGTTTAGCTATTGCATGTGAAGCACTACCCTCTCATTATCCCCGTTAAGTTTATATCACTCACTGGTTCAGCCTTTTATTTGCACTCAGTATTTGCCCGGTACAATTAGGAATTCAAAAATAACAATGATACCTGCTTTCTGGAAGCTTGAAGTCTCACATCGATTGATAAGTGGTATCTATCTATCCATCCATCCGTCTGTCTATCTTTAAGGGGGGTATTATGAGAAGAGTATTGTAGGAGCACAGAGAGAGGCACAGTTGACTGCCTGGTGGGGTAAGGCCCCACCTTCTGTTCTGAAGAGGGTCGTTTTTTGACTTAGGAACGGGAGTTTTCCAGGTGAGCAGGTGCGTTGGTCAGCATCTCCGAAGAAAGACCACAGCGGCGAGAAAGAGGATGAAATATTCTGGGAGTGTTAAGAATTTTGTTATGGTTGGAAGAGAATGGGTCAAGGGATGAGCCTGGTAAAATAGGTCGGGGTCAGACTGAAGTGCATGTAGCGATAAGGGAGACTTTGGAAAGCTTTAATTAGGGTGTGACCTGATCAGAGCCTTATAAAAATAATGCTGGTGACAGTGTGAAGGGGATGAAATTGATGGGGGGGTGTGATGACTAATGGATTATACATTCTTCTGCCTTCCAGCTTTCTCCTGTGCTTCTGGGGAGTATCTAGAAATGAAGAATCAGGTATGCAGTAAGTGTGGTGAAGGCACCTACTCCTTGGGCAGTGGCATCAAATTTGATGAATGGGATGAATTGCCGGCAGGATTTTCCAACGTTGCAACATTCATGGACACTGTGGTCGGCCCTTCTGACAGCAGGCCAGATGGCTGTAACAAGTAAGAATCCAAAGGAGCCTTGAGAAGGGTGTGGTTGCTCTTTTCCAGAAAGATGTTGAGGATAATCTTGGTAGTGATTGGGATTATAGATAAACTAATTGCAAGTAGTCACAGTTTTTTTTAACAGTCCTTATGAATAATGTAGCTGAACTTTCATGAGGTTAAAATGGTTGCTCTTAGGACATAATAGATACTGTACGCAAAAAATTCAATAAAGCTATTAAGAAAACAAGTTAATTTTCTAATAATACATTTATAACTATATTAAAGTCAGTGGTGTTTCTACAAACCCTTCTGTAATTTTAATGAATAACTTCAATGTTTTTTCTTTTCCCCTGAGAGGAAAAATGTATAATCTTCATTTTGACACTTGAGTGTCTCCGGTTACAGGGTGGGTTAAACACCTAAAGTGGAAATCACCTTTACTTAATTTCCACCTTTTTAATAGGAGATTATTAGGTTTGCCTGTGACAACATTGGAGGAATGATAAACTGTTTTGAAAAAACACAAAATGTTTATCTTTGGGCTGTTACCCTTCCTGTTTTCTTGTATTGACTGTGTAACATTCCCCTTTCACGTGGCCATGTTTAGGAGAATTTAACTTTAGGCCTCGGGCTACCTTCTGACAAGGATGGTTTCTCACGACTCAGTATTTTTACTCTGAGCTAAAGATGCTGGGGAATTATTTAGCTGTGATAACAGATGTGTTTTCTCCTCCCTCGTTCCTACCTTCCCTCCATTCCCTCTTGCTTTATATAGCTGTCTCTCTGTCTGCCAGTTGATATTTTTACTCTTCTGATAACAGTCATTTCATCACATAGGGTTGTGACGTTAGATAGCATTAACAGAATTGTTATATCTAATAATTCTAACTATGTATAAAATGTATATGTGCATATATATACACGTACGTATGTGTATATGTACACACATGCATACACTGTTGACCCATGAACGATGTGGGAGTTATGGGTGCCGATCCTCCTTTGAGTTGAAAATCCACTTATAACTTAACAGTTGGCTTTTTGTATCCACCCTTCGGCATCTGGCGGATTCAGCCAACCATGGATCAAGTAGTACTGTAATGTGTCTTTAGTGAAAATAATCTGCGTATAATTGGACCCAGGCAGTTCAAGATGTATATTTATGTATGTACATACACACACACACACACAAGCATCCCCTGCTTTTCCCAAGATTGCTTTATATCATTTCGCTTTTATGAAAAACCTATATTAGTACCTGTTTTTGCTAACCAAAAGAAATCTGAAGAGGATTTTCGCTTTTACAAAAAAAAAAAAGAGGGCAAAAAGCAAAAATACTGTTCAGCATTGGTTTTGCAGCAAGGGAGGCTGTCATAGTGGCAGTGTGCACCATGGGCAGCGAGAGGGGCACCACCAAGCTCTCTCCTGGAGCTACATGCAGCATCTCAGCATCAAGCCACCGTAACTTCGAACTGTGCCTGGGATCTATGCTTTATCTTGATTTATTTTGTAAATCCATTAGTAAGATGTGTCGTAAGGTAATTGCTTCTTTGCTTTGCACCATTTCAGCTTACGAAAGGCTTCATAGGAACACTGTACTTTTGTGTAACGGGGGAAACGTGTGTGTGTATAATTTAATTCAATTTTTTTAAATAAAAGTGTTCCTTAGGGGAAGGTAGTAGTAGGATACTATGAGATCTCACATCTTTGTCTTGGTGGGCAGGAGATATTGTGTGGCTTCTTTTTCTAATTCCAATAAATTTGGAATTGTTTATTCATTAAAGAGATTGAATGATAAGCAGAAATTTTTCAGTGTATTGAGCATAACTGTCTCAGTGTAGATTTCAGCCTGTTACTTTTTCGCTTATCTCCCTTCCTCCCTCCCTCCTTTTTTCCTTTCTTCCTTTTTTCCGTCCACCCAATATTGTATTCTTTTTTTAAAAAAATTAATTAATTTATTTATTTTTGGCTGTGTTGGGTCTTCATTTCTGTGCGAGGGCTTTCTCTAGTTGTGGCAAGCGGGGGCCACTCTTCATCGCGGTGCACGGGCCTCTCACTATCGCGGCCTCTCTTGTTGCGGAGCACAGGCTCCAGATGCGCAGGCTCAGTAGTTGTGGCTCACGGGCCTAGTTGCTCCACGGCATGTGGGATCTTCCCAGACGCTCGAACCTGTGTGCCCTGCACTAGCAGGCAGACTCTCAACCACTGCACCACCAGGGAAGCCCCCAATATTGTATTCTTTTTACTTCTTTTTAGTTGCTTGGGTCATATGGAAAGATGTTCATTGACCTTTATAAGAAACTGACTAAGAACTTTTCAAAATGGTTGTAGCATTAGAGTCCAGCAGTGCATTTGAATTCTAGTTGTTGTACATATTTACCAACATTTGTATTGTCAGGTCTTGTTTTATTTTAGTCTTTCTAAGTGTGTGTATGAGAAATAGTATCTCCTTGTGGTTTTTATTTGCATTTCCCTTCTTTATGAAGGTGTTGAGCACATTCATGCCTGTCCATTGTCCATATGTTTTGTGTGTGTGTGTGTGTGTGTGTGTGTGTTAAGTGTCAAAATGTTTTACCCATTTGCTATTTTTGGGGGGTCACTTTATTATTGAGCTATAGGAGTTCTTTGTGTATGCTAGACATGAGATCATGTCATGAATATATTTACATAATATTTAATATATACACATATGCATGCAGAAATACATGTATGTGTGTGTAATATTTCCTTCTGTCTGTAGCTTTTGCCTTTTCATTTTCTCAATGGTGTCCTGTGATAAACAAAAGTTTAACATTTGAAAAAGTACAGTTTATCACTGTTTTCTGTTATGGTTAGTGTTTTTATATCTTCAGATATCTTACAAAGGCCACAAATTACAATATCTATTCTTAAAGTGTTATTAGCATTATTATTGTACTTTTATATAATATGTAAGTTTTATGTAATGTGTAAAGTTTTACACTGTGTAGTTCCCTTTACACCCTCATCTTTGAGGTATGATTATATATTATATTTAGGAACACATTATAAACCCAATAATACAATGAAATGTTTTAAAAAGAATCAATTGATGGGACTTCCCTAGTGGTGCAGTGGTTAAGAATCTGCCTGCCAGTGCAGGGGACACGGGTTCGAGCCCTGGTCTGGGAAGATCCCACATACCGCGGAGCAACTAAGCCTGTGTGCCACAACTACTGAGCCTCTGCTTAGAGCCCGCGAGCGACAACCACTGAAGCCTGTGTGCCTAGAGCCCGTGCTCCACAACAAGGAAAGCCACCGCAATGAGAAGCCCGCGCACCGCAATGAAGAATAGCCCCTGCTCGCCACAACTAGAGAAAGCCCTAATGCAGCAACGAAGACCCAACACAGCCAAAAATAAATAAATTAATTTTAAAAAATCAATTGTTTTTTAAAAAACTTAAGAGATAAAAATATGCTTATCTACATATTTACCATTATTGGTGCTCTTTCCTCCTGTATATAGGTTGTCATGTTTATCCAGTATTATTTTTTTCATCCTGTAAAATTTTCTTTATCATTTCTTGTAATGCAGGTCTGCTGCTCACAAATTCTCTCAGCTTTTTTTTGTTTAACCTAAAAATGTCTTTATTTTAGCATCAGTTTTGAAGAATATTTTGTTGGACGTATGACTCTGAGCTTTTACTTTTCCCTTTCCATGCTTTAAAGATGTTCCATTACCTCTGAATCTCTCCCTTGTTTGTGATAAAAAAAAATTAGCTGTATTTTGTATGGTTAGTTCCCTTCTATGTAATGTGTTTTTACTTCCCTGACTACTTATAAAATGTTCTCTATATCTTTGCTGTTCAACAGTTTGACTGTGATGGTGTGGTTTTCTTTGTATTTACTCTGCTTGAAGTTCACTGAGCTTCTTGAATTTGTAGGTTGATATTGTCACCAAATTTGAGAATTATGTTAACCACTATTTCACCAGTAACGTTTTTCTGCCCCTTTCTCTCCCTCTTTTCCTTCTATGATTCCAATTACGTGTATGTTAGGCCACTTGGTGTTGTCCGAAAGTCACTGAGCCTCTATTTTTTTCCCAATTTTTTTCTCTTAGACTTCAGATTACATAGTTTCTATTGCTGTGTCATTGACTATTTCTTTTGCAGTCTCAAACTTGATCTTAGGGTCATCTGTTGAATTTTCAATTTCATGTATTGTAATTTTCAGTTCTAGAATTTACATTTAGTTTTACGAATGGTTCTTATTTCCCTTAAAATAGTTGAGATTCCTCATCCCTTCTCTCACTGTATTTATCTTTTATTTGATGTTGTTGATTATATTTTGAAGAGCTGTCTTAAATACTTGTCTGTTTCTTTTGTTTTATTTTTAAAAATAAATTTATTTATTTATTTTTATTTTTGGCTGCATTGGGTCTTTGTTGCTGCGCATGGGCTTTCTCTAGTTGCGATGAGCGGGGGCTACTCTTCATTCTGGTGCACAGGCATTGCCGTGGCTTCTCTTGTTGTGGAGCACAGGCTCTAGGCTCGCGGAGTTCAGTAGTTGTGGCACGTGGGTTCAGTAGTTGTGGCTCACAGGCTCTAGAGTGCAGGCTCAGTAGTTGTGGCGCACAGGCTTCGTTGCTCCGTGGCACGTGGGATCTTCCCGGACCAGGGCTCGAACCCGTGTCCCCTGCATTGACAGGCGGATTCTTAACCACTGTACCACGAGGGAAGCCCCTATTTCTTCTGATTATCTTTTTTCTCAATTAAGGGTCATACTTTCCCACTTCTTTGCATTCCTAGTAAATTTTTATTGTATCTGGGGCATCATGAATGTTAAGATGTAGGGAATGTGGATTATTTTTTTCTTTCATTTAAAAGGTGTTGGATTTTGTTCTGGAAGGCAGTTTATTTATGAGAAGAATGCCTTGATCTCGTCAGGTCTGGTTTTAAAATTTTTTTTTAGGGTGTTTCGATATTGGTTTCACACTTAGTTCTAGGTCATGGTCTTTACTCTAGGGCAAGAGTTGGGCACACTGTGGCCTGTGGGCCCTCCCTCGGTTTCTGTAAGTAAAGTTATATTGGAACACAGCTGTACTCATTTATTTATATATTGTCTATGGCTGCTTTTGAACTACAATGGCCTAGTTAAGCATTGCAGGAGAGACCAGATGATTCATAAAGCCAAAATTATTGACTCTCCGGCCCTTTGTGAACAAGTTTGCTGATACCTACTCTAGGGTATGGCCCTTATTCCTGAAGTGTGGCAATTCTGGGATCTCAGATGAATGTCCAATGGGGTTATTAAGTTTTCTCCTTTCTGGCTGGCCTGGAGCTCTAGCAACTCCCATAAAAGTGACCTCTCTGATTATGTCTTAGCTTTGCAATGGCTGTTCGCTGGTAGGCCTGCCCACTCCAGACCCAAGCCCTAACCTTCAGAGAAACTCCCTATGGACTTCTGGAGCCCCTGTTTTCTCTGCATCTCAGGCCTGAAAATTCCAGTTGTTTCAGCTGCCCCAAACATTCATCCCTGCTGCTTGGCTCAGTGAGATCGCTGTGCTCTGCTTGGGTGCTATCTCCCAGTGCCATGGTCTGGAAAGTGTCCTGAAGAATGAGGTCAGGGTCAATTTGGGCTGTGTCTCATGTGTTTTCCTGCTGTCAGGAATCTCAGTCCTTCACTGCCTATTGTCAATGCCTGAACATGGCTCACGTGTTTTGTTTAGTTTACTAGATTGTTAAAGAAAAGGGCAAATCCAATACCAATTAGTGAGTCATGATGGGATGTGGAAGTCTCAGTCTTTCATTCAAATTTTTTTTTTTCTGTTAGTAAAAAGAAAATAATTTGCCAAAATCTCACTTATCATCCAGATAGAAAGTTAAATTTGAAGAGAAGTATAATAAGTTGTGCTGCCATAGGGCTTGGTTGGAAATTTTTTTTGGCCCAAAAGTTGGCACGTGACTCATTATTGATTAAGAATTAGCTTATGGTTAGATTTACAACCCAACTTTTGTTCACTAGTGTATTTTCTTAATATTTCATTTTATTTTTTAGATAAAATTTCCAATCAGACTTTTAGCTCTACTATGTATTATGACACTATGATCTATATTTTATTTAGGTTCACTTTAAATTGGCTTTTTCTAGGACGATATCTTCTCTCACAATCAAGGAACCCCTGCATTCCCCTGCCAAGTATATGTTTGTAAATAAAACTTTAGATATTGTTTGAGAGAATAACTCCATCTAAGCCAGCTGGAATTAGTGATCATCTGTTTAGCAATCAAATTTTTGGTGAAAAATAGCAGTTACATAGCAACTTGATTGTTTAACCATACCACCATTTAGGAAGTCATGTGCCACAAGAAGTGAACCCTTTTCCAGCCATGGTGTTGGCCTGTGAGTTCCACATGAGCTTCAGACTCCTCTGCTGTGCTTTGTCGATGGAGCCGCTTTTAAATCTCAGTTACAGAACTTGTGAAAAAAGAGGTTTCTGAATGCTGACATGAAATGGTTTTGTTTCCACAGCTCTTCCTGGGTCCCTCGTGGAAATTACATAGAGTCCAATCGTGATGACTGCACGGTATCCTTGATCTACGCTGTGCACCTTAAGAAGTCGGGCTATGTTTTCTTTGAGTACCAGTATGTGGACAACAACATCTTCTTTGAGTTCTTTGTAAGGGCTTTTATATTCTAGAATTCACTTTTTAAAGGACATTCATATAAAATTTCTCTTAATCATTTGTTCCCATTCCGTTGTATGCCTCCTTGGTTTTTGTGTTAAGTGAAGCTTTCAGTATGAAAAGAAGTGTTAGTTTTTGTCTATAATATTTTCTGGTTAATATTGTTTCTTTAACTTTGAGCTCTCACCTTGTAGAGTAACATTGGGCTTGTTTTTCCCTTTGGATGTGATTATTAGGCAACCACTTGGTGGAGACTGTGTGTGACAGATATTTTCCCCAAGATTCATTAAAAATTTTTTTATAGCTACAGATGCTACTTTGTTTAAAAATATGTTTTTACCAATTTTAGTTTTTGTTTAAAAGGCTTTTTTTCTCTTTGCAATTTCAAATATTTGAGTTATTTAAGTATATTCATGGGCAGTTAGGAGTGTCTGTGTCTTTCTGATTCTGCCGGTTTTGTACAATCCAATGGAATCAATGGATGAGATAGTTGATGTCTCTGACAAGAGATTAAATAACATTACAGAATATAGGAAAAAACAATAGTCTAACAGAATCGGCTGTTACCATGAAAATTATTTAACTATTTATATAAACTGTATCTAATCTTGCAAATATTTGTTGTGGCAGTGACTCAGATACTTGAGAAAAACTTCTCAGATTGACTTCTTAAACCAAAAAAAAGTGTGTGTTGTGCAGGTAACTGGGAAAATATCTTGTAAATGTTTCTGGGGTCCAGATTTCAGGAATAAATGTACTGATAATGCTAAAACAAATTTATATTGCTCTTGTTAATGGAAGTTTCTAAATCAAAAGTTTGCTAGGAAGAGATATTTTCCATGAAGGTATGAGCCTTAGGCTCAAAGTCAAGAGATTCTGGCTCAGGTCCCAACTCTGCAATTGCTAGTTGTGTGTTATTGGACAATTAAGTTAACTTTCTAGTCCTCAGCATTCCTTTTTGTAAAATGGATTGTAGACAAGACCTTTTAAGAAGCCTCCCAGCTCTAAGGTCCTTTGATAAGTTTAAGATGTTAAGCAATATTCAAACAGATTGAGTTTTTAAGTTGCATTTTGTGTGTAAGATACTTCTCAGACTGAATGATTCTCTCTTCCATTGGACATTTTTGCAATATTACTAAAATAAAGTTAAGAAGCAAGATAATCGTATAATTGTTAGAATAAGCATTTAGTTTTGTGTTGTCCATTAAGTCCTTTGAGAGTTGTCAGTAAAGGTACTCTTAAGGCATGAAATTTCACTACTTTCTCTCAATGGTACCTTTGTTCTTCTGGATAGAGACTGAAAAGGGATGGTGAGTTCATGTTCCTTCTTTCACTGATGTTTCAGCTTTATAGGTTGCAGTTTATTGACTCAGAGGGTCAGCACCTTATGGCCATCCTGCAAAATGGTTAGTGGAAAGAAATTGTCTGAAGGCTGAAAGATGAAGATGCACCTGTGAACAATTCATAATTGAAAGCAGTAAAGTATTTAATTTTAGGAGTCTGGGAGTTTCATTCAGCTCTCCCTTCCACACACACTTTTTTTTTTTTTTAAATGATGAAACTGGAATCTGGAGAGAATAAATGATTAGACCAAGGTTATACCTTTACTGGTTACTTTTAGAATAACAGGAGAACTCAGATCTGTAGAATGCCAAGAGAATGTCACGATAATCCATGATGTCTGATATCAGCTGAAAAAAACCTTTCAGTTTATCTAAACATTGACCACCAAAGGTACATTCAGGGTTCCTATCTGTTTAAAAATGGCTTCCCACTTGCATTAGGGTTGTCATTATGCTTATAACATAAATATGACATTTGAACTCAGTTAAAGCAGATGTCCTCAGGAGCAGTCAGTATTGTCTGGCATTTGGCTGTTGCAAGGATCTGTTTTCTAGTTAGTAAGTCTTTAGGAAATAACTTGTATGGAAATTTTTTTTTTTTTGCCGTACGCGGGCCTCTGACTGTTGTGGCCTCTCCCGTTGCAGAGCACAGGCTCTGGACGCGCAGGCCCAGCGGCCGTGGCTCACGGGCCCAGCTGCTCCGCGGCATGTGGGATCTTCCTGGACCGGGGCACGAACCCGTGTCCCCTGCATCGGCAGGCGGACTCTCAACCACTGCGCCACCAGGGAAGCCCAAGATGGCCAAATTTTTGATGTCTAGGTATTCTTCATAGGCCTGGAAGAGGATGTCCCAACTCCTAGGTATTTGGGAAGAACTGTCTGAAAAGCACAAAGTGTTTGGTGCTAAAGATATTAGCTGTATTCATTTGCACTGGCATAGAATATCATTAACATCTGTCCCCAGATACCAGCTGGGGGCTTTGACTTTGGCTGTAGCCACTTACCTATACACATTTGGGTTAAGTCCCGGGGAAAGGAAGACAAAGCAGATTTCATTTATTTATTAATTTAAAAATTTAACGGCCCCAAATCTTACAAAAATAAACTTGATTTTTATACTTTCGGGCCTGCCTGGTGAATGCAAGCTTTTACATTTTTGTGATGACTTTTTCCCCTTTATGTGGATTTTCAGTGCTAACTCTCTCTTCCTCTGCCTCTGCCGCTCCTGCTTAGCAGCCCCCGCCACCCCCACCTTCTTAGTGGCCTAGTCTTTTTGTTACAGTAATGAGGATGGTTTACTTAGAACTACTAACTCATATGCAGTTGTCACTTAGGCTCCAGAGGTCTTGGCACGTTTACTTGTTGAGAATTACTCATGGCCATTGTTTTGTAGACTTTGAAAGAAGCTCTTGCAGCCTGTCCTGTGCTGAGTAACAAATTTAATTAAAACCATCATGCAAGAAGCTTTACTGGGGCCCTTGTGTTTATTCCACAGATTCAAAATGATCAGTGCCAGGAGATGGACACCACTGCTGACAAGTGGGTAAAACTCACCGACAGTGGAGTATGGGGCTCTCATTCTGTAAGTTTCTCTCTGTCCTCCGCTTCCCACCAACCCCATCCTTCTCCTTCCTGCCTTTTCCCAACCTTTTTTTTTTTTTTTTTTGCGGTACGCGGGCCTCTCACTGTTGTGGCCTCTCCCGTTGCGGAGCACAGGCTCCGGACGCACAGGCTCAGCGGCCATGGCTCACGGGCCCAGCCGCTCCGCGGCATGTGGGATCTTCCTGGACCGGGGCACGAACCCATGTCTCCTGCATCGGCAGGCAGACTCTCAACCACTGTGCCACCAGGAAAGCCCTTTCCTGCCTTTCTCTTTCTTCTTCGCTCCCTCTTCCTGCTCTTTCCCATCACACTCCAACTCTCCTCCTTTTAAAAGGGGCATTAATAGGAAGGAAGTCTACTCAAAACTAATATACAGAACCTCTGAGTATGTAAGTTTACAGATGTGGCAATCACATGAAAGAGAATCCGTGACTCTTGGCATTGGAAGGATCCTTGAGTTTCTTTCATCCAACTTTCTCTGCAGTCTCCCCAACAAATGATTTTCAAGCTTGTCTTTTTGGGGACTGTGCTGACCCCATTGTTGGACAGCTCTGCGTATTACAAAATTCATCCATGTCTGGAGCTGAAACCTGCTTTCTGTCTGTCTATTCATCACCCATTGTTCAAAGTTCTACCCTTTCTGGTTGTGTCTGGTAGACTAACTACTTATTTCTTTAAGGACAACTCTTAAGTGCTTGAAGGCAATTATCAGGTAACACAGTCTCTGAATCTATTATTATTTGAGGCCTTTGGAGTGAGACATGGATTTAAAATCTAACTTTGGTTTACAGTAGTTGTGTTTCTTTAGGCAATTGGCTTCGTCTCTTTGATGGTTCATAAGAGAAATGGGACCAATCTTGCAGAGTTAAATGAGATGATACATGGGGAGGGCCTAGTGTGGTGCCTGCAGTGTAGATTGGACACTGTTTCAATAAGTGACCGCCCATCCTTGCCTTTGTGTTGTAGCAGGTACCTCATCCTTTTTTGTTTTCTTTTGAAAAAAAAATTTTTTTTTCTGCATTGGGTGTTTTTTGCTGCATGCGGGCTTTCTCTAGTTGCGGCGAGCAGGGGGCTACTCTTCCTTGTGGTGGGAGGGCTTCTCACTGCGGTGGCTTTTCTTGTTTTGGAGCACGGGTTCTAGTTGCGCATGCTTCAGTAGTTGCAGCACGCGGGCTCAGTAGTTGTGGTTCGTGGGCTGTAGAGCACAGGCCCAGTAATTGTGGCACACGGGCTTAGTTGCTCCGTGGCATGTGGGATCTTCCTGGCCCATGGATTGAACCTGTGTCCCCTGCATTGGCAGGCGGATTCTTAACCAGTGCGCCACCAGGGAAGTCCAGGTACCTCATCGTTGAGTGATTAATATCATGCACCCTTTCAGAGTACTTTTTTGATCGGTATGCCTGGAAGTGATATTAGTACCACTTAAGATCCATCCACCTAAGCATTCAGTCCACTGGGCTTTGAAGGTACAAGTAACCCTTGGCAAGAAATATGCTTTCTTCACTTACAAAGACTTAACACAAAAGGAAAGTACTTAACACACTACTTCTCTGAATCTCTAGCAGGGTGAAGTAGTCAGATATGTTTTAATTTTATACTGCTTGAATTTGGCCAGCCAGAGACTGCATAGAAGAGTAGGGTGGCAAATGAGAAAGCAAGGCACCCTTAACATTAGTTTACTTGACTGAATCAGCATGAAATTGATCAGAAAAGGATTTTGATTTATAAATATAAAAATGTTCTGGTGGCAAAGGAAGCAAATATTAGACGTGGTATCATTTAAGTTCTGGAGTCGTAGAGTTAAATCGGGTTATTCTATAAGAATAGTCCTATTTTTCTCTTGTTGCTGTTGCAGTGTTTTTTGTTAAGTAATTTTAAAATGAAGCAAACTCATTCTGTTACCTTTTTTGTTTTCAGAGCCCAAAGATCTACTTATGACTAGTGGCAGCCAATCAATATGTAATTGGGCCAAGTGCCTTTCACTGTCTAAAATGAGTCCCTTTGAAATATAAACCAAGACTTCATGCAAATTATTTGAAGATCATTTTATCTTTTATCATGCTTGAAGAATTTTCTTTTCCTTTTATCATTACTATATTTTTGGGGTTGGCAAACTATTTTTTTTTAGAATTGAAGCAGAGCTTAGGTCTCAAGTAACAGTAGATTTAAATTTGTGGGTTCCATTTCATTATAATGCATTGAAAAGTGTATAAGAGATTCGCTTCTAGATATGGTTGTAGGTAGCATGGTTTATCTGACCTGAGTATCTTGTGTTCTCTTTATAGGTAATGTTGAAATCAGGCACAAACATACTGTACTGGAGAACTACAGGCATCCTTATGGGTTCCAAGGCCGTCAAGCCAGTGTTGGTAAAAAATATCACAATTGAAGGTATTTCCCAGCAGTCTGCTCTGGTAGTCACCTGTCACATTTAATAGTTAAAATATTGATTACTTTGTTGGTTTTGCTGGCTCACGGGGATTTAGGACAGAGATTAATATGTTAGACATCATATAGGCTTAGAGACCCTGGTTTTATTCTTGGCAAATTGACTGGGATTTTTTTTTTCCTATCCCTAAACTGAATTATTTAATCTGTGTGGAAAAAGTAAACATGATGACAATTGTAGGTGTCTTTAAATAAAAGAAAATAATATTGATTAATAAGATCCTACTATTCTTTCGAGAACTCTCTATTGTGCTGGCATAGTGCTTATTCAGGTCACCACTATATCCCTAAAAATAACAGTGAAATAGATATCTTGGCCTGACTGTCTCCTACACCTTTTGCCTCTCTGAACCAGCTTCTGGCTCAGAAGAGTAGCCAGTAAACCCTGGCATGGTTCATTCTCAATTAGGGCTACTTTTAATGAAAGCAGTTGATTCTCCTTTATTAAAGTTTGGCTTAACGTTTTGGTATGTTCTAGGTACACCTGTTCCTGTGATGCTAACTCATTAGTCATAGGGACATCTGCTGGCAAAGGCTGGAATTACAAGCCAGAAGAAAAGTCGAGCCTTTCCCAGGGTCCCTTAGGTCTTGTCAGCTACGTAGTGAACAGTGGAGAAAAAGGGAGCAGGTGGCCACAAAGATGAGAGAATGGTATAGACTTGGAGGGAACCTTAGAGTTTATGCCACTTCTGATTAGTGGAGTTGCCTTTTGACAGCTGAGTTTATACATTGACTGTATACCTCTATCAAGTCTGAATCTCTTGTTGAAGTGTTTGCTCCACTTACGTGTGCAATTCAGTATCCAGCCCAGTTCCTTGCACATAGTAAATACGTTTTTGGTGTTGAATTAATGGGATATAAAAGACCTGGGCTAAGCTTATTGTTAATAGAGGTAGAGGCAGCAAGGATGCACTGATTTGCGTGTTCCTGTTCGGTCCTCCCATGCTCTCTCTGTTTCCCATTACCACACAGGGGTGGCATACACATCGGAATGCTTTCCATGCAAGCCTGGCACCTTCAGCGACGAACCAGGTTCATTCATCTGCCAAGTTTGTCCCAGAAACACCTATTCTGAGAAAGGAGCCAAAGAATGCATCAAGTGTGACGTGGACTCCCAGTTTTCAGGTAAAATGAGTCTCCAGTTTATACTCTTTGTTCTTTTCTTTCTAAATTTATGTTTGTTGAGAGTATATAGTCATAAGCCAGAAATCACACATACGATGTGATGGACACAGTGGGCCAGAAACCAAAGTGCTGAACGGAATCCATACTGAGTGGGTAAAATAGGACGTCTAATTACCCCTTTCTGCAGGACTTTTCTCTTTGTCTGTAATGTTTTCTATTCCCCCCTCCCCCGCCAAGGTAACTGTTTTGGATATGTTTATACTTGTCTAAAAAGGTTCATTTTGTACTTTTAGATGATTCCTTGGCATGGAGATGTACTTAGAAACTTTTAATTTGTTCCAAATTTACAACATTCTGTGATAATGGAGGAAATCTAATGTCTTCTTGGAAAAACTATGATATGCTCCTTGTGTATCATGGAAACATTTATTGCTCTAGGGACAATAAAAATGCAGGCCTTTTGTTCTTTAGGCCTAGGTAGTTCTACCTAAATTCCTCTGGTACAGTTATTTTTACTTTTCACTTGTCTACTTTTTGTTTGTTTGTTTTCATGTTTGCCTTTTCTTAGAGTCACAACATAAATGACTCATTTCTGAAATTCGTTTTCCTGTTGCAGAAGAAGGATCCAGCAAGTGTACGGAGCGTCCTCCCTGTACCACAAAAGACTATTTCCAGATCCACACTCCATGTGATGAGGAAGGAAAGGTACAGGCCGTGTTCAGTCAGCTCCATCCCACATTTATCCACCCTTTTCCCAATTTGAGCAGACTCGAATTTGTTCATGAGAGAGTTAAATGAGTAGATTTACATAGTACGTGTGTGTAAGTAGCACGAAGGAAATGTAAGGTTTTAGACTCTGAAGCCCACCTTCCCAGCTTTGATTTTCGTATCTACTGCTTTTTAGTGCTGTGGGCAAGTTATTTGCTCTAAGTCTCAGTTTTTTCATCTGTAAAACGGGAATAATGTCGATACCTACTTCATAAGGCTGCCATGAGAATGCATGAAATACTCAATTTAAGGTCCTTAGCACAGTGCCTGGCACATAGTGAGTGCCCAATCAATTACTGCTGTTTTTAACAGTTACATTTTTGTCAGAAATAATATCAGGAGAAACACAGCCTTAAAGTGTGTTCTGTGACTCACAGGATGGAAATACTGTGTAACTTCTCTTTAATTATTTGGTTACTCAATAGCTTTGGTCAGTAAAAGCCATGCAGCCATAGGCTGATTCAGTTATGGCAGATTGCTGTGTAATTGCATTAAATGCAAAGTAATTACCATATAAATGGCACTTAGCCAGAGGAATAATGCACACAGGAACTCTGCAGTTGACCTGCCATTGTCTTAATTAAAAAGTTAGGGACTTCCCTGGTGGTACAGTGGTAAAGAATCTGCCTTATAGTGCAGGGGACGTGGGTTCGATCCCTGGGCATGGAACCAAGATCCCGCATGCTGCGGGGCAACTAAGCCCATGCGCCACAACTATTGAGCTTGGGCATCCTGACTAGAGGGCGCGCGTGCCGCAAACTACAGAGCCGGCACGCCACAACTAGAGAGAGAAAAACCTGCAGCCACAACTAGAGAGAAGCCCGCGTGCCACAATGAAAGATCCCGTGTGCCTCAACGAAGATCCCGCGTGCTGTCATTAAGACCTGACACAGCCAAAAATAAATAAATCTTAAAAAAAAAAAAAAAAAGTTAACCTTACCAGCCTATGTCAGTAGGAGAAACTGAGGTTAAGGTGGCTGTGCTGCAGCATTCTTTGTGTGTTTTTTGTATCTTTGAAATCATGACATTTAATTTCTTGACCTAGTTTGTAACATATACAGAGATGTCAGTATTACTTTCTTTTCTTAATTTTGTATCCTTAGGTTCTAATCTGTAATTTTTATATTTATATAATTGTTAATTTTACCCTTAGTCCTTAGGGTTTTTTTTAAAAAGAATTTACTTTTGAATACTTAAGACCAAGTATATCCTTGTGTTTTACAGTATAGCAAGTACTTACTAACTCAGAATAAGTCAAAGGAAGGCCAGTTTAAATCAGTGGAAAATTTCAACGATTAGAAGTACCTCTATTACTTTTAATAAGAACAGTAACTCTAACAGCTTTTGAGTGACAAGGAGTTATGAAGTAAGATCTTGAATGCCCTACTATAATGGTCAGGTGAGGCCTATTTCTATTTGGAAAATGTATGTAGAGAGCCATTAAGGTGGGTTGAAAGTAACCTGGAATAATGTTTCTTTAACTAAGCTTTTCTTAGCTAAACTTCCCTTATTAATGAGTAAGGCAAATTAAATTTAGTTTATTTTATGTAATAGTCATTAATTCAGCATTAGTGAAGCTTAAATGAATGAGATCCAGTATACAAATAGATCTTGATTTTGCTATAATGAAAGTATTCAAAATTCATATTTTTATTATGTCAGTGAGTAGTTTTTATTATGTCAGTGAATAGAGTGACAAAATCTAGTTGACCTGGGCTTAAGGAAGTAAAGCCATATATTAAAATATATTAAATGTAGAATGCACAGAATACACACACATGCGCACACATACTCGTATATGCACATGTGCACACCCACAGGCGTATTGTGTACACACATACACACAAATTACGCTCTTTCTGTTGTGTCTGGGTAAACTCTGAACTTGTTCTTGGTATAGAACAAAACAGTGTACCACCCCACCATAAACTCAGACATTCTTTTTTTTTTTTAATTGGAGTAGAGTTGATTTACAATGCTGTGTTAGTTTCTGCTGTCCAGCAAAGTGAATCGGTTATACATATACATATATCCACTCTTTTTTTAGATTCTTTTCCCATATGGGCAATTACAGAGTATTGAGTAGAATTTCCTGTGCTGTACAGTAGGTCCTTATTAGTTATCTATTTTATATCAGTGATTCTTTAAAAACTGCTTTAAGACTTAATTCAAGAGAGATGTTTCTAGCTTCAGAAGTGAACAAAATGCAACGGGAACTTAATTAGATAACAGATATAGTGAAGAAGTGTGAATAACACATGTGAATTTGAATTTTTTTCTATTTTTGTTTGTTTCAACATTTTCATTTGTTGTGGTTCATCTTTTTAAGAGGTATGTTATTCTTGCTTGGAGTAGCCTGGTGATTTCCCGGTGGCTTAGTGATGTTTCCCAGGTTGTTCAACGACTGTGTTTTAGCTCTTTTTGTCCTGTCATACTCTTTTTGATCTCATTTTCCCCATGCTTGGAGAGGATCATCAAGGGAAGTGGCTCTTGAGGTATACAGACTTTGAACATTATAATTTGTACGACACAGGAACGTTCAAGTTTTTGAAGCTTCATTATTTGATTGCTTCCTGCTTCTAGGAGACTTTTTTTTTTTTTTTTGCGGTACGCGGGCCTCTCACTGCTGTGGCCTCTCCCGTTGTGGAGCACAGGTGACGGACGCGCAGGTTCAGCGGCCATGGCTCACGGGCCCAGCCGCTCCACGGCATGTGGGACCCTGCCGGACCGGGGCACGAACCCGTGTCCCCTGCATCGGCAGGCGGACTCTAAACCACTGCGCCACCAGGGAAGCCCTAGGAGACATTTTTAAGGAAAATTTAAATTGGTAACTGGAACCATTCTAATCCTGATTAAGGGACTCTCATTTACATTGTGAAAAATGTGAAATGCCTACTCATTCACGCATTTATTCAGTGAACCTTTACGGAGCATTGGTTATATACAGAGTTGCTGGGTGATGAGAGCAGGGCCATGTAAGGATAGGGAGAAGAAGAAGATGCACGTCTCCATAGACGGCAGAGCAGTGGTTGTCCAGTTTCAGTGAGCATCAGACACACCTGGAGGCTCCTGTCTCAGATTTTCTGTTTCAGTAGATCGGGGGCAGGGCCTGAGAATGTACATTTCTAAGAAGTTCCCAGGTAATTCTGATTCTGTGGGTCCAAGATCTCAGCAATTTGAGAACTACTGGTCTAGATTTAGAGGAAGAGGTAGTCTGTCAAAGAAAATGAATTATTATTTCCAATTGTTATTAGTGCTACAGCAGGGAAGTCTGAGGTTTTTTGGGGGGGGGGGCTCTGATCAAATCAGGGAAAGCTTCAGAGCTGTGTAAAACCTGGGCAAGGGCATGGGAGGAGAGCATTTCTGCAGGAGGAAGCAGGATGGTGAAGACCTGACGTGGGAGGGAGCCTGAGTGTGACTAGAATGTGAGGGTATGAGTAGGGAGTTGCCCTGGGTGCCACAGGCTAGTGCTAGAGTAGGCATGCTTTCATAGTAGTGAGTTAGCTTGAAAATTTTACATATATTTTGTTTCCTAAAGGTTGCGTAGAGCCCACTTTTTACCTGTGTTGCATGAGGTACCCCTGTATGGTTACATACAAGCACATGCACAGATTCAGTGCTTGAGATTTGAGCCCAAAAGAATGTTGACCCATGATAATGGGCAAGTATTCTTCAAGAGAGGGCATCTTTTAATATTAACAAGATATTTGATGGAGCTTCTCCCTATGGATGATCTCCGTGTGGATAAGCTCTCTCTATGGGTAAGACAGAGAACCGTGGACCCAATGATATGGTTAAGTTGGATATATGGCTAACCCAAGAACTATATGTAAAATGTTTGATTTTATAATTGGATGGCAGCTAGGAGAATAGTTGATCTGGATTAGCAGTACGGTTGTTATATATTTGCCATAGGCAGATAAATTTAACAAAGTATTTCTACATACCCTAACTCATACCAAGAAGAATATGAATTCACATAACTTACTTTCATCATATTATTGAAAAATCCTTAACTTGCATGAAGACATTAGGGTTAAGTATACCAAATAGTAGATTTATAAAGCTGGGTCAGGAAGATCTCTGTGCTTGAAAAATGAGCTCAGGTTAGTAAAATCAAAATTTATTTGTGTCAAGGAAAGTCTCAGATATAAAAGTATTTAAAAAAGAGAAAACATTAACTTGCCAAAAAGCTTTATGAGAGAATCCAGGCTGTAGAAGACCCGGCTCAGAAAATTAAAAATACAGCACATATTTAAAGGGGAAAAACTTTCCAAGAATATGAAAATTGGGTTTTCATTTAAGCTGGTTTTTTTTGAAAATTTTTATTTTATATTGGAATACAGTTGATTTAAAATTTTGTGTTTCAGGTGTACAGAAAAGTGGTTCAGTTATACATATACATGTCTCAATTCTTTTTCAAATTCTTTTCCCATTTAGGTTATTATAGAATACTGAGCAGAGTTCCCTGTTCTACACAGTTGGGCCTTGTTGGTTACCTACTTTACATATAGTACCCTGTGTATGTTAATCCCAAGCTCCCAATTTATCCCTGCCACTTTTCCCCTTTGGTAACCATAAGTTGGTTTTCTGCATCTGTGACTCTATTTGTTTTGTAAATAGGTTCATTTATACCATTTATTAAGATTCCACATGTAAGTGATATCATGATATTTGGCTTTCTCTCTCTGACTTACTTCTCTTAGTATGGTCATCTGCAGGTGCATTCATGTTGCTGCCAATGGTATTATTTCATTCGTTTTCATGGTGGAGTAACATTCCCTTCTGTATCTGTACCACGTCTTCTTTATCCATCCGTCCATGGACAATTTGGTTGCTTGCAGGTCCCGGCTATTGTACATACTGCTGCAGTGAAGGTTGGAGTGCACGTGTGTTTTCGAATTATGGCTTTCACCATAGAGACGCGCAGGAGTGAGCCGGCCAGATCATAGGTGGCTCTATTTTTAGTTTCTTAAGGAAACTCCAATAGTGTTCTCCATAGTGGCTGTACCAATTTACAGCCTCACCAACAGCGTGGGAGGGTTCCCTTTTCTCCACATCCCTCCAGCAGTTTTTGTTCGTAGACTTTTTAATGATGGCCATTCTGATTGGTGCCAAGTAATACCTCGTTGTTGTTTTGATTTGCATTTCTCTACTGTTAAGCGATGCTGAGCATCTTTCCATGTGCTTGCTTGCTTTCTTTTTTTTTTAATCAGTGTGTGGGAAATTTACCTTTTGAAGTTGGCTTCTTGAAAGTCTGCCATTTTACGAATTCTCTTTTGAGTACTACCCCAGGACGTTTGTTGAAAGCAGGTATCATTTTTTAATATTTTTTATTGGAGTATAATTGCTTTACAATGGTGTGTTAGTTTCTGCTTTATAACAAAGTGAATCAGTTATACATATGTTCCCATATCTCTTCCCTCTTGCGTCTCCCTCCCTCCCACCCTCCCTATCCCACCCCTCTAGGTGGTCACAAAGCACCGAGCTGATCTCCCGAAGGCAGGTATCATTTAGAGTTCCATAGGCCTTGTGAATGTCAAGTGCCCATAAGCACCGGTTTTAAAGTTGTAGTTACGGGAAACGGCCACAAGGTAGCAGCATTTCTTCATGCCAAACTCGGGTTACTGGGGTAACCAGAGGCTTGGTGAAAGTCCTGTTCCAGGGTTGTAAAGGAGAGTGGAGTGTGGTAGAACAGACACCCAAGGGCTTGTGTTTCTTTACATCTTCCCTCTTCCACTACAACCCCCGGACCAATCCCAACCCCTGCAAAAAATGTGCGGAGATTGCTTTCATCCGTGGGGGCAGCGACTCTAAGGAAGGAGGCTGGAGGTGGGCACCTCAGCATCAGGAGACGTGGGGACCGGGTGACTTTTCAGTGCTCTTCCATCCCAGACAGTCCACAGTTTTTTGGTTGCACTAGGCTTGGCATAGCTGTAGGAAGGTCCGCCTGGATCTGGAGATTGTGGTCCCATCCAGAGGGGACCAGGCAGTACAGGTCCAAGGGGAGCTCCTTGGCTGGCACATCCTTCCCAGCTTCCTCAGCGCCATGAGAGTCCAGCCTCGGGAACCAAGGCTACTGAGGCTTCAGAGCTGTGAACCAGCCCGGATTTCCAGGGCCTGAGGGGAATATAATAGGCATTCCTTTTTTTATTTTTTTCTTAATTTTTAGATCATATTGGAGTATAGTTGATTTACAATGTTCTGTTAGTTTCTCCTGTACAGCAAAGTGAATCAGTTATACATATACATTTATCTATCTTTTTCAGATTCTTTTCCCATATAGGTTATTACAGAATATTGTGTAGAGTTCCCTGTGTTATGCAGTCTGTCCTTGTTGATTATCCATTTTATATATATAGTAGTGTGTGTATGTTAATCTCAAACTCCTGACAATTCTCTTGTTCATCATATCAACAGAGGTTGTCTCATATCTGCCTGTAAAAGTCAGGGGGTTAAGGTAGTTTTGTAAAGGAGTCAGCAACTTACAGAAAAGCTTAAGGTTTTATTTATCTTGGGTACCAAAACTAGACAGAGTAACTTTTTTTGGTCTGTTTTATTTCAGGGTAAAAAGTGGTCCCTCCTACCCTTACCACCCTTGGATGTGATACATGTTTCCTTTTAATGGTGGCAAAGCAAGGTGTCACTTTTGCTTCTGTACTTGGAGATGATTAGAAAATTTAATGAATCTAAAAAATACTTTTCAGAATTGGAGTGGGGGAAGGCAGGGCAGGAGTCTCTTGACTCATGTGACTGGGAAATCATTGCAGAGAAAAGAGTTTTATCAAGACTTTCTCTTGCTCTTCTCGCTGATATTCTGAGCTCAGTTTGGTTTCCTTCTCAGGTAGGTTCTTTGCTCTGGCGCCAGATACCCCCTGACATCTCTACCCAAACCACTGTCACCGTCACAGCATTTTATAGGAGGGCTGACCGAAGTTTCCGAAAAGACTCTGGCCCTGCTTGAATCACGAGCCCATCTCAGACCAGCCATTCTGTCCAGTACCGTGAGCTACTCTGGTTGGGCAGCTTAGTTCACCTTCTAATCCCTGTGGCTGGGGAGGCCAGACCATATCCCAGTTCCTTTCAGCATCACACAAGTCAATTCCTACAGAGAGAGAGAGATGGTGTCTGTTACCACAGTAAAACGAGAGTGATCCTGTACATGTTCATAGAACACATCCACTGTTGAATAAGGTAGCTCTGGCAAGATTGTCTTGAAATACTGGGAATTCCCACATAATTTTGTACATACCTCTCTTGATACTTACATGGTGATCATAGTTTGCTAGTGTTTTGGTATGAGATCGCTTTATTGCAGATACTTGTAAAGATGACTGTTCCCTTCACTGGAGTCTCTGCTTCCTGTAGACAGAAACATGTTCTTAATCATTAAGAACAATCTCTAGGCCTAGTAGAGTGCCTGGAATGCAGAAGGTAGTGAAACATCTTTTGAATAAATTAGTGAATGAGAGAACTGGTGAGTGAATGTATGATTAATGCGTTTAGAGCGTTGTGTTCTGTCCTTGGTAGAGGCTTGGGGAAGTTTTCACAAAATGGGAAGAAACTAGAGAAAAGAGGCCAGGATATTAAACTATTTCATATGAAGTATGGTTGAAGTTTCTGGGAATGTTTTTTCCGCTTGGAAGAAAGACACCATCGGATGGAGGAATCATGATCATCTTGCTGGTGTTTCCTAGTTGTCCCAAAGAGATCTGATCTCTTTCCTTTGAATAACCATGACATTTCATGTTTCTCTTGGAAATTATGATGATGACAATAATAGTAATAGTAGTGATAGTATTAATAGCAGAAGCAGCTGTCCTTTACATATTTATCTGCATGCTTGCTCTTTCTGTGTGTGTGTGTGTGTGTGTGTGTGTATTCACACATTGCCGCCAGTTCTTTTCTTCAACAGCTATGTAATTAGACATTAGAATACCCAGTTTGCAAACAAGGAAGCTGAGGCTTGATGAGGTTAAGTAACTTCCCTAAGGTCATAGCTACTCATAGCTATGTCTTAAGGCTAGAATTCTAACCCAACTCTGTTTCCAAATCTGTTGCTTCTGTATGCTCTTTGTATATTTTTCTTTTTATATTACAGCAGTTTGTGAATCTGTCTTATTAAACTGTAACCTCCTTCAGAGCAAACAATTTGTCTTATTAATATTTAAACTTCGTATAATGCTTTCTTCTACACGTAGTAGATAGTTAATAAGAATTTCCCAAATAGTAAGTTTAAGCATTTGAAGGGAAGTCTTAGAAAAAAAAGAAATAGACCTTTCTTTGTTATCCCATAAGGCAAAGTTTGGTTTATCAGGCTAATTTAAAGAAGATAAATTGCAGTTGTATGTAATGATGTTCTGACAACCACAGTTGCCCAGTTCTGGAACGGCATGTTTTGTTAAATTAGAAACTTCCCGGCAAAGCTAGAGAGTGCCTGGTAGGGAAGTTGTTTTAGAAGGAAGCCTTCTTGAGAGGAGACAGCCAACCACGGAACTTCTTCATCTCTGAGTCTAGGAAATTGTTGGATCATAAAGGGTTTGCTAGTGTTTTTGTATCAGATTAAGGAGTATTTTCTTTGCCCTTTAATTAACTTCAGTATTACAAATTATTCCAAGTGCTCAATGTCTGTAACACAGTCCTTCTGAGTTATAAAGCAGAAGTAAGATGGAGGGGACATTAAAAAAATAGGGTATAAAGGGGTATGGCTTTTAGATCAGCCTTTCTTCCTATATGATTTAAGCAAGTGGAGTGTACTTGGAGCCTGTGTTTCTTAATTAGGATGATAGGAAACAACATGGCATTTCTCAGTGACTAGGGATTTCTGAATTTATTTTATTTTATAATTGTATTTATTTGTTTATTTTTGGCTGTGTTGCTTCTTCATTGCTACGCGCGGGCTTTCTCTAGTTGCGGCGAGTGGGGGCTACTCTTTGTTGCGGTGTGCGGGCCTCTCATTGTGGTGGCTTCTCTTGTTGCGGAGCATGGGCTCTAGAACGCAGCCTCAGTAGTTGTGGCGCACGGGCTTAGTTGCTCCGCAGCATGTGGGATCTTCCTGGATCAGGGCTCGAACCCGTGTCCCCCCGCATTGGCAGGTGGATTCTTAACCACTGTGCCACCAAGGAAGCCCCGGGATTTCTGAATTTAAAATAAAAATTTCATGACAGTCTTCTTTAAAAGCTTTTCCTAAAAGAAAGGTTTATTGAGTTGTAATTCTCATACCATACAACTCATCCACTCACAGTGTCAATTTAGTGTTTTTTTTATTATATTTAATTTTAGAACAGTTTTGTTGCCTAAAGCCCCAGATAGAACCTCCGGTGCATTGTGTTTTTTTTTTTTTTTTTCCCAGTACAATGTTAAATCCCCATGGTGTCTTCCACATAATGGAAGAAGAGGACCCAGACTTTTAAGCATTTAGAAAAGGGGAAAACAGAAAGCAGCAGAGGCTTCATAGAAAGGGAATCCAAGTGAATGCCGCTACGTAGAAGGGTGGGCTGAGGCCGTGCTTAGCACAGATGTGATGTTGAGCCTGGCTTTGGAGGAGGGGTCAGACACAACTCGGCAGAATGGGATGGTAATAACGAGAGAGACAATTGATGAGTGCCCGGTGATTTGCAGCTGGAGAGGATTGAGGTTTGGGAGAGGCAGAGAGACAAGTGATAGCCTGCCTGACCGGGAATATCTGAGTTAGAACATCATGATGCACAGGGCTGTTAGGTCGGAGTGACAATCAGTAAACCCTTTGAAACAACATGTAATTTAGCTTAGATGAGCTCAGCCAGTCTACAAAGCCTTAGTGCGTTTGTGCAGCGACTTTCGAAGGAAGGAAGCTGGCAACCGTGGACAAACCCAGTCTCAAAATTTGTCTAAACTTCAGTCTTCCCAGTTTTGAATTTTATTTTTAAGTGAAAACCAGCTTCCAATCGATACCCCCAATGCATTTCTTTAAAACATATTCTACTCATGCTTATATATTTTAAATATACCTGGAGGCTGTAGCTCTTCTGTAATCTTAATGGCAGTCTGCTCAGTTTTGCTCTATTAGGGTTTTGGTTTCATAAAGCATTTCATAATTTTATCGCAACTTGCCAAAGAATGACTTGATTGTTGGTTTTTCACCTGCACGGTGAGCCATCTGGTGCTAAAGATCATTAATATTAATTGTTATCTTTCCCCAGTCAGCCAGACTTGAAAGCATCTGCCCCGTTAGAAAGAGAGGCACAGAATCAATCTGCCATGTGAAGCAAGAGGCTCTGCAAAGAAAACTTTCACTGTAGAGCATTTGACATTTGACTTTTCAACGTTTAAATGTTTAAAGGTGGTGCATATTTCCTAATTTTTAAACGTGTACTGTGCTTGGATTGAAAATCGTGTGGTTAGCCAATCTGTCAAAAATGTACTTGCATACTTTATTATTTTTACCCTCACTGAGAGTATTTTTACTCTCCCTGGCTAGCGCTTCTTTACAATTACTAGCTGCGTTTGACTTCTGGGCAGGTATAAGAGGTCTTATCCGAAGTTTCCTCATTTATAAACTCGTGCGTAATATAATCGAGCTCCTGAAGTGCTGGGGAAGATTGCATGGTGCCCCCGGGATGAGCCGTTGATGCTCAGCCTCAGCACCACACCCACTCCCACGTGGGAGCCAACTTTTCCCAACAATGCAGTAGCTCACACGTAACTCATTGCGATTTTAATTAACGTCAAAATAAATCAGCAAATTTGTGAATTGCCTAGCCTTGGAAATTTGTTTTCTATGCTGCTTAAGCCAGAACTTAAAAACGACAATCCCCCAAATGGAATGAGGTTTCATTTGCTTACGTTCTCTGAGTTTTACATTGCCTTTCTCAGAGGCATTGAGAGCCCCTGTTGGATACAGGATCTGTTTACTTTTTTCAGCTGTTTAGGAAACTCCAGCAGGAATAGCCATCATTTGGCAGATGGTGAGCGAGGCAGATGGGGGAAGTGGCTGGTTAAGCTGTATCATGATGTAGGCCATAAATGCAGAGAGAGAGAGAGTTGTAAAAAGAAAAAAAATGTTGTTTATACTTCCGTTGAGACTTCTACTTTTTAAACCATGTTCTTAAGCACCCTTCATTAGATAAGGTAACCTATTCTTCCATAAGGGAATATTTGAGAATGAAATCGAGTGGCCGTAAGAGCTCACTATAGATGACTTCTTATTAACTAAATAACTATAGAGAATTGCCTTTAATTTTGGGTCTCCTGCTTCAATATTAGACTTCTCATTGCAGAAGCTGTTGTAAAGGAGAAGCAGTACTTTCAGCCGAGCGTATGTCTAACGAGGGAACTCTTAGTCTCTTTTTAAAAACGACATTAAGTTATGAAAGAGTTGGTTTTTCTCTTTGCATTTAGAATGCCTTTTATGTTTTTCACCGTGCATATAAATTTTGTTTTGAAATGGCTAACCCACTTAATGTTTCTGGTTCCAAAAGACAATGATTTTATAGCAGTTTTCTGGGTTTGGCTGAGCTGTAGCTACTTAGTTGTATCTTGTTTTGTTTTGCGGGGTGTGCATGTGTGAGAGGGAGGAAGAGTTGAAAAGACTACCCTCCATGAAGGTAGATGTGATCTTAATCCTGCGGTTTGGAGCACAGGTGACAGGGCCTAGAAGCCTCAGGAGGAAATATTTTAGCTACAGCTCTTGTAGTCCAACATCACGTTATTGGAAAAGACTCCGAGAGCATCTACCAGTGTTTATGAAATAACGGGCTTGCACTGTGGAGCTAGAGATGTTCCTTTAAAGAAATAGCCGTTTTGTTTGGTGATCACTGTGTGCAAAGCGTGATGATGTGTGTTGTAGAGATAGGGGAAAGGAAGAGAGTAGTGGGGGTCTCAGCGTGAGAAAGGGAGTCTGCATAGAAACTTAGGGCAGTTAGGGAATAAAGTCAACAGTGGCTAGGAGAGTGAGGGCTGCAAGCATGTTCTGTGTATTTTAGAGAGGAATTTCATGATGAGGCCATGCTGTGTATGACGTAAGGCCTCCTGCAGCTCAGTGGAAAAACATTTGGAGGTAATGGTCATTTCCCCACCGAAGTGTTTTTTTCTTTTTGTCTCATTTTGTTACTAAAGTTTTAGATTCTCTTCAGCTGGCCCTTCTATTCTATCACTGTTTGGACTTTACCTAATCTTTACCGTGTCAATTTAACATGTTCGTTATTGGAAGTTTGAAGCAAATAAAGCATGTTATATGACTCGCAAGCCTATGTTTTTTTTTTTCCTCTCTCTCTAGACGCAGGTAATGTACAAGTGGATAGAGCCCAAAATCTGCCGGGAGGATCTCACAGATGCTATTAGGTTGCCCCCTTCTGGAGAGAAGAAGGATTGTCCACCTTGCAACCCTGGATTTTATAACAATGGATCTTCTTCTTGCCATCCCTGCCCTCCTGGAACGTTTTCGGATGGAACAAAGGGTACGTGATATCAGCTGGTTCAAGAGTTGGACCTTGAGTGAAATAAACTTGTTGGACCACATTGACATTGTCCTGAATTGTTTTTATGGAATTTTTTTTTTTTTTTTTTTGCGGTACGCGGGCCTCTCACTGCTGTGGCCTCTCCAGTTGCGGAGCACAGGCTCCGGACGCACAGGCTCAGCGGCCATGGCTCACGGGCCCAGCCGCTCCGTGGCATGTGGGATCTTCCCGGACCGGAGCACGAACCCGTGTCCCCTGCATCGGCAGGCGGACTCTCAACCATTGCGCCACCAGGGAAGCCCCGGAAAAATTTTAAAACACATAATTTTCTTATCTCACAGACTGAAGAAGAGTTAAGAAATATAAGGGAATTGTGAGACTGCAGTAGCTTATTCAACATAGCATAAGGATAGTTTTTAATGGCATTTTGTGTAACACACAACCTCTCAATGGGTTGATGCTTTGGATATTTATAAGAAAGTTCCACCAGTTTAAGTGATTATGGATAAGCGCTCCTTTTCCAGTGTGTGTGCACACATATATTGATACAAGCATAAAATACTTTTATTTCAACTGGAATAATCACATTTTGTGCTATAATAATAGCAAAAATGGATTATTTTGATCAGATAGCAGTTAAAATAGTTCCTAAGTAGATTGTTTCAAAGTGTATGTTTGGGAAGAATTTAGTACTTACCAAACAATAATAAAGTGGTTACGGAATTTGTTTTAGTTTTACTCGATAAAGATTACAGTGCATTTCTGTGGCCGGTATCTTACTTGAATATAGCTGTGCTGTATACTTAATGTCCAGAGCCTCTGAGAGCATAAAAAGGACTCGAGAGTTGAATTGACTTGGGTTCAAATCCACTTGCTGCAGGCTACCAATAGTGTGATTTAGCCACTAATTTGAATTCAATTTTCTCATTTGTAAAGTTGCAGACAATAATATCTAGCTCGTCATCACTGAGCAGGTTATATAAAAATGTCTCCTCCAGTACTTTGGTACCAGGAAATGCTTGCTCAATGAACATTTTCTCTCTCTCCCCTTCTTTTACTGTTGTGATAATACCAAGTGTCTTGACTAAATAAAAAAATGATTGTAAGAGACCCTTTTATTTAGTGTCATAGATGTTAATTTAAATTAGGTTTATTTATAAATCTAACTCTTTCCACACCCCCTCAGCTCCCATCATCACTTTTAAGTATAGCCAATATTTTGAATTTCAAGTAACCAGTCCATAATTAAATGGTGTAATAGTCAGTTAAGTTTAGTAACTAGTAGGAAGGGTGGAATATTTCCTTATTTATGATGTAGAGGAAACTGATTCTAAGATCACATGTAAGTGAACTTATTTCAGAATCACCCTTCTTATGGAAGGTAATTTCTGTATGAGCAGTTATTCCCAGAAATGCAAGGAAAAATAATCTTAAAAGATTTTGTGTTCTTTTCCTTTTTCATGTTAAGCAAGCATATATGTGCATACTCTATCCAGAATTATTTTTCTTTCTAGACTGCTCTTGAAAAAGTTGTTAATTCTTAAGGGAATTGGTGGTTTACTATCTCTCCTTTCCACTTGCCTCTCTGCTAGTTAAAGTTTAGTAGTGCTTGGAACAGAGGAAGAGGAAGTTATCCGGATGTGATTTAATTGTAATTCTCTGCCCCATTTGTCTCCTGTAGAATGTAGACCATGTCCAGCAGGAACAGAGCCTGCCCTTGGGTTTGAATATAAATGGTGGAATGTCCTTCCTGGCAACATGAAAACCTCCTGCTTCAATGTTGGGAATTCAAAGTGTGACGGAATGAATGGTAAGTTCAGAATCAGCCTTCTCAGTGTATTTTGGTGGTAGAGACTCTTGGACTCAACCTGTGTAAAAACACACTAAATATGGCTATGAGGAACTTCAATCTTAGCATTTGGCTACTTGCCTGTCTTCCCAGACCTCACATAAAAATAGTAAATATGGTGTCATAGCCACATGACTGCCCTCTAAGAATATAAACTATTTTGCATTTTTTTGGAGTCAGTTTTGAAGTAGATGTTGCGGATCACCATTTATGGTTGTTATAAATACCAGAATAGATCACCAAGGGAGGCAATGAAATTTGTGTTGTTTGCCACTTGGAAGAGTCATAGTGTATATATAACACCGTATGAAAGCATTTCTGCCTAGATTGGTTTTCTGGCTCAGCACTGAGCCATGAGGAGGGGTTACATCATCTCTAACTACCCTGGCCTATGAAGTCTGTGATCGTGTTTACAAATGTATATGAACCTCACTTACTGAAAACTTGGAAATGTGGCAGAGTTCTATAGGACGGTTGCTGAATTTTATTTGTTCTTATATTTTAAGTGCATGGTGAGCCTACCACTTAGTTACTCTGCAATATTTGTTGGTCAAATGAATGACAATGTCTATGTATGTGGGGGTTTTTTTGTTTTTTTTCTTTGCGGTACGCGGGCCTCTCACTGTGTGGCCTCTCCCGTTGCGGAGCACAGGCTCCGGACGCGCAGGCTCAGCGGCCATGGCTCACAGGCCCAGCCGCTCCGCGGCATGTGGGATCTTCCCGGACGGGGGCATGAACCCGTGTCCCCTGCATCGGCAGGCCGACTCTCAACCACTGCGACACCAGGGAAGCCCTATGTATGTGTTTTTAAACTTGACACTAGAAATAGGTGTTATAGATACTAGGGTTTTACAGTAAAATGTGCCCTTTACTTTTATAAGCTCATTGGCATTTTTTTTTATCAGTTCACTTTTTCTCAATACCGTATTTTAGGTCATTGTAAAAAAAAAAAAACTTTCTAATCACATCTGTTTTAAATCAGCACCTATCTGAAATAAACAGGCTTGGGATTGTAGGAAGTGAGATGTACACATGAGTACTCAGGTTGACAAATCGTAGGTGCTTGAATAATTTTGGTTAAACAGATGCATGAAAAAAAGCCTTTATGCATAATGAACATTATGGAATAGTACTCTTTATCAACTAATAATACTGCTTCTGGGAATTTATCCTAAGGGAGAAGAAAAAAATAACACAGCAGTAATTACCCGACTATAAGGGTTTATGTTCCAAAAAGATCCTTTGGTTGAACTCTAAGTTGAGGAAGTTTAAGACATAGGAAAAATAAGAATGGGAATGTATTGAAAGCATTGATACATTTGTGTGTGTGTGTGCATGTGTGTGTATTCACTTATTAGTGAAGATTATCTGAAACTTTTATTTAGTCTTTTAAAGAAGTTACTTTTAGTCTAACTCTCATGACAATATTTGGTTTAGCCACTTGCTTACTCATTCACTAGAGGCTGTAATTTAAATTTTTTCTGATTTTCAGAAATGTTCAATTATTAATTTAAAAAGTATACATCTCTGCAATATTTATTTAGTATGTGATATTGAAAGAGCAGACAGTAATGTGAAAAATACAGAGGTAAAAGGTGATGTATATTTTTGTGACTGGTGGTACAGTAACCAACCTTGGGAAAAGCAGTGCTCAAAATAATGGGGGTCAAAGCGAGAGGCCCAGGGCAGCCTGTCTCATGAAGTCGTTACTCCATCATGGAGTTAAAGTGGATGTGCTTTGACCAACTTGACTGTGTGACTTGCAGTACTTTGAGGTTCTTTTGTCTTGTCAATCTGAATTTACCACACTTGTGGAACAGGTATGTAGAAGTACATCTTCATGTACTGGAATTTCGCCCAAGAGGAATTCAGAGTTGTAAACAAATTAGTGTTTATTCATGAAGCTTTCATTGAGCATTACCTATAATACCAAAAATGGAAATAATCTAAATTCCAGCAATATGATAATGTTTACAAAAGTTATGCTGTACTAATTGGATGAAATGTTATGTAATCATTAAAAATGACAGCAGATGGAAAACAATTTGGCAGTGTTTCAAGCATTTTGAATGGTCCCATTCTCCAACTCAATAATTCCACTTCTGGGAATTTATACCAAGGAAACAATGTGGTGTAAAGAAAGAAATGATGGACAAATATGTTAATTTTAGTGTTATTTATGAGAGTCAAAAATATGAGAAAACGAAGTTTTCAACAATGGGGTATGATTAAATAAAATGATGATATAACCATACAACATATTGTTAACTCTTTAACACTAGATATAGAAAGGATTTTTAATGGGGAAGTATTTTTGATATAATGATTATTAGAAAAGTGAGACGATAATGCTAAATGAAAGACAGAAAATACAGTAAATTATACATAAAACCTAAAGTATATTTTTAAGAAAATTATGCACTAGAAAAAGAGAGAAAAGAAACACACTGAAATGTTCAGTCTGTCACTTGGGAGTGGGAGGTTTCTGAGAAGTCTGAATTACTTCATTTTTTTCATTTAGTTTACACTATTTAATAAATATTCCTCATGTATACACATTGCTTTCAAAATCAGGATAACAGCACAAAATATTTGTTTAAAAATATATTTATTTGACCCAGTAGTTCTTTTACTGGGATTCTTTTCTAGAAAAATACAGAAAAGCTTTACCCCAAATACCTTCGTTATAGTGTCACTTCTGCTCACTAAAAGATAAAACAGTCCAAATGGTTATGTTGAATGTATGGTCAATAGGAGCTAAGTCCTGTAGTATGAGTGATTTAGTAAATTATGGGAATTAATTACATCTGTCTACATGATAAGCTATTAATTTAGTTATTTAGCATGTTGGTGAAGACTTTATACATAAAAATGCTTATGCAATAATGTTAATTCATAAAACTATGAAACAAAATGTTATCAACAATAAGATCTCAGTTTTGTAAAAACATGTATGCATCAAAAAGATAGTGAAAAGAAACACCTCAGAATGTTAACAGTAGTTTTTTCTGAGTGATGAGTTTATAAATAATTTTAGTTTTCATCTTCAAATTTTTCTGTAGCTTTCAAAATTTTATGATAAATATAAATATGATTTCTAAAATAAAAATAAATCTTAAAATAGAAATTGTGGGGCTTCCCTGGTGGCGCAGTGGTTAAGAATCCGCCTGCCAATGCAGGGGACACAGGTTCGAGCCCTGGTCCGGGAAGATCCCACATGCCACGGAGCGACTAAGCCTGTGCGCCACAACTACTGAGCCCGCGCTCTAGGGCCTGTGAGCCACAACTACTGAGCCCACGTGTCACAACTACTGAAGCCCATGCGCCTAGAGCCCGTGCTCCGCAACAAGAGAAGCCACCGCAACGAGAAGCCCGCGCACTGTAATGAAGAGTAGCCCCCGTTTGCTGCAACTAGAGAAAAGCCTGTGCGCAGCAACGAAGATCCATCGCAGCCAAAAATAAATAAATTTATAAAAAAAAATAGAAATTGTGTATAGAAACATGGAGAATGTGGGATTCATTCTGAGGGATAAAGCAAAAGACAAAGGTGCTGCAACAATGTATCACAAACTGGGGGGTTTAAAACAACAGAAATTTACCCTCTCACTTTCCAGAGACTAGAAATTTGAAAAGCAGGTATGGGCAGGGTTGTGTTCCTTCCGAAGAAAAGCATCTGTAGGAAGACCCTTCCTTGCGTCTCCTAACTTCTAGTAGCTCCAGGCACTCTGTGGCCTGTGGCAGCGTAGCCCGTCTCTGCCTCTGTCTTCACGTGAGCATCTTTTCCTTGTGTCTCTGTGTCTTTACACGGTGCTCTTCCTGTGTGTCTGTGTCTAAATCTCTCTCTTCTCGTAAGGACACCAGTCATACTAAGGCTCACCCTAAGGACCTCATCTTAACTTGATTATATCTGCCAAGACTGTTTCCAAATACGGTCCATTCATGTGTACAGGGGATTAGAACCTCAGTATATGTTTCTTGGGAGGGGATACAGTAAAACCTGTGGCAACAGGCAATGTTCAAACATGAGAAATATTTGTTTCCTCTTGCAAGGTTGTTGGTCCCCTGCAAACCTCCATGCTTATCATCCGTGTTACTCCTTTCTTTTCTTTGGCCTTCTCTGCTATTCCATTGCCCCGCATGCCAGCTGAACACTAGGAAATGATCTTAGAGAAACCTTCGTAAATCCCCCCTTTCTTGGTGT